>NC_141673.1:91681457-92281457 GCF_028749965.1 Puma concolor | reverse complement strand
TGGTGCAATTTTGATTGGGATTGCATTGAATGTATAGGTTGCTTTGGGTAGTATTGACATTTTAACAATATTTGTTCTTCCAACCCATGAGCACGGAATGTTTTTCCATTTCTTTGTATCTTCTTCAATTTTCTTCATAAGCTTTCTATAGTTTTCAGCATACAGATCTTTTACATCTTTGGTTAGGTTGATTCCTAGGTATTTTATGCTTCTTGGTGCAATTGTGAATGGGATCAGTTTCTTTATTTGTCTTTCTGTTGCTTCATTATTAGTGTATAAGAATGCAACTGATTTCTGTACATTTTTTTGTATCCTGAGAGTTTGCTGAATTCATGTATCAGTTCTAGCAGACTTGGTGGAGTCTATCAGGTTTTCCATGTATAATATCATGTCATGTGCAAAAAGTAAAGAATGAATGGGTCAACCAGGTAATTAGAGAAGAAATTAAAAAATATATGGAAACAAATGGAAAAGAAAATACAACAATCCAAACACTATGGGATGCAGTGAAGGCAGTCCTGAGAGAAAAATACATTCCAATCCAGAAACAAGAAAAATCCCAAACACAAAATCTAACAGCATACCTAAAGGAAACAGAAGCAGAACAGCAAAGACACCCCAAAGCCAGCAGAAGAAGCAAAGTAATAAAGATCAGAACAGAAATAAACATTATAAAATCTAAAAAAAAAACTGTAGAGAAGATCAATGAAACCAGGAGCTGTTTTTTTGAAAAAACAAACAAAACTGATAAACCTCTAGCCAGGCTTCTCAAAAAGAAAAGGGATGGGGCGCCTGGGTGGCGCAGTCGGTTAAGCGTCCGACTTCAGCCAGGTCACGATCTCGCGGTCCGTGAGTTCGAGCCCCGCGTCAGGCTCTGGGCTGATGGCTCAGAGCCTGGAGCCTGTTTCCGATTCTGTGTCTCCCTCTCTCTCTGCCCCTCCCCCATTCATGCTCTGTCTCTCTCTGTCCCAAAAAATAAATAAACGTTGAAAAAAAAAATTAAAAAAAAAAAAAAAAAAAAGAAAAGGGAGATGACCCAAATAGATAAAATCATGAATGAAAATGGAATTTTTACAACCAATCCCTCAGAAATACAAGCAATTATCAGGGAATACTATGAAAAATTATATGCCAACAAACTGGACAACCTGGAAGAAATGGACAAATTCCTAAACCCCCACACACTTCCAAAACTCAAACAGGAAGAAGTAAAAAATTTGAACAGACCCATAACCAGTGAAGACATTGAATCAGTTATCAAAAATCTCCCAACAAATAAGAGTCCAGGACCAGATAGATAGCTTCCCTGGGGAATTCTACCGGACATTTAAAGCAGAGATAATACCTATCCTTCTCAAGCTCTTCCAAAAAATAGAAAGGGAGGGAAAACTTCCAGACTCACTCTATGAAGCTAGCAACTCATTTTCAACAACAGTATTCCAGTTTATTCTACTTATAGACCTGTTTTTTTTCATTAGCTAACATATTATGGAATGATATCACTGCATGACATGGAAAATGGCAGAAAGAGATAACTAAAAATTAAATATTCGGTGTTGTGTATATCTTAACCATCTCTATACCAGATTTGACCATGTTTCTACTTTGACTCTATTTGTCACCTTATTTTGATGGTCTACTCCCTATTTCTGTTAAGATCTCTTTTTATATTCCCCTCTTCTCTATTGAATCTATTATTTTTTCTCTAAAATATAATGCCATAAAAATTAAGAATGGAGACAATTTATATAAAGCAAACATTCTTTTTTTCTTCCAGTTCTCTCCAATTAATTGAGTACTTGTAGTAAAGTAATTCAAAGATAAATCATATTTAAAATGATAAACTGGACAAAAATGTCCATTTCATATTTTTCCCTCAAATTTCCCCACTAGTCTCAGAAAATATTTAAGTGATGTATATGTAAATCCAAAGGACAGAAAAAAAAAACTGATAAAAGTGTCAGAAGTTGACAGATACTAGCAATTTTTTAGAAGATTAAAAAAAAAAGTTGAAACAATCGAAACTAAAGAACATACAAGTGATAGACACCAACACGAGCGTTAAAGATTTAATTCATGGGTTTCTAAAGGTGTTTAAGAATTGAGGGCACCAGGTTCTGTGGAAATGGATAGATAGGTCAAGGAGGGTCTCATTTATAGAATAAAGCATTTTAAGCAGGAAAGGACTTAACTACAGTTTCTTACACAGTTATTGGAAGGACTAGTGAAACACATTCTAGACATGGTCCTCCAGGAAGATTGTCAGAGTAATAAAGGACATAAACTCCAAGGGCATTGTCTGAGAAGTGGCTGTGAAGTTATGAGTTCAAGAACATACCCATAATACTTATTGCAATCTTGCCACAACTATTCCTTTGCATCTAGCAAGCTGGAGAACAGGCAATGGGATGTGGCTGCACAGAATTCCCCTTTTCCATAAATCTGCATATCAAAAGAAACTGCCTGAAGTATCAGAAGAATGGCCACTGCCTCACTTCTACCTTCCAAACCACACACCTTTGATTTGTGTATCTTGATTCATATAAAGAACCTAAAAGGAGGGTGTGATGAAATTAAGTAGTCAATCCACATTGTCTCCTTCAGTAGGGATGAGGCACAGAATGAAAGACAGATTGCAAACATGGTAGATTTTAGAGGACCATTAAAATCATAAATTTGCCCTCCTCACTGTGTGCACCCAGGTGATTACCCTTGTATACTCAAACAAGAGAAGTTACATTTGTTTTTCTGGAGTGATTGAAGGAGATTTGAGGTCAAAGGGCACCATGAATAGCAGCAGTCAGACCCTGTGCTGAAAACAGAGGAATCCAGTATAATGAATGGTGAGACTCCCCATCTCCTCTTACCCAAAAAAAATAAAGGAAAAATATAAGCCATGCATAAGATTAAAAAGGATAAGGATCTGGGTTGCATCAGATTTTTTAAATTAACTCTGCAGGATAGATGACAATGGTCCATTGACAGAAAAAAAATTTTTTTCAACATAAATTTCTATAAATGATCACACATATGTGAGGTTGACATAAAGATATTTTCAGACATGATGAATTTTAAAAGAGTATACCTCTCAGATACTTTTTTCAGCAAACTACTGAAGAATAAGCTCCAACAAAATAAAGGCACAATCCAAGGAATAAGAAGTTATGGAATTCAGAAAAGAGGAGGGATATGAATAGAATGTTCAAAAAGCACCCTCAGAACTTTCCAAGAATTCTAGCTAGCCTGGAGAGCAATGAGATCAGATTAGAACAGAAGGATTGGACACCCCTGGTCTGAAAGAAAGAGAAAGAAAGAAAGAAAGAAAGAAAGAAAGAAAGAAAGAAAGAAAGAAAGAAAGAAAGAGAAAGAAGAAAAGAAAGAAAGGGAAGGAAGGAAGATAGAAAGAAGAAAAGAAAGAAAGGGAAGGAAGGAAGATAGAAAGAAGAGACAAGAAGGGAGGGAAGGAGAGAGAAGGGAAGGAAGGGAGGGTGAGGGAGGGGGAGGTGGGAGGGAGAAAGGAGGGAAGAAGGAAGAGAGGAAATAAAAGGAAAGTGATAAATTATCTGATGTGATGGAGAATATTAAGATTCATTCTGCTGTTCTATCACAATATTAGGATAAATTAGTCAGAGGTATATAGGAAATCATGGAAAAATATGAATAGATTTTTAATTTCAGGGAAAATTAAATTAAATTTTAATTTCAGGGAAAAGTAAATGTGATATATATACATACTGTATTACATATACATATAATTATGGCTGACTAATATTTATATGTATGTATATTATGTATATATAGAATTATGGCTGACAAATATTAATTTTTTAATTGTATACAGTATAAATATTGATTGAACAAAACTAGTGATTTTGTTTTAAATTGAGAAGATTTCGGGAAGAGAACTATGCACATACTCACAGATATAAAATTATTAATGTTAGTTTAAAATATTGGAAATTAAAATTTATAAGAAAAAGATTGCTGTGTTATTTAGATATATGAAACAATGCAAACAGTAATGACTAAATTAAAAGGTATTACCTCCTGGGAGTAGGCTTTGGTAAGGAAATGTGGTGAAGGGAGTAGTGTTTTGTTACAACTTTTTAAAGTAGTTGAATTTAGAAAATAAAATAAAATAGGGGTGCCTGGATGGCTCAGTCAGTTAAGCTTCAACTCTTGATTTTGGCTCAGGTAATGATCTCATGGTTCATGAGTTTGAGCCCCTTGTCAGGCTCTGCACAGACAGCATAGAGTCTGCTTGGAATTTTCTCTCTCCCTTTCCCTTTGTCCCTGTCCCCCATCTCTCTCTCAAAATAAATAAGAAACTTTAAAAAATTTCATATTAAAATAAATAAATAAACCAAGAAAGAAAGGAAAGGAAGGAAGGAAGGAAGGAAGGAAGGAAGGAAGGAAGGAAGGAAGGAAGGAAGGAAGGAAGAAAGAAGTTGAATTTTAAAACATACAAGCATTACTTAGGTTACATTTTAATTATGTAATACAAATTCATGAAAGAACACCTGACCAATAAAGAAATGATTAAAGGAGGTAATGAAACATATATAAACACTTAGTGATAATCACTAAAAACAAGCTGGCAAATTTTTTAAAACTTTTTGTATACAGATATATGACATCTACACATATATTTCTACATTTTGTTTATAAGATGTCCACTTATTTAAAAAATAAGTTTCAAAAATGTATTTTAGGTATTCCAAAGTATTATATGAAAATATTACATAGACTTCCTTTGTATATTTAGGCTATTTCCACTTTTAATCGTTATAAGGGAGAAATCATAATTTATTAAAATGATATTTTCAAAATAATATGTAATTAAATTTTCTTCATAACAGCTTTTTTTGAAAGAGAGACAGAGAGTGTGAGAGGGGGAGGGGCAGAGGAAGAGGGAGAGAGTGAGAATCTTAAGCAGGCTCCACACTCAGCCCAGCCCAGCACTCAGCAGGGCTGATCTCACCTTTGTGAAATCATGACCTGAGCTGAAATCAAGAGTCAGACACTTAACCAACTGAGCCACTCATGCTCCCCAGATAGCTGATTTATTTTTTAGCACTAAATAATATTCCATTGTCTAGATTTACCACAGTTTATTTATCCCTTCATCCACTGTATGATGTCTTGGTTACTTCCAAGTTTTGACAATTATGAATAAAGCTACCATAAACAGCTTGTCTGTAGGTTTCTGTGCAGACAAAAGTTTTCAAATCTCTTGTATATAGCAAAGAGCCTGATTGTTGAGGTATACACTGAATTAATGTTTAGTGTTATAAGAAACCATCAAACTGTCCTCCAAAGTGGCAGTGTCATTTTGCATTCCCATCAGGAATGAATGCAAGTTCCTGATGCTACACATGCTCATCAACATTTGGTGTTGTCAGTGTTCTGAATTTTAACCATTCAAATAATATTGATATCTAATTGTTTAAATTTGCTTTTCCCCTATGATATATGATGTGTAGCATCCTTTCATATGCTTATTTTCCCTCTCTCTATCTTCTTTGGTGAGGTGTCTGTTAAGTTCTTTGGTCCATTTTTTTTTTCCATCGGGTTGTTTGTTTTCTTATTATTGAACTTCAAGAATTCTTTGTATATTTTGGATAACAGTCCTTTTCCGATGTATGTTTTGAAAATAGTTTCTCCTAGTCTGTGGCTTCTTTTCTCATTCTCTTGACACTGTTTTTTGTTAAACAGAAGGCTTTAATTTTCATGAAGTCCACCTTCCTTATCATGTCTTTCATGGATCATGCCATTGTTGTTGTATCTAAAAAGTCATTGTGATACCAACGTTATTTAGGTTTTCTTGTCTGTCTTCTTGTAGGAATTTTGTACTTCTGTCCTTTAAATTTAAGTCTTGGTTTATTTTGAGTTAATTTCTATAAAAGATGAAAAGTGTGTGTCTAGATTAATTTTTTCACAAGTTGTTGCAGCACCATTGTTAAAATGTCCATTTTTGCTCCATTGTAGTACATTTGCTCTTTTGTGAAATACCAAGTGAATATGTTTATGTGGGTTTATTTCTCGATTTCATTTGCTCCATTGATCTATTTGTTCATTCTTTCACCAATACCACAGTATTGTTTACTTGTAGTTTTATAGTATTTCTTGAAGTAGGGTAGTGCCAGTCCCCCAACTTTGTCCTTTTTCTTAAATATTGTGTTAGTTATTCTGGGTATTTTGCCTCTCCCTGCAAACTTTATAACTAATTTTCCAATATCCGCAAAATAACTTGTTGATAGTTTAAATGGGATTGCATTGAATCTATAGACCAGTTTGGGAAGAATAGACATCCTGACAGTATTGAGTCTTCCTATTCACAGGGATGGAATGTCTCCATTTATTTAGTTATTTTTTTTTCATCAGAGTTTTGTAGTTTTACTCATATAGATATTATACATAATCTATTAGCTGTATAACTGAGTATTTCATTTTTGGGGCATGATAATATAAATGGTATTAGTTTAAATTTCAAATGACACTTGTTCACTATTGCTATATAGGAAAGCAGTTGGCTTTTGTATATTAACCTTGTATGGTGCAGCCTTGCTATAATTGCTTATTAGTTCCAGGATTTTCCCCTCACCTTCCCATTCTTTTGGATTTGCCAAATAGACCATCATGTCATTTGCAAACAAACTAAAGAAGGTTTTATTTCTTTCTTCCCAATTTGTGTACCTTTTATTTCCTGTTATTGTCTTATTACATATAACTAGAACTTCTTATATGATTTTGAAAATGAGTTGTGGAAGGGGACAACTTAGTCTTATACCTGATGTTAATGGGAAGGTTTGAGTTCATCACCACTTTTTATATGTTAGTTGTAGATTTTTTTGCAGACATTCTTTATAAAATTGAGAAAATTCCTATTTCTAGTATTGAGAAATTTTTACCATGAATGGATGTTGAATTTTATCAAATGATTTTTCTGTCTACATCTATACATATGATCATGTAATTTTTCTTTTTTGCCTTCTGATTTGATGGATTATATTAATTGAATTTCACATATTAACCTAGGCTTGTAAACCTAAGATAAATTCTTCTTTGCTGTGGCATACAATTATTTTTGTATATCGATTTGCTACTATTTTGTTGAGGATTTTTATATTGATGTTCATGAGACATATTTCTCTGTAGTTTTCTCTATTTCTTATTTTTTTTTAATATATCTGTGCCTGGTTTTAGTACTAGCATAATGCTGGCCACATAGAGTGAGTCAGGAAGTGTTCCCTCTACCTCTATTCTGTAAAAGTGATTATAGAACATTGTTATGATTTCCTCCTTAAATACTTGGTAGAATTCACAAGTGGACCCAACTGGGCCTGATGCTTTTTTTTTTTGGAAAGATTATTAATCACTGATATATCTACTAGGCCTATTAACACCAGTCTATTCAGATTGCCTATTTTACTTTCATGAGTTTTATAAGCTTTAAATATTCTCTATTATTTATTTTTTAATTTAATTTAATTTTTTTTAAATTTACATCCAAATTAGCACACAGTGCAACAATGATTTCAGGAGTAGATTCTTTAGTGCCCCTTACCCATTTAGCCCATCCCCCCTCCCACAACCCCTCCAGTAACCCTCAGTTTGTTCTCCATACTTATGAGTCTCTTCTGTTTTGTCCCCCTCCTTGTTTTTATATTATTTTTGTTTCCATTCCCTTATGTTCATCTGTTTTGTCTCTTAAAGTCCTCATATGAGTGAAGTCACATGATTTTTGTCTTTCTCTGACTATTTTCACTTAGTATAATACCCTCCAGTTCCATCCACTTAGTTTCAAATGGCAAGATTACATTCTTTTTGATTGCTGAGTAATATCCCATCGTATATATATGCCACTTCTTCTTTATCCATTCATCCATCGATGGATATTTGGGTTCTTTCCATACTTTGGCTGTGGCTGATAGTGCTGCTATAAACATGGGGGGTGCATGTGTCCCTTTGAAACAGCACCCCTGTATCCCTTGGATAAATGCCTAGTAGTGCAATTGCTGGGTCGTAGGGTAGTTCTATTTTTAGTTTTTTAGGAACCTCCATACTCTTTTCCAGAGTGCACCAGTTGCATTCCCACCAACAATGAAAAACAGATCCTCTTTCTCCACATCCTCATCAACATCTGTTGTTGCCTGAGTTGTTAATGTTAGCCATTCTGACAGGTGTGAGGTGGTATCTCATTGTGGTTTTGATTTGTATTTCCCTGATGATGAGTGATGAGCATTTTTTCATGTGTCGGTTGGCCATCTGGATGTCTTCTTTGGAGAAGTGTCTATTCATATCTTTTGCCCATTTCTTCACTGGATTATTTGTTTTTTGGGGGTTGAGTTTGAGAAGTTCTTGATAGATTTTGGATACTAACCCTTTATCTGATATGTGATATGCAAATATCTTCTCCCATTCTGTTGGTGGCCTTTTAGTTTTGCTGATGGTTTCCTTCGCTGCACAGAAGCTTTTTATTTTGATGAGGTCCCAATAGTTCATTTTTGCTTTGGTTTCCCTTGCCTCCAGAGATGTGTTAAGTAAAAAGTTGCTGCAGCCGAGGTCAGAGAGGTTTTTGCCTGCTTTCTCCTCAAGGATTTTGATGGTTTCCTGTCTTACATTGAGGTCTTTCATCCATTTTGAGTTTATTTTTGTGTATGGTGTAAGAAAGTGGTCCAGGTTGATTCTTCTGCATGTCACTGTCCAGTTTTCCCAGCACCACTTGCTCAAGAGACTGTCTTTATTCCATTGGATATTCTTTCCTGCTTTGTCAAAGATTAGTTGGCCATATGTTTCTGGGTCCATTTCTCGGTTCTTTATTCTGTTTCATTGATTTGAGTGTCAGTTCTTGTGCCATACTGTCTTGATGATTACAGCTTTGTAGTATAGCTTGAAGTCTGGGATTGTGATGCCTCCTGCTTTGGTTTTCTTTTTCAAGATCGCTTGGGCTATTCAGGGTCTTTTCTGGTTCCATACGAATTTTAGGATTGTGTGTTCTAGCTCTGTGAAGAATGCTGGTGTTATTTTGATAGGGATTGCATTGAATATGTAGATTGCTTTGGGTAGTATCAACATTTTCACAATATTTGGTCTTTCTATCCAGGAGCATGCAATCTTTTTCCATTTTTTTGTGTCTTTTTCAGTTTCTTTCGTAAGATTTCTGTAGTTTTCGGTGTATAGATTTTTCACCTCTTTGGTTAGATTTATTCCTAGGTATTTTATGGTTTTTGTGCAACTGTAAATGAGATCAATTCCTTGATTTCACTTTCTGTTGCTTCATTGTTGGTGTATAGGAATGCAACTGATTTCTGTGTGTTGATTTTATATTCTACAACTTTGCTGAATTCATGAATCAATTCTAGCAGTTTTTTTGGTGGCATCTTTGGGTTTTCCATATAGACTATCATGTCATCTGTGAAGAGTGATAGTTTGACCTCCTCCTAACCAATTTGGATGCTTTTTATTTCTAATTGTGTTGTCTGATTGCATAGGCTAAGACTTCCAATACTATGTTGAATAACATTGGTGAGAGTGGACATCCATGTCTTGTTCCTGACCTTAGGGGGAAAGCTCTCAGTTTTTCCCCATTGAGGATATTAGCGTTGGGTCGTTCATATATGGCTTTTATGATATTGAGGTATGCTCCTTCTATCCCTACTTTCTTGACGGTTTTTATCAAGAATGGATGCTGTATTTTGTCAAGTGCTTTCTCTCTGCATCTATTGAGAGGATCATATGGTTCTTGTCCTTTCTTTTATTGATGTGATGAATCACGTTAATTATTTTGCAGATATTGAACCAACCCTGCATCACAGGTGTAAATACCACTTGGTCGTGGTGAATAATTTTTTTTAATGTATTCTTGGATCTGGTTGGCTAATATCTTGTTGAGGGTTTTTGCATCCATTTTCATCAGGGAAATTAGTCTATAGTTCTCCTTTTTACTGGGGTCTCTGTCTGGTTTTGGAATCAAGGTAATGTTGGCTTCATAGAAAGAGTTTGGAAGTTTTCCTCCATTTGTATTTTTTGGTACACCTTTAAGAGAAAAGGTGTTAACTCTTAAATGTTTGGTAGAATTCCTCTGGCAAGCCATCTGGCCCTGGACTCTTGTTTTTTGGCAGATTTTTGATTACTAATTCTATTTCTTTACTCGTTAAGGTCTGTTCAAGTTTTCTATTTCTTCCTGTTTCTGTTTTGGTAGTGTATATGTTTCTAGGAATTTGTCCATTTCTTCCAGATTTCCCATTTTATTGGCATATAATTGCTTATAATATTCTCTTATTGTCCTTTTTATTTCTGCTGTGTTGGTTGTGATGTCTCCTCTTTCATTCTTTTTATTATGTATTTGGGTCCTTTCCTTTTTCTTTTTGATCAGACTGTCTATTGCTTTATTAATTTTGTTAATTCTTTCAAGGAACCAGGTTCTGGTTTCACTGATCTGTTCTACTGTTTTTTTGGTTTCAATAGCATTAATTTCTGCTCTAGTCTTTATTATTTCCTATCTTATGTTGGTTTTGTGTTTCATTTGCTGTTCTTTTTCCAGCTTCTTGAGGTGTAAAGTTAGGTTGTATATCTGAGATTTTTCTTCCTTCTTTAGGAAGGCCTGGATTGGTATATACTTTCCCCTTATCACCACCTTTGCTGCGTCCCAGAGGTTTTGGGTTGTGGTGTTATCATTTTCATTGACTTCCATATACTTTTTAATTTCCTCTTTAACTTCTTGGTTAGCCCATTCATTCTTTAGTAGGATGTTCTTCAGTCTCCAAGTATTTGTTGCCTTTCCAAATTTTTTTCCTGTGGTTGATTTTGAGTTTCATAGCGTTTTGGTCTGAAAATATGCACTGTATGATCTAGATCTTTTTGTAGTTACTTAGGGCTGATTTGTGTCCCAGTGTATGGTCTATTCTGGAGAACATTCCATATGCACTGGAAAGAATGTATATTCTGCTGCTTTAGGATGAAATGTTCTGAATATATCCATGCCCTTACTTTCAATCTGAAGGTGTCTTTAGGTGTAAAGTGGGTCTCTTGTAAGATCATCATATAGATGGATCTTGTTTTCTTATCCATTCTATTACCCTTTGTCTTTTGATTGGAGCATTGAGTCCATTGACATTTAGAGTGAGTACTGAAAGGTATGAATTTATTGCCATTATGATGCTTGTAGAGTTGGAGTTTCTGGTAGTGTTCTCTAGTCCTTTCTAATCTTTGTTGCTTTTGGTATGTATGTATGTATGTATGTATGTATGTATGTATGTATGTATTTATATTTTCATCTTTTCTCCCCTCAGAGAGTCCCCCTTAATATTTCTTGAAGGGCTGGTTTAGTGGTCACAAACTCCTTTAATTTTGTTTCTCTGGGAAACTTTTAGTCTCTCCTTCTATTTTGAATGACAGCCTTGCTGGGTAAAGAATTCTTGGCTGCATTTTTTCTGATTCAGCACATTGAATATATCCTGCCACTCCTTTCTGGCCTGCTAAGTTTCTGTGGATAGGTCTGCTGCAAACCTGATCTGTCTTACCTTGTAGGTTAGGGACTTTTTTTTTCCCTTGCTGCTTTCATGATACTCTCCTTGCCTGAATATTTTGTAAATTTGACTATGCTATGCCTTGTTGATGGTTGGTTTTTGTTGAATCTAATGGGGGGGGGGGTCCTCTGTGCTTCCTGGATTTTGATGTCTGTGTCTTTCCCCAAGTTAGGAAAGTTTTCTGCTATGATTTGCTCACATAACCCTTCTACCCCTATTTCTCTCTCTTCCTCTTCTGAGACCCCTATGATTCTGATATTGTTCCTTTTTAATGAGTCACTGATTTCTGTAATTCTTAAATTGTGTTATTTTCCTTAATCCCTCTCTTTTTTTTTTTTTTTTTCTGCTTCTTTATTCTCTGTAAGTTTGTCCTCTATCTCTGATTCTCTGTTGTGCCTCATGCATCCTTTCTGCCCTGGCATCCATCCATGATTGTAGCTCACTTATAGCATTTTTTATTTCATTCTATTTTTCACTTCTTTTATCTCTGCAGAAAGGGATTCTAATCTAATTTCGACTCCAGCTAGTATTCTTATTATAGTGTTTCTAAGTTCTGGTTCAGACATCTTGCTTGTATCTATGTTGGTTAAATCCCTGGCTGTCATTTCTTCTTGTTCTTTCTTTTGGGGTGAATTCCTTCATTTTGTCATTTTGAAGGGAGAAAAGGAATTGAGGTAGAAAAATTAAAATCAAAAGAATTAAAATTAAAAAATATTAAAATTAAAAAAATTAAACACACACACACACACACAAAATCGAATAAATGGTGCTAGATCCTAGGTGTGTTTTGGTCTAGGTATTGAAAGTGGTTTGACAGATTAGAAAATAAAAGGGGGGGAAAAAAGGAAATAATTTGAGAATTTTAGAAAATGAATACACTGAAGTAGACTAAATGAGATGAGGGGAGTAAAATGGAATTTGAAAAAATTTACACAAAAGTAAAGAATATTGTAGAAAAAAATTAAAGAAAAATATTTTTAATAAAAATTAAAATTACTAATGATTTTTTTTCTCTTTCTGTATTCAAGAAAAAAATGAAAAAGAGAAAAAAGAGGGAAAAAAGAAGGAAATAATTTGCAAATTTGAAAAAGTGAATACACTATAGTAGACTAAAATAAAATTATGGAGGTAAAATAGAATTTGAAAAATTACACAAAAGCAAAAAACAGTAAAAAAATTAAAAAAAATATTTTTATAGAATTTGAAAGTAAAAATGAAGTTTTTCTCTTTCTGCATTCAACAAAAAGAAAAGATACGGAAAAGAGAAAAAAGAAAAAGGAAAAAAAACGAAATCGTTTGAAAATTTGAAAAAGTGAAAACCTGAAGTAGACTAAAATAAAATGATGGAAGTAAAATAGAATTTGAAAAAATTTACACAAAAATTTAAAAAAGTAAAAAAATTAAAGAAAAATATTTTTAATAACAATTGAAATTAAAAATGATTTTTTCTCTTTCAAGAAAAAGAAAAGAAGTGAAAAAGAGAAAAAAAGAAAATTGAATAGATGGACCTGCTAACAGATTGAAATAGGACTGAAGTTAATTCGTTTTCCCCTAGAATTCAGACTATGAAGCGCTTTATAGTCCATAAACTAAGCGGGAGGTGAGAGTTGTGTTCTTGAGGAGCAAGGTTGGCCCAGTTGGGCGGAGCACAGTGTAATGGCTCTGCTCTCCACTAGATGGCGCTGCTAGCCTACTGGGGTGCAGTGTTGTGGCGCTGGTAGGTGTGTATGCACATGTGTGGGAGCGGTGAAAATGTCCTCACCCAGATACTCAGTCTCTAGTATCTGAACTCTGCTCTCCCAGATCAACAATCGTGCACCCATCCTGTGTCTTCAGCTTTCATCCACTCTCCACTTTTCACTGTCTGTGACCAAGCCCCAGGCTGTACCTCTCTCCGGAGTCTTGTCTCGGGCTGTTTTCCCCAGCCCTTTACTTCTGAAGGACTGTGGCTTTGACCCGTTCCACCCCTCTACAGGAGGGTCTCACCGAGCAATGGCCAAATGAGCAATGGTTGAATATTGGCTGCACCCAGGTATGCCTGCTGGACCCTTCTGCTGATGGTGCCCCGAGACTGCAGCCAGGTGCCAGCCTGCCCCAGAAAAAGTTCTCGAGATAGTGTAGCAGCAGTGTTTCAGGGATTATGGCAAATCACATCACACATCTGGCACCAGGCTTCACCCTTAATGACCTTGATCCAGCACCAGCGAATGTGGCTGTTCTCTGGGGTCTGCTGGGACCAGGTGGCTTCAACAGTCTCTACCAAATGTCCTTCCAGCAGTGGAACCGCTTTCCCCGTGTGGCCCGAGGACCTCCTGGACCCCACTCTGTTCCTGGGGATTCGCCCTTCCCACCAGAGCACTGCCAGGTATCGAGCTGAGGAGTTCCAGACTTTGCACTCCCCTTGTTTTCAATCTTAATGTAATTTAAACCCTCTCCTTTCTCCTTTCTCCCTTTTTAGTTTAGTTCTTGCAGCTGTTTCCAATTTTCCACTTTCTCTCAAGCTGCTTTTGGGGAAGGGTTCTTTTCCCATATTCTTTCCCCCTCCCCATCTCTGTCCTCTCTCCACCCGTGAAAACACCTCCCTGCCTGCCACGGCTTCTCGCTCCCCAAGTTCACTTTTCCGTGCCACATACCTGCTGAATTCTGTGTTTCAGGTTGTGCAAATTGTTGTGTTAATCCTCCAGTCAGTTTTCTAGGTGTGCAGGATGGTTTAGTGTTGGTCTGGTTGTATTTCATGGATGCGAGACATACAAAAAACTTCCATGCCGTTCCACCACCTTGGCTCCTCCCCTCAAAAATTCTCTTTTAGAGAATTGGTATACTTCATCTAGGTTATTGAATATGCTTGTTTTGTTTTTTGTTTATTTGTTTTTGTTTTTGTTTTCCTCTCAACACTTTAAATTTTTCACTTCATTCTCTTCTTGCACAGTTTCTGAGGGAAATCAGATGTAAACATTATCTTTGCTCCTGTATGGGTAAGGTTTCTACTCCCCCTCCCCCTCCCCCTGGCATATTTCAGAGTATTTTCTTTATCTTTTATTTTCTTTAAATAATGTGATATGAAAATGATATAACTAGATTTTTTTTTTTTTTTTTTTTTTTTGCCATTTATCCTGCTTCATATTCTCTGAGCTTTCTGCGTTTATGGTCTGACTTTAATTTGGGAGAATTCTCAGTCATTATTGTTTCAAATATTTCTTCTGTTCTTTTCTTTCTTTCTTCTTCTCTAATATGCCCATAAATGTGCATTACACCTTTTGTAGTCATTCCGTAGTCTTTGGATATTTACTCCTCCTCCTCCTCCTCCTCCTCCTCCTCCTCCTCCTCCTCCTCCTCTTTCTCCTCCTCTTTCTCCTCCTCTTCTCCCACTTCCCTTTCCCCTCCCCTCCTTCTATTCTTCAGTCTTTGTTCTCTCTACTTTTTGGTTTTCAAAGATTCTGTTGATATATCCTCTAGCTCAGAAATTCTTTCCTCAGCCATGTCCAGCCCATTAAAGGCATTCTTCATTTCTATTAGAGTGTTTTTCCCTCTAACATTTCTTTTTTTTTTTCCTTTCTTAGGATATCCACATCTCTGCTTACCTGGCCCATTCATTCTTGCACGCTGTCTACTTTGTCCTTTAGAGTCCTTAGGACATTAATCATAGCTGTTTTAAATCCCCAATCTGATAATTCTAATATCCCTGCCATGTCTGCTTCAGATGCTTGCTCTGCTTCTTCAAATTGTGCTTTTTGACTTTTGGTATGCCTTCTAATTTTTTTTCTTGGTTGTTCAACACCATGTACTGAATGCAAAGAACTGCTGTAAATAGGCTTTTAGCAATGTGCTATGAAGTGTGGGGTTAGGAAAAGCATTCTATAATCTTAACATTAGGTCTCAGCCTTTTCTGAGCCTGTTGCTCTGGACTGAGAGCTTTAGAAATGTTTTTGTCAGTTTTTCTCCCCAATTAAGTGAGGCATGATGAATAAAGGGGGCTTGGAATTGGGTATTTGCCCTTCCTGTAGACCATTTAGGCTCTGATGATACCACAATTTAGGGTCTGGTTAACCAGTTTCTCCTGATGGCAGGTCTTGTTAAGGGCGGAGTGCTGTCATTTATTTGGAAATGGTTCCTTTTCTCTTCTCCCTGCTAGAAAGAAGCATGAGGTGAATTTTTTTTCAGGTATTTAATGTTGTGATCCTAGAGGTAAATCTTATAATATTTTAAGGACATCCACTTGACTGGGACCTCTTGAACTTTTTAACTCTTAGATTTGTCCACACTGAGTCTAGTAGAATTAAGTTCAATTACAGTGCAAATTTTCCTACCCGATATTACTTCCTATGGTAGTTTCTGCTTGTGTATCTCTACTCTGGTAAGCTGTGACTCCCTATATTCTCCTATCTCTCCAGTCATGGGGGTAGTGGTTTGCTGTGTCCTCTTCTGTATTCTGTATTGAAGAAAAGTTGTTGATTTTTCAGTTTATTCAGCTTTTTACTAGTTAGCATGTAATGGTCATGTCTAAGTTCCTTACTTGTGGAACCAGAGACTAGACTAGCATGATAGTTATTTAACATTTTAAATATCCAATCCATCTGGAATTTATTTCCTCAAATGTGAGGTGCAGCACTAACTTCATTCATTTACAAATTATTAAGTAATAGTCCATAAAGATTGTTGAATACTTCATACCTCCCTGCTCTTTTATAATTATTTCCTTATAAAGTAAATATTTGTGTATCTTCAGGTATGTTTCTGCCTACAATGAGAATTTTATTTTTGCTTTCTTCTTCAAAGTCTGTATTATGTATCTATCTCTACATATCTAATATATCTGTTGATTTATTCATTTAATTTTGCCTTATAATCTAACAACTCTAGTAAAATGTTGAAATACTAACGGTAAGCATACATGAATTTTTATCAACTTCAGAGTATAAATTTACAAGATTCTACTATTGAGATATTTGTTATGTAATTCGTGTAGAAATAATATATCAAATTAATATATATGGTTAAGGTTTCCAATTTTATTTAATCCCTGTCTTGCTATGAATATTTGTATGGATAGATGTTAATTTTTAATTGGCTTTTTAGCATAAACTAAGATGATCATAATGTGTTCTCTTTTATTGTTAACATAGAACATTTTACTATTTTTCAGTTGTAAGCCAACCTTACATTCCTAGGCTAAACTCAGTCACATTATGTTTAAGCTTTTTTTATATATCACTAGATTAATGTAGTAATATTATAGTCATTAGCTTGATTTTTTTCTTTTTCTTAATGTCCTTCTGAGTATCAAAATTGTTCTGGATTCATAAAATGATTTTGAGAGTATTTTTTTCTTTTTCCATTCTCAGGAAAAGTTTATGTTACTTTGATGTGATTTCTTCACTAAATCTTTGGAAGAATTCGCTGGTAGATAAACTGTATTTGGAGGTTACATCAATGGAAATTTTTAAATTATTCATTTAGTTTCTTTACTCTTCTATTACCATTCAAATGTCTTCTTTTTTCAGAAGTCTTAATTGGTTTTGTCTAGAAATTTGCGTATTTTATCTAAAATTTCAAATGTATTAAATAACTTATAAAACCATCTTATTATCCATTTAATATCTATAAGATTTGTATTGATATCCCCTTTTCCATTTGTGATACTGTATATATATATTTGTTCCTCATGGTCTCTTTGTCTCTCATTTTCTTTTTGGTTGGTCTTGAGACGAATGTGCTATGTTAGATTCATTAGTATTTAAAAAATCATCTTTTTATTGATTTTCTCTATTATGTTTGTCCGATTTTGTTCATATATTACCTTAAATTTATTATTTATATTCACCTTATTTTCTTTTGCTTAGATTGCAATTATAACTTTTTGAAAGATTCTTATTTTAATTTAAACTTATTGAAATATTTTCTAATGTTTTTATTAAAGGCTATTAGTTTCTTTAGATGCACTACTTTAATCGCAGCTCATATTTTTATATACCCTATTGTTATTAAATTTAGTTGAAAAAATTTTTAATTCTCTATTCATCTCTTTTTGACCCATGCATTATTAGTTCATATTCTTAATTTCCGAACATACAGGATCTTCCTATTTTTCATTTAATTTCTAGGTTAAATTTAGTATGGCTAATACACATTATCTATATCATTTCAGTCCTTTGTCATATATTGTATGTTTCAGTATGTGATATATTTTGTAACTGTACTTATATTTGGAAAGATGAACATTTTCTTGTTTCTTTCTTTCTTTCTTTCTTTCTTTCTTTCTTTCTTTCTTTTTCTTCTTTATTTCTTTTTGGTGATGTTCTCCAATACCAACTTTTTTTTAAATTTTTTTTTAATGTTTATTTATTTTTGAGACAGAGAGAGACAGAGCATGAACAGGGGAGGGTCAGAGAGAGGGAGACACAGAATCTGAAACAGGCTCCAGGCTCTGAGCTGTCAGCACAGAGCCCAATGCGGGGCTCAAACTCACGGACCACGAGATCATGACCTGAGCCGAAGTCGGCCGGTTAATCGACTGAGCCACCCAGGTGCCCCTCCAATACCAACTTTTTAAAGTTTTGCTCAAATCTTCAGTATTTTTGTCTGCTTTAAAAAAAAAAAAAGTTTATTGATTTTTAGACAGAGCAAGAGAGAGTGAGCTGGGGAGGGCCAGAGGGAAGGGAAAGAGAGAATTCCAAGCAGGCTCTGCACTGCCAGCACAGAGCCCAACCCAGGGTTCAAACCCTTTCATATGAACTATGAAATCATAACCTGAGTCAAAATCAAGAGTTGCACACATAACTGACTGAGCTACCCAAGAACCTTAGTTTGCTTTTTCTTTTTTTTTAATCAGTTGTCAAGAAAGATATGTTAAAATCTTCATTATATTTAATTATGGGCTTGTGTGTTTTTCCTTTTTATACCTTTTTTTTTACTTTATAAATTGAGACTATACTATTAGATACTCTACATTTTTAGAATTTTTCATACATTTTCGTGGTTTAATATTTTTCATATAATAAAATTTCCTTCTGAATTTGTAGCAATGCTCCCAGATTAAAGTCTACTTTGTGAAGCAGAAGTTCTGTTACTGAGCTTCTTTTGCTTAGTATGTGTATTGTATACAATATTCCTATTGTTTTATTTTCATGTTCTTTATTTTTTATTTATGAAGTGTCTATTATAAAACACACAATTGCTTTTAATTTTTTTATTTAGTATGATAAACTTTGCCTTTATTTGGATTGCTTTATTTGTTTTATTTTTTTCTTTTATTATCTTGGGGAGCCTAGGTGGCTCTCAGTTAAGCATCTGACTTTGGCTCAGGTCATGATCACAGTTTGTGAGTTGGAACCCCACATCAGGCTCTGTGCTGACAGCTCAGAGCCTGGAGCCTGCTTCAGAATCTGTCTCCATCAATCTCTGCTCCTCCCCTGCTCCCTCTCTCTCTCTCTCTCTCTCTCTCTTTCCCTCTCAAAAATAAATATTAAAAAAAAAAAAATATATATATATATATATATATATATATAATTTTATTATTGGCTTTCTATTTTTCCCAGCTCTCCTGAATTTCTTATTGTCTCTTTTCTTATTTCTGTAGAATTAAGTATTTTGTTATGTTATTTATTTTTTCTATTGCCTTGCTAGTTGAATTCTCATACAGTATTTTCAGCTCAGCTAGATAATATAACATGTAACCTTGGCCTTTTGATGGTTAATACAATTATGTTTTCACTAATTTTAATAAAATTCATAGATCTTAGAGTACTATAACTTTGTTTATTCCTACTGTTAAATTATTTTCTAGTGCTATTGTGCATTTTAATTTGCATAGGTGTTTTACTTTTCTGTAATGCCAGTATTCTTTGAAATTTACTCATGCAATTACCCTTTCTGTTGCTCTTCATTCTTCATTGCGTCTACTGAATCTTTAATAGAATCCTTTTAAGATTAAAAAAAATTAATGTTTATTTATTTTTGAGAGAGAGAGTGAGACAGAGGTGAGTGGGAGAGGAAGACACAGAGAGAGGGAGGCACAGAATCAGAAGCAGGGTCCTGGCTCTGAGCTGTCAGCACAGAGCCCAACGCTGGGCTGGAACTCACCGACCGCAAGATCATGACCTGAGCTGAAGTCGGACGCCCAACTGACTGAGCCACATAGGCACCCCTAATCCTTTTAAGATATTTATACTTGCCCTTGGTTTTCAAAAAATATACTTTATGGTTGGGTATACATGAGGTATGGTTTTGTTATTTTACTTAGAGAATATTGATATTTTTGAATTTGTAACTTGGTATCTTTCTTCAAACAGCAGTGCATAGACGTTAGAAGTCAAACAACATTGAGTTTGATCCTTTAGAGAAAGAATTATTTGAGATAAACCCTATAACTGTCCTGTCTATAGTCTAGAGACACATTATAAGCTGTGGCACACAGAGAAAAAACCCCAAGAAAAATCTAGTCATCTCCCTCAGTTGAGAAGCCAGAATTTGGAGTTTAGAGCGAGTGTCTTTCCTGCTTTATTTTATAAGCCTTAGTACCATAGAAGTAAAGGCTGCATAGAGAGAGTACTACAGGGATAGGAAGTTTTTCCTTTGAACTTTAAACTGACTAGTTATCAGCACAGGCATGTAAAGAAACTGTTGAAGTTCACAAAGAGGAATAAATGGAACTGCCTCCACACATGACCAGGAATTATTTGTGTTCTCATAGCCATTGTGAAAACCTGCTCATTCTCAAAGCATCCAGTAAAGACCTCAGAAGTATCTAGTCTCAATAATAGGGACTGGTGAAGATTACCCTTAGAAGAAAGTTGTCCTGAATCCTGTTAATAATATTTAAAAGTATGCTTTAAAGATCAAGTAATTCAAATAAATTTACTCTGTGCCAGAACAAAGTGTTAACTATTTAAAGAATTGTTTTAATGTAAGTTGGTTATAAAGAAACCCATGACTCAAAAATGTAATAACACAGTGCCTGCCATTGAATCAGAAATTACAAAAAAAAAAAAAAAATGAAAATAACAGTCACAGTGTCGAAAGTATCAATCCCTAGAAACATATCTGAAACACACATATTATAGAATTACTATATAACTATGTTAGAAAACTATTTTTCATCTATATTATATATGTTACACATATATTAAATATAGTTTATTAGATATATAGTATGTGGACATACTTCATAATACTATACTAATAGCATACTATGTATACAGTATATTAAGATATTTTCTAATTTTATTCCATATGCTCAGAAAAATAGAGGAAATCATGAGCATAATGAGAAACTTAAGATGTAAAAAATACAGACTTCAACCAAAAATACATTTTAAAATTCAAAATATTGGATGTTGTTATAGACCGATAATTCATAAATTAAATTAATTAAATTTATGACTTTCTATATAAACCAGGAGACTGGTCATACCTTTCAGTTTATACTGATGTCTAATATTGGTCTTCAATATTCTTTCCCAATTCAACCACTTATTTAATAGCTATTTAACACTATTATGATGCCTTCTCTTAATACATTAACAGGCATATGTTGGAGGTAGATGGAAAATTGCCATGCAAGTGAAAATTGTTATGAGCTATGAACAATATACTTTTGCAGTATGTACGAGGGCAATTTTGGGTAAGTCACAGAAAGCTTCATTGAAAGTACTATATTTAGCAGAACACTAAAGAAATTAGAGTTCCCCAAATAAAATTGTGGAAAGAGAGATTAAAGATAGATAAATCTATGCAAAAGTGCAAGGGAGGCAGAAGGGAATAAGAAAAGTTTTAGAAACTATTAGTACTTCATTGTGCCTAAACATGAAATCCTACAAATCTGTAGTAAGAGATGGGGATTCAGAGAATTGGAAAATAAAATTGATATTTTTTCCTATTGTAGAGAGCTTAAAGTTTTCTGTGTCACAATGGAGATAAAAGATTTTAGGAAAAGACATGACATGGTTAGACGTATATTTAAAAAAAAAATCATTCTGGGAGGTGCCTAGGTGACTCAGTCAGTTAAACATCCAAGTTCACCTTAGGTCACTATTCCGCAGTTTGTGAGTTTGAGCCCCACATCGGGCTCTGTGCTGACAGCTCCGAGCCTGGAGCCTGCTTCAGATTCTGTGTCTTCCTATGTCTGCCCCTCCCCTGCTCTCACTCATGCTCTCTCTCTCTCTCTCTCTCTCTCTGTCTCAAAAATAAATACATTTAAAATGAAATAATAAAAAAATCATTCTAGAATAAATGTGAAGAATGTATTATTTATCTAGCAGTGAACATGGAGAAAATGAATATTCTAAAAAAATTTAAGTTCAGTGGGTGTAAATATTTAATTTACAATGTCTTAAGTTCCCACTGGTTCAATTTCTAGAAAAGCACCTGTTGTATATCATTCAATGGGTATTTATGAGAGTTTTCCAGGAGTTTTTAATATACTTCGTTCAGGTTTTATTCTGCATCAACTCCTACCAGTTAGTATATCTTTGCTTACCATGTGTTGAGATGCTTTTTCATGGTAGGAAAGAAGTATATAATACCTTCTTTATAATGACTGTTTAGTCAGCAGCATTTGGTAACAAAATAAATTTGGCTATGCTTGGTATTTGAATTTATTGGTAAAACTTCTAGTATTGTAAAACATTATTATTTTCCTAAGATTTCCAATTAGCACTTAGGTAGCTGAGTCATCATAGATGAGTCATGATAGATTTTAGCATTAACAAATTTCTAGTTTGAGAACAACCCCTTCTTTATAAGCCCTCAGGTTGATTCTGATCCCGGTTATAATTCCAGCCTTAAGCCATTAGAAAACCTAAAAAAAATAGAAAACAAAAAAACAAAATAAAATAAAATATATGTATAAAGTTATATAAAATATAATCATAAAAACACACATAATATTTATGTGTATATAAATAAATGTGAATAAATATATAAATGAATTTGTATAAAATATGTATTTATATAAATAAAATTATAAACAATTATATATAAAATAAAATTATGTAGTGCAACATGTTTTACCAATTCATTAAAATATGCAAATATATATTCTATATAGAATATGTACAAATGGATTTAAAATATTTTATTTCTTACTTCATCTATGAGTTTTCCTCTAAGATCATTTTCTTTCTGCCTAAATAATATTCTTTTGTATTTCCTTTAGTATTAGTGTGCTGACAGTAAGTTCTTCCAGTTATTATTTGTATGAACAGTGCATACTTTCATTCTTTAAGGATAATTTTGCCCATTAAAATGTTCTAGATTGGCAGCTATTTTCTTTCAGTACTTTAACTCTTTCCCCTTCTGGATGCCTTTTATATATCTTTTACTGGTTTTGGAGGGTGTTGTATAATTTTACTATGTTGATATATATTTTTTTAATCATATAATTTCTTGAGCTTTTTAACACTGTGGATTGGTGTACATTTATCAGTTTTGGAAAACTATCCATAATCATCTCTTCAGATATGGTCTCTGTCCTTTTCTCTCTTTACTCTTCTTTGGAAGTTTTGCCTAAATATATTATACCTTCTGTCTCTGTTCTCTAGCACATAGTCTCTCTCCTAGTAGGTTCCATTTCTTTCTCTTCAAACTTAATTACAAACATTTGAATTCTCTCTTTAACCTTACCCAACCTTTGTTTAATGCTTCAATTAATTCTTAATTTCAACTCTTGCAGTCATTATAATTATTTTAATTGCTTATGGCAGATTTACACTTTGCTACTTCACGCTAACTTTCTCAGGCTTGACTCTTATTTCTTTGAATATAGTAAACAGTCTGGTATCCTTTCACTATTATGTTTATTTTTTCTGGTGTGGTCACTTATTAATTTGCCTCTTCAAATGTCTGGTTATACAATCACTTATTTTACACCTTGTCTGAACATCTGGGGGGATAAAAAAGGCAAAACAAACTGAATCTTAACTCTTCTCTCTGATACCTTTGTGAAACCTAATCCTCCATATCTATAAATAGATAATCTGTCCTTCCAACTGCGTCAGTAAGCATCTTAGATGCCATTCTTTTTTTTCATCTTGCACATCTATTAAAGTCAGGAAATACAGTGAATTTTTACATCTAATAAAACTATAAAATACATTGACAGTTCTTTCTGGTCTGCCATTAACATCTGAATTAGTCAGTGTTCAATCTGGGAAATAATTCAATATCAAAAATTAGGACAAAAAAGTTTTAAAAGCTATAAGAACACAAGTAAAGCTCACATGGGTACTGAGGTTGAATGTCCAACCCTGTTGCTAAAACCGTAGATGCCCACAGCCCACACTGGAAACAAATGACTATAGATTCTGTGGAAGCTTCAAAAAAATCAGTCACCCTATGAAGGCTATATTAGTTTTACCATTGCCACTGATGAATTCTGTCCTAGCCTGCCATCATTGCTTTTCTAAAAAGAATTAACATTCTTAACTTTGTCTTCTAAATTTTGTATAAGTATTTGTCATTAAACAATCAGTGTTAGAACTCTGATGGTAAGGATCCAAGAAAATGTAGTTCCTCCAAAGGCTCATCTATGTAAAGGAAGCCGTGAAAGGGGTCAGAGATGAAGCTGGGTGTTAACCTACAATAGTTGCCTCACCACTCTAGTCCAGGCTGCCATTATTTCTATAAACCATTGCTTAGATTCCAGTTTTACTCTTTCCCTTCTCCAAATCCATTCTCCACCCAGCAACAGAAATGACATTCTTGATATATGTAATGGATCATTTCAGACCCCCTTTTAAAACCATTCAGTGACTGCCTTGCATTTAGCATTGATTTTCTTTGAACTTAGATATAATTGGCATACAGTGTTGTGTAAGTTTAAGGTGTACGTGTTGATTTGACGGATTTATATATTGCAATATCATTAATGACTGTAGCATTAGCTAACACCTCCATCATGGTACATAAGTAGCATAGACTTTTAATTTCTACTATGTTCTGACAAATTGCCATTGACCACTAAACTGCAGAATTTGGCTCTATTTCCAACATTACCTATTTTTACTATGCTTCAGACATGTCATTCTTTCATTTCCTCTAATATCAAATGCAAGGACATTTGTAATGGCAGAGTTTGTATATGTTTGCTTCGCATGGAAGATTCTTTCTCTCAAAAGCTCTCACGGCATGCTGTGTTTCACTTTTTAGGCTCTATACTATTTATCACTCGTTCAGAGTGATTCCCTGATCACCTTCTTTAATGTATCATTTTCCATATTGCTACCAACATTACTATCACTTTTTTTTCTTCATAGATCTTACACAAATTTATAATCATTTTACTTAATTTGGGTACACTAATTTCCTGTCTCTCCCAGTAGAATGTTAAGCTCCAAGAAAATGTTTGTCTTTTTATCATTGAAATCTCAGTGCTAGTCACAAGACCCAACACCAAGTAAGTGCTACATAAACTTTTTTAAATGCATGAATAAATGTAGAACCTTGGGGGAAATTAATTATCTTCTTTAACATCTTTAAAATGTAAACGCACACATTCAACTTCATAGGATTGTGCTGAAATTAAATAAATGCCAGGCATAAAATACAAGGCAATAGAATGTAGCTAATGAAACAATTATTGATAAAAATAATCTAAATGCAGAATCTAATGTGAAGTCATTGGATGCTTATGAGCAGAAGTATGATTTAATATGTTCTTAGGATCTTGAATCTGGTCTCAATTTAAGAAGTAATAGTTAATATTAGGAAATAAGTAGACTCAGGAAGAAGTTATTTTAGTAATATGTATAAGGAATAATCAGGATCTCAATTACAATGGGGATTAGTACGTAGTGTAGGAAGATGCTATAGATTATGGGGGTAGGATTTATTTTGCCTGACAATGAATTAGATTATGGAGAATGAGAAATGAAGATATCTGATGTTTCAGATGTGAGAAACTTAAAGAATGCCAGTGTTGTTAAAACCAACAGGAAAATTATATTGTAATGTGGATGTTTTCTTGTTGAGGGGTGGTGGGAAGATGATATCAGAAGAGATAATTCTGAGTTCAGTTTTAAACAGTAAATTTTACTGATATGAAATTAGGAAAGACAATTTGGAACTTAGAAATTAGTTTGCCTAGAGATAAAGATGTTGGAGTCTACAGAATTGAAAATAAATATATAAATCTATGGATTTTCAGCAAACTATTTGGGTATATTTCAAGATTTAGAAGAAAAAAAAATTCCCCCATGAGGTCTAAGCAAAAGAAATAAAAGAGGAATGAGAGGAATGATGTGATTATCTTGTAAGTGGGAAAAATAAGGTTTCAAAAAGTGGAATGTCAACTGGCACAGTAAAGTTGAGTATGGTGAAAATTGAAACTAGCCTTTGCATCAGGAATTCTTGATGTGAGAACAGTTAAGTCGTATTTTGATTAAATTTTCATATCTCAAGTGATTAAAAGTAACATAAAGACAATTTTTTTTTTTTTACTTTAGACGAAGTAAATGCTTTTCTCATAGTTGCTACACAACACACTGTGGTTAGGTTCTGTTACTGAATTGTGTCTCCTCAAATTCGTGTTAAAGCCCTAACCTAACCCCCTCTAGGGTCACTGCATATGTAATTAAGTAATTAGGGAATGAGATGGGCCCCTAATCTGACTGTTATTCCCATAAAAAGGGAAATTTGGACGCAGACATGTACACAGGAACAACACCATGAGACAATAAAGCCAGATATCAGGGTGCAGTTAGGGGAGAGGCATAGAACTGATCCTTCCTCACAGTCCTTAGAAGCAACCAACTCAACCAACACCTTGATCTTGGATTTAGAGCCTCCAAAACTGTGAGATAATAAATTTCTGTTGCTTAAATCACTCAGTTTGTGTTACTTTGTTATGACACCCCTAGCAATGAGAAACAGATTTTGATGCAGTAGAAATTGTGCTGAGAATTGAAAACTAAAAATTGAGTAGTGACTATATTTCTTTCTTGTTCATCAAATCTATTTTGGTTTCTTTAATCCCCCATAATTTGCTTCAATCTCCTATGTCACACCACCTTACTTAGCAAATTTTGTTACTGAAAGAGAAAAGAGAAAAAAATTGAAACTACCTTTCACAATGCCCCAACCATTCTATTTCCAAGCATAGAGTATGAAGACTTGTGTCTATCTACTTCCTACTAGATTATAATGGAATAAAAAACAAGAGCTTCTTGTGTCCAAATCTTGTTCTAGTTATCTCTGGGTGTTCTGTTTGTTTGTTTTTAATATATACCTTCCCATTCCCTTGGTACCATCCAGCTACTCCATTTTTTTCTTTCATTTTGAAAATATATCCATGATTTCCTACTTTAAGCTATTGCTCTTTCATTCACGCATCTGTGTATAGTTACCACACTATCTAAAGTTTCCCATATGTGTTCAAATCCTTAGAGAAATTTGGATAATTTTCAATACTGTTTTTCATTTCTCGTTGCAACTTCAACTGCTAAAGGTGTATTCCTAACTCTTTTACTGTTCTTGTTTTTTTACTAACTTGTCTCTTATTTATTTATAAATGTTCCTACCTCCCAGAGTTGTTTTTAGGCGATGGCATCTACTTTTAAATTTTCAACTACTTGCTTATACACAGATAAATGGCTTCCTTTGGTGAACTTAATGTCTATATAACCTATTAATCAGTATATCTCAGTAAAAAGTATATCCCAAATTAAAAACATTATCTAACTCAAAGAAACTTTCCACTTTCCTATTTTTTCCTGTCTTGGTTAATTGTACTCTTAACTTGGTTGTTCAATCTTTGCTTCTTCTCATTTTCTCACTTCTCACATCTTATTGATCACCAACTTTTACATATATCTCTTTTAATACTGACTACATTTCTTGCCTGGTTTCAATAATATTCAAAAGTTTCAATTATAGCACATTCTGTCTCCAATTTGAACTTTTGTAGTTTCATTCTCTCCATTTTAACTGCCTCCTTTCTGCCCTCAGCCTCTATACATGGCTGCCTTTTTCTGTATTCTCAAATTTTTCTACATATTCCTAACTCTTACTGAAATAGGCATTTTCATCCCTCTGCATTAATTCAAAATGTTTAGAGTCCTTATTATGGGCCAGTCATAGAGCAGGGAGCTATGAAACAAAGATGATTTAATCACAACTACCATCAAAAAACTTATGGTCTAGGAAGGAAGCGAGGCAACAGAGATTCATAAACGATAACACAAGAATATGAACTACTGAGTCATAGTACTTGTATTAAAAGCCCAGAAATACAGTTGCTAAGTATGACCACTAGCAAGTGACCTGAGCCTCTTAAGCCATCACTTTCTTGTTGTTAAAATAAATCTAATGGAATGCCTACTCTATAAAATGAAAGTGAGGAATGATTAAGCTTGATATAATTTCTGTCCTGTAATAAGTGATCAAAAATTTTTGGCTATTAACATATCAATATTAATGAGACAATTATCATGTAGTAAATAATATAACATAATATAAATAATAAAATACTTAGAGTTAATAACACAATTATTAATTGCTGAGTGTCATAGGAATGACGAGAGGGGAAGGTATTATTACATTGGTGTGATGGAGACCACATGAATGCTCATGTTCTCCTTCCATAGTGTGGAGTTGTCACTGGAAGATGGATGTCCAAACAGGAGCTGCATCTTCCAGTTTTGTTTGCACACACGTGTAGTTCTATGACTAGTTATGATTAATGGAATGAGATAGAAACTGAGAGTGTCACTTATGAATCAGGGATTTTAAGAAATGGGTGCAAATCTCCACTCTATTTTTCCTCATTCCCTGGTTGCAAAGAACTACAAGACCATATGGGATAATGAAGCTACACAAAAGAAGGAGCTACATAATGGAAGGCAAACTGCCAGCTGTTCAAGAACATCTGCATTTGACAGATGACATAAGAAAGAACATTTACTATATTATGCCACTGAAATCTTAGGATTTGTTTCCTGCAATAGCAAGCAGCACCCTAAATATACATGCTGGTATCTTTATAAGGGAGAGGAAGATTTTCTTTAGGAAGAGAAAATGTGTTAAAAGCTTCCTATATGGTATAATACATTATCTTCAGTGTGAAGAAAATGAATGGGCAAAAATGTCATGAGAGGATATATCTGGCAGAAAACTACTGTTTATAAAATATTAAATAATATTTGAGTTCAGAGAATCATAAGTTTGGTAAGGTTATAGTGAGTATTTACAGTAAAAAGAGGAGGCAGGCTGGACAGAAAATTTGAAGCCAAATTATACAGGGCCTAGTATTGACAGCTAAGAAGTTGATAGGGATAGAGAGGAATATAGAAAAAAATTAGAAAAAGAGTATCTTATAAAAAATAACAACTTTAAGCAAAGAATATTTCAGAAAAAAATAGCTGGATAGTAAACATAAGGCTGTTTATTAGGCCATTTGCATACAGGTTACAGATTTGGGGAACCATAATTTCTTGTTAAATAGGCACCTATTTATACCAAATCTTGAGCATTAAGACTTACGCTGGTCAACAACCTTACAGAAAACTGTTTGCTTCAAATCTTCCATTAATTAATGTACTATTCAACCAAATACCTTCCCTAACATTGACCAGTGGGACTAACCAACCATGCTTGTCTTCCCTATATTCATCAGTCAGCTCTTATTCCACTAGCATTTCTATAATGATCTCTGTATCCTTCCAGCTCAGACTGAAATTTCCTTGAGCATTCTATCCAGTTTTTTGCCTTTGGGGGAAATCTTATCTTCCTTAAGTTTCTTGATTCAAGTTTATTGTGGTAAAGGAGGCATGGGGTAGGAAAAAAATGGTTATAAAACCTAATTAACACACATGTTTTCCTAATAAATAGTTTTGTAATCTATGTAAGTATGTCACTGTTAGAGATACTTAAGTAGATCAGCTCAGAGAGAGATGTCCTCTCCATATAGACCAAAAACATAATGAAACAATTGAGTCTATTTTTAGGCTACAGAAGAAATAGTTCTTATCAGCTATATGGGTTGTAGATGAGTGAATTCTCAAGTGAATTTATCTCAGCTAATGTTTCTATATGCAGTTTTTTGATTCTCCATTAACCAGTTGGATGACTGGGGTCCTGAATACTCTTAGAGGTAGTAGATATGAAAAATATCCTTTTTTTGAAATAATGGCTCTAATTGTCACCTACTGTCACTTAGTTGTAATGACTTAAATCTGTGCTTATCTTCCTCAGTAGTTCATAAGCAGAATTGTGTTTCATTCCTCTTTATATTTCTAATGCCTTACTCTGTGTCATGGTAAGCAGTCTATAATTGGTTATTAAGTAAAGGAATGGTTAAATGAGTTAATACTGGGTATTTTATTGGTGGTTGTAATCAGTAAGTTCCATTCATGATATAGGTATTATTGTTTAAATAATCCTGACCCAAACTGTAGGCTACAATGATAAGATCATAGCTCTTCATAATAAAAAGGATTGCAGTGGTCAGCATTCCAAATCTCTCCACTCTACTTTTTTTTTTTTTTTAAGTTTAGAAATCTGAGTTTAGCATGAACACTAACCATTCCAGAATCCCTTAGGGCCTTTTTTTCTGTTTGTTTAAAATTTCCCTGACACCAGAAAAACAACAGTTGAATGATGACCAGATGGCAAGAGAGCTGTGGTAATTTGGCTGGAAGTGAGATGAGCATTGAAGCATAATGAGCAAATTAGAGATTTAAATCTTTTCTATGAGCAGATCAACCTAATGGGGTGAACGAGATCACCCAATGGCTTTTTATTAAGTTTATTTATTTCCTTTTAAAAACAGTTACTTATTCATTGGTATTATGATTGTGGGGAGATGTGACTGATGGATTAAATGGAAATATTTTTCAGGTATTATGTTCTTAGAGCTACCCAGGATGAATCCTTCCTAATCTTAGTGTATGAGGGCAGGAATGATATCATTGAGGTGCGTAGCTAAAACCTTGGAAACAATCTTGTACTCTCTATTCAGGAGAGCAAAAGGGATGAAAATCCCCCAATTGTTCCTTACCTTGTCATCTTTTTAAGGATTATGGGATCAAGGGAGTTTTCATGTTCTGAGACATAATTCTGGTCTTAAAAAATTCTGAAAAGACTCTCTGATGTTAGAGATAATTGCCACAATCAGGTTTTATAAGAATTGATGGGAAATCTGTTAGCACCTGAGGCTTTTCCTAGGTTTGTGGCTTAGATTTGGGGTCTCTCACTTTTAATGATATTGTGTTGTCCAACTGATTGACTTAATGGAGGGAGTGAATTGAAAGTCAAGCCTATCCATTTTCTGTGTGCTATAGCATAGAAAAAATCATGTTGACTAGATTCAAAAACATTTAAAAAATATTAAACACCTTTAGTTTGTCTTTCTGAATTATTGGGATAGTTTAATTTGGCTTGTAATTTACTTGCCTCTTTTGCAGTTTGCTACTCTGTATATCTATAAATTAATCAATAGCTGATGTGTTAGAAATGGGAATTCTATATAGGCAGTGATATTAATATAGAAAGGAGACTGTGTATTTCCAATTCCATGTGCAATCCCAGAGATGACAATATTCCTTTTAATTAAATGAACAATGGAATAAATTGGGATGATAGGTCTATTTATTTAATTTACATTCTAAATATATGACATAATTGAGCATCTTAAAAGCTAGAGCCTAATTTTGCTTTATTATGTCCTATCAATAATTGTTATTACTAATGTACTAAGCTCAGGTTAATAACAATACGCTATTTATAGATACTGAATTGTTTGGATTGAATTGGATATGCATGCAACTCTCAAAATTTTCTTTAATGTCAGTCTTTATGTGGATCTGCTCAAATGTGTTTCAGCTGATGATTTTTTTTTAATTAAGGGCTTAGACATATATACTGATTTAAGAAGTGGACACTGATTTAGTGTCTCATAGGCAGAATATGTCTAAAAACAAAGTTAAATAGAGAAAGGCAGTTTAAGAAGTGGAAGTGAACTTGTGCAAGTAATCTCAAGAGAGAAACAGAGAGACACAGAGAGAATGACCAATGTCATTATTTGGATCTCTGAATCACCAGTTCATAAAAGTAATACCATCCTTCGACCTTCCATCCATGTTAAACAAATTTCATTTTTGCCTAAGCTTTTTGAATAGAATTTCCCTAGATAACATACCCTGATTTATACACTAACTTAATGATAGAATGTGTAAATAAAGATTGATCAGTTAAAGACAACTGCAAACTCTATACTCTACTATTTACCTGGATGACCATTAAGCAGAAAAATTATGAATTCCTGACAGATAGAAGTATTTTATTGAAACTAGTCAACAGTGGAGCTCAATTTCCCTAAACTCCTTTAAAAGAGATAGATTCAAGGGAGTTGTGCTCAAAATGTCAAAATGGCTTTGACTTTTATTACCAAAGATCTTTTATTTTGAAAGAAACACAAAAGATAAGCAGAGTGAAGTAGTACAGTGTCTGTAAAATTTATTTTCCACTTCTGCTGCTACTTCGGTAAAGTTAAGAAAGGGCAATACAGTAATCTAGAAATAGTTTAGAGTGTAATTTGGTGGTAGATGTTGAAAATATATTGTACTGTTATTGATGGCTCTGGATCATTTATGCATATCCTCTGCAGTATTTGAAATGATGGTCGTAGTGAAGATTGAGCAAGATTTGGGGGTTATTTGATGAAGGTTGGGACTAGTAGGCAACCACAAATATCTATTTGCAATTCTTTGATATGCGTAAGGAGCAGGCACCTTCATTCACCTATTCATTCAACAAATATTTACTGAGTACTACTGTGTGAAGCACTGGGGATAAAAGAACAAGGCAGAGATGTCCCCTTTCCTCAAAGATCTTACAACACAGTAAAGGCATGTAAACTATATAATAATTTATTATTTCATAATATAAATTATAATGGGAGTAATAATGGAGGAGGTAAATCACATGTAAGTAGCATCTAATCCTGATTTAGAGATTTAGAGATTCATAGAAGGCTTTCTGGAGAAATGGTTGCAAAACTGATTCTGGAAAGACAAATAGACATTAGACAGGAATAAAGTCAAGGGAATGATATGGATAGATGAAACAAGATGTACAAAAGTCTAGAAGATAGTAAACCTTATGCTTTATAAAAAAAAATTCACAGTGAATCAGAGGCTTAAATGTAAATTGTAAAGCTACAAACTTTTATTCATTTTTATTTATTTTTATTTTTTCAAAATATGAAATTTATTGTCAAATTGGTTTCCATACAACACCCAGTGCTCATCCCAAAAGGTGCCCTCCTCAATACCCATCACCCACCCTCCTCTCCCTCCCACCCCCATCAACTCTCAGTTCTCAGTGTTTAAGAGTCTCTTATGCTTTGGCTCTCTCCCACTCTAACCTCTTTTTTTTCCCTTCCCCTCCCCCATGGGTTTCTGTTAAGTTTCTCAGGATCCACATAAGAGTGAAAACATATGGTATCTGTCTTTCTCTCTATGGCTTATTTCACTTAGCATCACACTCTCCAGTTCCATCGACGTTGCTGCAAAGGGCCATATTTCATTCTTTCTCATTGCCACGTAGTACTCCATTGTGTATACAAACCACAATTTCCTTACCCATTCATCAGTTGATGGACATTTAGGCTCTTTCCATAATTTGGCTATTGTTGAGAGTGCTGCTATAAACATTGGGGTACAAGTGCCCCTATGCATCAGTACTCCTGTATCCCTTGGATAAATTCCTAGCAGTGCTACTGCTGGGTGATAGGGTAGGTCTATTTTTAATTATTTGAGGAACCTCCACACTGTTTTCCAGAATGGCTGCACCAATTTGCATTCCCACCAACAGTGCAAGAGGGTTCCCGTTTCTCCACATCCTCTCCAGCATCTATAGTCTCCTGATTTGTTCATTTTGGCCACTCTGACTGGCATGAGGTGATACCTGAGTGTGGTTTTGATTTGTGTTTCCCTGATAAGGAGCGACGCTGAACATCTTTTCATGTGCCTGTTGGCCATCCGGATGTCTTCTTTAGAGAAGTGTCTATTCGTGTTTTCTGCCCATTTCTTCACTGGGTTATTTGTTTTTTGGGTGTGGAGTTTGGTGAGCTCTTTATAGATTTTGGATACTAGCCCTTTGTCTGATATGTCATTTGCAAATATCTTTTCCCATTCTGTTGCTTGCCTTTTAGTTTTCTTGGTTGTTTCCTTTGCTGTGCAGAAGCTTTTTATCTTCATAAGGTCCCAGTAGTTCATTTTTGCTTTTAATTCCCTTGCCTTTGGGGATGTGTCAAGTAAGAAATTGCTATGGCTGAGGTCAGAGAGGTCTTTTCCTGCTTTCTCCTCTAAGGTTTTGATGGTTTCCTGTCTCACATTCAGGTCCTTTATCCATTTTGAGTTTATTTTTGTGAATGGTGTAAGAAAGTGGTCTAGTGTCATTCTTCTGCATGCTGCTGTCCAGTTCTCCCAGCACCATTTGTTAAAGAGACTGTCTTTTTTCCATTGGATGTTCTTTCCTGCTTAGTCAAAGATTAGTTGGCCATACGTTTGTGGGTCTAGTTCTGGGGTTTCTATTCTATTCCATTGGTCTATGTGTCTGTTTTTGTGCCAATACCATGCTGTCTTGATGATGACAGCTTTGTAGTAGAGGCTAAAGTCTGGGATTGTGGTGCCTCCTGCTTTGGTCTTCTTCAAAATTACTTTGGCTATTCGGGGCCTTTTGTGGTTCCATATGAATTTTAGGATTGCTTGTTCTAGTTTCGAGAAGAATGCTGGTGCAATTTTGATTGGGATTGCATTGAATGTGTAGGTTGCTTTGGGTAGTATTGACATTTTGACAATATTTATTCTTACAATCCATGAGCACGGAATGTTTTTCCATTTCTTTATATTTTCTTCAATTTACTTCATAATCTTTCTATAGTTTTCAGCATACAGATCTTGTACATCTTTGGCTAGATTTATTCCTAGGTATTTTATGCTTCTTGGTGCAATTGTGAATGGGATCAGTTTCTTGATTTGTCTTTCTGTTGCTTCATTATTAGTGTATAAGAATGCAACTGATTTCTGTACATTGATTTTGTATCCTGCAACTTTGCTAAATTCATGTATCAGTTCTAGCAGACTTTTGGTGGAGTCTATCGGATTTTCCATGTATAAAATCATGTCATCTGCAAAAAGTGAAAGCTTGACTTCATCTTTGCCAATTTTGACGCCTTTGATTTCCTTTTGTTGTCTGATTGTTGATGCTAGCACTTCCAACACTATGTTAAACAACAGCGGTGAGAGTGGGCATCCCTGTTGTGTTCCTGATCTCAGGGAAAAAGCTCTCAGTTTTTCCCCATTGAGGATGATGTTAGCTGTGGGCTTTTCATAAATGGCTTTTATGATCTAACGTATATTCCTTCTATCCCGACTTTCTCAAGGGTTTTTATTAAGAAAGGGTGCTGAATTTTGTCAAATGCCTTTTCTGCATCGATTGACAGGATCATATGGTTATCTTTTCTTTTATTTTTATTTTATTATTATTTTTTTTTAATTTATGGGACAGACAGAGACAGAGCATGAACGGGGGAGGGGCAGAGAGAGAGGGAGACACAGAATCGGAAACAGGCTCCAGGCTCCGAGCCATCAGCCCAGAGCCTGACGCGGGGCTCGAACTCACGGACCGCGAGATCGTGACCTGGCTGAAGTCAGACGCTCAACCGACTGCGCCACCCAGGCGCCCCACTTTTATTAATGTGATGTATCACGTTGATTGATTCGGGAATGTTGAACCAGCCCTGCATCCCAGGAATGAATCCCACTTGATCATGGTGAATAATTCTTTTTATAAGCTGTTGAATTCGATTTGCTAGTATCTTATTGAGAATTTTTGCATCCATATTCATCAGGGATATTGGCCTGTAGTTCTCTTTTTTTTACTGGGTCTCTGTCTGGTTTAGGAATCAAAGTAATACTGGCTTCATAGAATGAGTCTGGAAGTTTTCCTTCCCTTTCTATTTCTTGGAATAGCTTGAGAAGGATAGGTATTATCTCTGCTTTAAACGTCTGGTAGAACTCCCCTGGGAAGCCATCTGGTCCTGGACTCTTATTTGTTGTGAGAATTTTGATAACTGATTCAATTTCTTCACTGGTTATGGGTCTGTTCAAGCTTTCTGTTTCCTCCTGATTGAGTTTTGGAAGTGTGTGGGTGTTTAGGAATTTGTCCATTTCTTCCAGGTTGTCCAGTTTGTTGGCATATAATTTTTCATAGTATTCCCTGATAATTGCTTGTATCTCTGAGGGATTGGTTGTAATAATTCCATTTTCATTCATGATTTTATCTATTTGGGTCATCTCCTTTTTCTTTTTGAGAAGCCTGGCTAGAGGTTTATCAGTTTTGTTTATTTTTTCAAAAAACCAACTCTTGGTTTTGTTTATCTGCTCTACATTTTTTTTAGATTCTATATTGTTTATTTCTGCCCTGATCTTTATTATTTCTCTTCGTCAGTTGGGTTTAGGCTGCCTTTGCTGTTCTGCTTCTATTTCCTTTAGGTATGCTGTTAGATTTTGTATTTGGGATTTTTCTTGTTTCTTGAGATAGGCCTGGATTGCAATGTATTTTCCTCTCAGGACTGCCTTTGCTGCATCCCAAAGCGTTTGGATTGTTGTATTTTCATTTTCATTTGTTTCCATATATTTTTAAATTTCTTCTCTAATTGCCTGGTTGACCCACTCATTCTTTAGTAGGGTGTTATTTAACCTCCATGCTTTTGGAGGTTTTCCAGACTTTTTCCTGTAGTTGATTTCAAGCTTCATAGCTTTGTGGTCAGAAAGTATGCATGGTATGATGTCAATTCTTGTATACTTATGAAGGGCTGTTTTGTGACCCAGTATGTGATCTATCTTGGAGAATGTTCCATGTGCACTTGAGAAGAAAGTATATTCTGTTGCTTTGGGATGCAGAGTTCTAAATATATCTGTCAAGTCCATCTGATCCAATGTATCATTTAGGGCCCTTGTTTCTTTATTGGCCATGTGTCTAGATGATCTATCCATTTCTGTAAGTGGAGTGTTAAAGTCCCCTGCAATTACCCCATTCTTATCAATAAGGTTGCTTATGTTTGTGAGTAATTGTTTTATATATTTGGGGGCTCCTGTATTCGGCACATAGACATCTGTAATTGTTAGCTCTTCATGATGGATAGACCCTGTGATTATTATACAATGCCCTTCTTCATCTCTTGTTACAGCCTTTAATTTAAAGTCTAGTTCGTCTGATGTAAGTATGGCTACTCCAGCTTTCTTTTGACTTCCAGTGGCATGATAAATAGTTCTCCATCCCCTCACTCTCAATCTAAAGGTGTCCTCAGGTCTAAAATGAGTCTCTTGTAGACAGCAAATAGATGGGTCTTGTTTTTGTGATATCCATTGTGTGTTTTAGGGTATCCATTGTGATACCCTATGTCCTTTGGTTGGTGCATTTAGTCCATTGACATTCAGTGTTATTATAGAAAGATATGGGTTTAGAGCCATTGTGATGTCCATAGGTTTCATGCTTGTAGCAATGTCTCTGGTAATTTGTCTCACAGGATCCCCCTTAGGATCTCTTGTAGGGCTGGTTTAGTGGTGATGAATTCCTTCAGTTTTTGTTTGTTTGGGAGGACCTTTATCTCTCCTTCTATTCTAAATGATAGACTTGCTGGATAAAGGAATCTCGGCTGCATATTTTTTCTGTTCATTACATTGAAGATCTCCGGCCATTCCTTTCTGGCCTGCCAAGTTTCAATAGAGAGATCAGTCACGAGTCTTATAGGTCTCCCTTTATATGTTAGAGCACGTTTATCCCTAGCTGCTTTCAGAATTTTCTCTTTATCCTTGTATTTTGCCAGTTTCACTATGATGCGTCATGCAGAAGATCGATTCAAGTTACCTCTGAAGGGAATTCTCTGTGCTTTTGGATTTCAATGCCTTTTTCTTTCCCCAGATAGGGGAAGTTCTCAGCTATTATTTCTTCAAGTACAGCTTCAGCATCTTTCCCTCTCTCTTCCTCCTCTGGAATACCAATTATGTGTAGATTATTTCTCTTTAGTGCATCACTTAGTTCTCTAATTTTCCCCTCATACTCCTGGATTTTTTTATCTCTCTTTTTCTCAGCTTCTCCTTTTTCCATAATTTTATCTTCCAGTTCACCTATTCTCTCCTCTGCCTCTTCAATCCGAGCCGTGGTCATCTCCATTTTATTTTGGAGCTCATTAATAGCATTTTTTAGCTCCTCCTGGCTGTTCCTTAGTCCCTTGATCTCTGTAGCAGTGGATTCTCTGCTGTCCTTTATACTGTTTTTAAGCGCAGCGATTAATTTTATGACTATTATTCTAAATTCACTTTCTGTTGTATTGTTTAAATCGTTTTTGATCAGTTCGTTAGCTGTCATTTCCTGGACGTTTTTTTGAGGGGAATTCTTCTGTTTGGTCATTTTGGATAGTCCCTGGAGTGGTGCAGAACTGCGGGGCACTTTCCCTGTGCTGTCTTGAATAACTTGCGTTGGTGGGCGGGGCTGCAGTCAGACCTGATGTCTGCCCCCAGCCCACCACTGGGGCCACAGTCAGACTGGTGTGTGCCTTCTCTTCCCCTCTCCTAGGGGCGGGATTCACTGTGGGGTGGCGTGGCCCGTCTGGGCTACTTGCACACTGCCAGGCTTGTGGTGCTGGGGATCTGGCGTATTAGCTGGGGTGGGTAGGCAAGGTGCACGGGGGCAGGAGGGGCAGGCTCAGCTCGCTTTTCCTTCGGAGATCTGCTTCGGGAGGGGCCCTGTGGCACCAGGAGGGAGTCAGACCCGCCTGAGGGATGGATCTGCAGAAGCACAGTGTTGGGTGTTTGGGCAGTGCAAGCAAGTTCCCTGGCAGGAACTGGTTCCCTTTGGGATTTTGGCTGAGGGATGGGCAAAGGAGATGGCGCTGGTGAGCGCCTTTGTTTCCCAACAAACTGAGCTCTGTCGTCTGGGGCTCAACAACTCTCCCTCCCGTTGTCCTCTAGCCCTCCCGCTCTCCGAGCAGAGCTGTTAGCTTATAACCTTCCAGATGTCAAGTCCGCTTGCTGTTGGAACACACTCCGTCCGGCCCCTCCGCTTTTGCCAGTCAGACTCAGGGGCTCTGCTTGGCCGGCGGGCCGCCCCTCCGCCCCGGCTCCCTCCCGCCAGTCAGTGTAGTGCGCACCACCTCTCCAGCCTTCCTGCCCTCTTCAGTTGGCCTCTCCTCTATGCTTGGCTCCAGAGACTCCGTTTTGCTAGTCTTCTGGCCGTTTTCTGGGTTATTTAAGCAGATGTAGGTGGAATCTAAGTGATCAGCAGGACACGGTGAGCCCAGCGTCCTCCTACTCCGCCATCTTCCCCAGATCTCCAAGCTACAAACTTTTAGAGAAAAAAAACATCAGATATTCAGACAAAGAAGTTTTAGAGTTAACACCGAAGCATGATTCACAGAAAGGAAAACAGGTAAGTTGGACTTCATCAAAATTAAAAACTTTCATCCTGCAAAAGTTTCTATTAAGGATAAGAAAATGCAAGTTACAGACCGGGAGAAAACATAGCAAACCATATATTTGACAAAAGACTAGTATGTAGAATATATAAAGAGCTTTCAAAACTGAACAGTTATCCCCAAAATGTAATAGTTAAATTGAGAAAAGACATGAAGAAACATATCACTAAAGAGGGTATTAGGATAGCAAATGAACATGTGCAAAAAATTCAGCACATTAGCTTTTAGGTAAATGCAAATTAAAATCACAATGAGATATCACTGCATACCTTTTAGAGTGGCTAAAATTAAAAAAACAGTGAAAATTCCAGATGCTGTGAGGAGAGAGAGAAACTGGATCACTTATATTTTGCTGATTGGAATGTAAAATGGTACAGGATACGCTGCAAAAAACAGTTTGGTAGTTTCTTAATAAACTACATATATAATTATGACACAATCCAGCAATTGCACTTCTAACACTTATCATGAAGACATATCCACACAGACATCTGAACACGGAATTTTATAACATCTTTATTCATACCAGCTCCAAACCGAAAATAATTCAAATGTCTTTAACAGATGAATAGTTAAATAAATTGCGATACATTTATACCACAGGGAATATTATTCATTAAAAAGGAAAAGATACATAAAAATCTGGATAAATTGCCAGAGTATATTGTTGAGTAAAAAAAAAAATCTCAAAAGGTGAATATTGTTTGATTTCATTTATATTACATTTTTGAAATGATAGAAGTATAGTAATTGAGAACAAGATGGTAGTTATCAGAGATTAGGGAGGGGTCGAGGGTGTGAGAGAAGTGAGTATGTCTATAAAAGGGCAACATAACGGAATCTTGTAACGATGGAAATGTTCTGTATCTTGCTTGTATCAATGTCAGTATACCAGTTGTGATTTTGTACTGTAGGTATGCAAGATATTACCATTAGGGGAAATTGGGAAAAGGGTTACATGGCATTTCTCTGTATTATATCTTACAAATGTTTGTAGATCCACAATTATCTTAAAATAACAAAATAAAATAAGTCAGAAATTTCATCAAGACATAATATATAACATTATCAACATGGGGTGAAGCGTATATATATTTGAACTGGAGTGACTTAATCTCTCTGTGGATCCGTTGTCTGTTTCATGGGGAGGCTCTCTTTCCCATATTCCTATCACAGATGTGAAAAGATGGATCTGTGAGATACTTGCGAACACTTGTGACTAGTTTTGGTTATTGGATTGTAGAATTTTTATAATAAAATTTAATAAAATGCAAACATTTGGATGGAAAGTTAAATGTGTTAACATGACCACATTTTACAAGATGCCATAAAAATCAGGCTGTTTTGTTTTGTTTTGTTTTGACTAATCAGTTACTTTTAAATGAAAAAAAATCTAAAAGAATGTTATATGGTTACAAGGCACGGCATTTAGTGCAATTTGTGTCGAAAAGTACAAGTAGGAGTCAAAAACTTCAAATTTAAATAATGAAACACAAAACGCATGTTCTAAGTTGACAACTGACAATGCTTCAGGTAGATGACATGTGCACTGTAGGTATAAAATCATATTTTATTTTTAGACAATTGCAGTCTGCTTGCTGATTGAGAAGTTGAACATCATTTATCTTTTATTATTTTATACAACTTTTTATTTGTGGGCCAGGCCAAGGTAACTTAGATAAAAATAGAATAAAGCTAACAGCTAGAAAGGGGCCAAAAATAATAATAACTATTCACTGTGCACTAAAAATTTAATTATAGTGGTTATTAGGTTTTCAAAATGTGTTGGACTTCTTTTGGACAGTTGTCAGGATCAGTACTTTTTATTGTTCTCATCATTATTTTTATGTTTGAGGGTTTTGTGATAGTAGACAAGGTAGGTGGTTTAACAAGAATTGTCCTGGAGAATAGAACCAACGAGGTGAGGAAGCAAGAGAAAAATGTGATGTTCTTCAGATTTTTATTTCTCTGACGTTTCTATAATAAGTAACTTTGTTTGACACGAGTTCAGAGGCAGAAAGTAACCTAATTTTCTTATGTCCTTCTTTCCCAAATACACCTTAACACACATATTTTAGAGTATCGTTAACTGTTGCATTGATAAATTCAGCAAATAAAAATTAGTTCTAAAGAGTTATATATTAAATAATGTTGTACAATGCAACATAAAATGCAAAAGCTTATTTTTGCTAGCTAAAAGGATATTTCTTTCTGTGCAAACACTGATGATACTGAAAACTTTAGTGTCTTTTATGAAAACTTTCAAAATACTATGAAATACCACAAGAGTTTTTTTTTTTTTTTCCATGTACCAAAATAGCAGGTTATTTATATGGAGTTTAGGGGCTGCAGAAAAAAAAATCTCAAAAGAAAAAAAAAGTCCTGAGATATATAAAATGTATATAAATCATTGCTGCTAACTAAATAGTAAGAGATTATTTAAAAGAAAAATGATATATCAGAGAGAGTCATGAAAATGATCAACTATATAAAATTCTCAGTGAATTCTAGTCAGAAAATAAAGAATTTTTTTAAATGAACATGAAATGGAAAAAGCAAAGTGAAGACTTAAAAGGGAAAAAAGTTTTGCTCCATCTAAGGAACCACTATATGAATTTTATAGCAGCCCTTAATGGAATACTAAAGGATTTCTATTTGGAGGTTCACAAGCATGCCACATGAATCCCCTAGTGACTGAATTTACAGCCCTGTGGTTTTTGAATTTGGCTTGAATTGTGCTTTATGCTTGCTGGGTTAGTGCTGCATTAAATTCTAGCTAAAAGTATCTTTTCTACTTCACATTGTTTGTATAAAATACATTTCCTTCTTTCTGATGGTTAATATCTATTTTTAAGATAAATATTTATAATATTTGGGAATAGTTATCACTTTAATAAAGATATGTTTAGGTAAATTTACACATACCAAATTGTGTTTGTGATGTTTTGTCTGTCTGTAAGGCTGCCTTTGGGTCTGGATGAGACTTTACTTCAAAATGATGTTTAATGGTGTTGCTTCATTGTCATTACTATTATTTTGTCACTCATCTTTCTCACCTTTGTTCCTTTTTTACTGTCATCTATTGCTATTTCTATATTCTATATTTCCTATTACATTCATAACTGACTGCCACAGATTGGATCGTTAGGATTAGACACTATTTCAAAGAACATTGTCCAAGTCAAGCTCTTTATATATTTTAAAGGGAAAAAATTTGAACTATTCCTTTAAAAAAGTAGAAACTGTTGGTTGACTTGTGTCTTGGCTGGTAATGAAAATCAACTGTTTAACATTTTAGAAATGTTTCGCATACATTAACCTTATAAATACACACTTCCTATTTACCTTTACCCATCTCATAAACTAATGTCTTCAGAAATAAATCAATATTACATCCATAAGCCAAAAATCACTTCTGAGGTCTAGAGGCTTGAAGCCCTAAGTATTATCCTGTGATTGTCTTCCTTCAATCAATCAATGAATCAATCAATCAAACATGTACTATTATTCTAAAAACCTATATATAGAAGTGGATATATGAATCAGGAAGCTCTTGGTAATGACAGATGGCAGGTAAAGGAGTGACAGTGAAAGTAGAGAAAATGGATTTGTTTCAGAAATAGTGAAGAAAGAGTGGGACTTGATGTAATTAGACTTGGTTTGCAAGTCGAGAAGACTTAATTTCTGACTTGAGATTTGTGGGGACGATTTTGCTATTAATTGCAATTAAGCCAAAACAACAAGAACAACAACAACAAAACTATGAGGACAAATGGGAGAATGATTTTTATCATCTTATAAGTTGGATGCCAAACTTTTGTTTGTGGTATACTAGATTCACTTCATGGACAACAAAAGAGAAGCATACTTGTCTTGATCTCTGACCAGAACAGGCTTAGCTGTTACAGAGAAAGTAACTGCTGCTAATGCTGTCACTGCAAAGACAACTGCTCTTGTGCCCTTGTGGTGCTTATGGGTTGAACTGACATTACCTTATCTCACCCCTGACCAACATGAACTTTTGCCTCCTTTCCTGGGTCTTTCCTGTTGCCACTGAGGTACAAGACACTCTAGGAGCCATTTGACACACACAAATACAGCTAAGAAATGCAGGATGTGGATTCTTCAGAGACAAACTTTGGCCATTTGAAAACAAAAACAAGTAGCTAAATTGTTCTCCCCTCCAAGTTTATTTCATTTAGAATTGCAGTTGTAGTCTATTTAAATATGTCCTGTGAGTCTCTTTAAATGTATCCTGTGAGACAAGGCAATCAGCTTGTCAGAAAGCTGTAGAAGATGCCATAACTGACTCCCATGTGCTGGCCACCTTTCCTTTTCAGATTTTTCCCCGTTACACATATTCCTGATTCTTTGGGATTGACCCTTGATATTCAAGCAATGGTGAAGCAAATTTATTATTTAAAATTTTCATCACTTGGGATGATAAACCACATTACACTTTTACATGACAAAGACAATAGTACACAAAGTAGTACCTTTGGTCATGTATTTCATTTGGAGGGAGATGTAACCATAAGTATGGATATATACCTGGACTGTGGTGAATGGCTTGACTGGTGAAAAATGTCCTGAAAGAAAAGTGGTCAAATGTGGCACATGGAAGGACCTATAAGGTTCAGAAAATTGGGATGACAACATAAAAGTGGATTCTGATGAAGCTGGGAACCTTGAGCACAGAAGTAGTCATCTCACACCTGCATAAAGAGTTTAACTGCTACTTTCCTAAAGAAACTGTAATGATTTCTCATCAACAAATTGCCTCCAAAAGCACTGCTGATCTTCCTTAGGACCTAGCCTCACCTCTTCTTTTTGCTTCCCTTATATTTTTCTCATTATTAGATTAGGGTTAAGAGATTTTGTTAGGAAGGCCAACCAGAGGTAGAGTCATTCCCATCAAATCTTATTAACACAACATCTTGCTTATCAATTTATTATTTATGTATTTAATACATTTATTCATTAAAATTTAATTTTGGTTAAATCTCATATTTAGATTTTGTTCAAACCAGTCTGATTTTGGCCATTAGGAACACTTAACACTTGGCTCCTCTGTCCCTTTAACATAACTAATCATCATGGATTCATTTTCGTCTGTGTTTTTTTTTTCTAGAAGTTCTGTAGAATTTTTTTTTTTTTTTTTAGTTTTCCAGTATTTTTTTTTTTTGGTATTTTTATTTAATTTATTATTTTTTTAAATTTACATCCAAGTTAGCATATAGCGCAACAGTGATTTCAGGAGTAGATTCCTTAATGCCCCTTACCCATTTAGCCCATCCTCCCTCCCACAGCCCCTCCAGTAACCCTCTGTTTGTTCTCCATATTTAAGAGTCTCATGTTTTGACCCCTCCCTGTTTTTATATTTTTACTTCCCTTCCCTTATGTTCATCAGTTTTGTATCTTAAAGTCCTCATATGAGTGCAGTCATATGATATTTGTCTTTCTCTGACTAATTTCGCATAGAATAATACCCTCTAGTTCCATCCACGTAGTTGCAAATGGCAAGATTTCATTCTTTTTGATTGCCGAGTAATACTCCATCACATATATACACCACATCTTTATCTGTTCATCCATCGATGAACATTTGGGCTCTTTCCATACTTTGGCTATTACTGATAGTGCTGCTATAAACATTGGGGTGTATGTGCCCCTTCAAAACAGGGTATCTGTATCTATTGAAAAAATAGGTAGTAGTGCAATTGCTGGGTAGGGTAACACAAAAACAGACACTGTGTTTTGCTGGCACAACACAGTGCCAGGGTAGTTCTATTTTTAATTTTTTGAGGAACTTCCATACTGTTTTCCAGAGTGGCTGCACCCGTTTGCATTCCCACCAGCAGTTCAAAAGAGAGCTGCTTTCTCTGCATCCTCACCAGCATGTGTTGTTGCCTGAGTTGTTAATGTTAGCCATTCTTACAGGTGTGAGGTGGTATGGTGGTTTTGATTTGTATTTCCCTGATGATGAGTGATATTGAGCATTTTTTCATGGGTCAGTTGGCCATCTGGATGTCTTCTTTGGAGAAGTGTCTATTCATGTCTTTTGCCAATTTCTTCACTGGATTATTTGTTGTTTGGGGGTTGAGTTTGATAAATCCTTTATAGATATTTGGCACTAACCCTTTAACTGATATGTCATTTGCAAATATCTTCTCCCATTCTGTCTGTTGCCTTTAATTTTGGCTGATTATTTCCTTCCTTGTGCAGAAGCTTTTTATTTTATGAGGTCCCAATAATTCATTTTTGCTTTTGTTTCCCTTGCCTCCAGAGACGTGTTGGGTAAGAATTTGCTGCGGGCAAGGTCAAAGAGGTTTTTGCCTGCTTTCTCCTCGAGGATTTTGATGGCTTCCTATCTTACATTGAGGTCTTTCATCCATTTTGAGTTTATTTTTGTGTATGGTGTAAGAAAGGGGTCCTGGTTCATTCTTCTGCATGTCGCTGTCCAGTTTTCCCAGCACCACTTGCTGAAGAGGCTGTCTTTATTCCATTGGATATTCTTTCCTGATTTGTTAAAGATAGTTGGCCATATGTTTGTGGGTCCATTTCTGGATTCTCTATTTTGTTCCATTGATCTGAGTGTCTGTTCTTGTGCCAGCACCATGCTGTCTTGATGATTACAGCTTTGCAGTTTAGCTTGAAGTCTGGGATTGTGATGCCTCCTGCTTTTGTTTTCTTTTTCAAGATTGTTTTGGCTATGCAGGGTCTTTTCTGGTTCCATACAAATTTTAGGATTGTTTGTTCTAGCTCTGTGAAGAATTATGGTGTTACTTTGATAGGGATTGCACTGAATATTTAGATTCCTTTGGGTAGCATTGAAATTTTAACAATATTTGTTCTTCCTATCCAGGAGCATGGAATATTTTTCCTTTTTTTGTGTGTATCTTCCTCAATTTCTTTCATAAGCTTTCTATAGTTTTCAGTGTACAGATTTTTCATCTCTTTGATTAGATTTATTTCTAGGTATTTTATGGTTTCTGGTGCAATTGTAAATGGGATTGATTCCTTGATTTCTCTTTCTGTTGCTTCATTATTGGTGTATAGGAATGCAGCCGATTTCTGTGCATGGATTTTATGTTCTGTAACTTTGCTGAATTCATGGATTGGTTCTAGCGGTTTTTAGGTGGAAACTTTTGGGTTTTCCATGTAGGGTATCATGTCATTTGCGAAGACTGAAAGTTTGACCTCCTCCTGGCCGATTTGGATGCCTTTTATTTCTTTGTGTTGTCTGATTGCAGAGGCTAAGACTTCCAACACTATGTTGAATAACAGTGGCAAGAGTGGACATCCATGTCTTGTTTCTGACAGGGGAAAGTTCTCAGTTTTTCCCCATTGAGGATGATACTAGCATTGGGTTGTTCATATGTGGCTTTATGATCTCGAGGTATGATCCTTCTATCCCTACTTTCTTGAGGATTTTTATCAAGAAAGGATGCTGTATTTTGTCAAATGCATTCTCTGCATCTATTGAGAGGATCATATGGTTCTTATCATTTCCTTTATTGATGTAATGAATCATATTGATTGTTTTGTGGATATTGAAGCTGCCCTGAATCCCAGGTATAACTCCCAGTTGGTCATGGTGAATAATTTTTTTAATGCATTGTTGGATCCTGTTGGTTAATAGCTTGTCGAGGATTTTTGCATCCATGTTTACCAGGGAAATTGGTCTATAGTTCTCTTTTAGTGGGGTTTCTATCTGGTTTTGGAATCAAGGTAATGCTGGCTTCATAGAAAGAGTTTGGAAGTTTTCCTTCCATTTCTATTTTTTGGAACACCTTCAAGAGAAGAAGTGTTAACTCTTCCTTAAATGTTTTGTGGAATTCCCCTGGCAAGCCATCTGGCCCTGGACTCTTGTTTTTTGGGAGATTTTTGATTAGTAATTCGATTTCTTTACTGGTTATGGGTCTGTTTAAATTTTCTACTTCTTTCTTTTTCAGTTTTGGTAGTATATATGTTTCTAGGAATTTGCCCATTTCTTCCAGATTTCCTATTTTATTAGCATATTATATTAGCTCATAATATTCTCATTATTGTTTTTATTTCTGCTGTGTTGTGATCTCTCCTTTTCATTCTCAATTTTATTTATTTGGGTCCTTTCCTTTTTCTTTTTGATCAAACTGGCTGGTGGTTTATCAATTTTGTTAATTCTTTCAAAGAACCAGCTTCTGCTTTCATTGATCTGTTCTACTGTTTTTTAGTTTTGATAGCATTAATTTCTGCTCTAATCTTTATTATTTCCTGTCTTCTGCTGCTTTTGGGTTTTATTTGCTGTTCTTTTTCCAGCTCCTTAAGGCGTAAGGTTAGGTTGTGTATCTGAGATCTTTCTTCCTTCTTTAGGAAGGCCTGGATTGCTATATACTTTCCTCTTATGACCGCCTTTGCTCCATCCCAGAGGTTTGGGGCTGTGGTGTTATCATTTTCATTTGCTTCCATGTACTTTTAAGTTAACTTCTTGGTTAGCCCATTCATTCTTTAGTAGGATGTTCTTTAGTCTGCATGTACTTGTTACCTTTCAAATTTTTTTTTTTTTATTTTGAGTTTCATTGCATTGTAGTCTGAAAATATGCATGGTATGATCTCAATCTCTTTGTACTTGTTGAGGGCTGATTTGTGTCCCAGTATATGATTGATTCTGGAGAAGGTTCCATGTACACTGGAGAAGAATGTATATTCCACTGCTTTAGGGTGAAATATTCTGAATATATCTGTTAAGTCCCTCTGGTCCACTGTGTCATTCAAAGCCACTGTTTCCTTATTGATTTTCTGTTTAGATGATCTGTCCATTGTTGTAAGTGGGGTGTTGAAGTCCCCTACTTTTATGGTATTATTATCAATGAGTTTCTTTATGTTTGTGATTACTTGATTTATATATTTGAGTGCCACCACATTTGGAGCATAAAAGTTTACAATTGTTAGGTATTCTTGGTGGATAGACCCCTTAATTATATATAATGCCCTTCTTCGTCTCTAGTTACAGTCTTTATTTTATTTTATTTTTTTAAATTTTTTTTTTCAACGTTTATTTTTATTTTTGGGACAGAGAGAGACAGAGCATGAATGGGGGAGGGTCAGAGAGAGAGGGAGACACAGAATCGGAAACAGGCTCCAGGCTCTGAGCCATCAGCCCAGAGCCTGACGCGGGGCTCGAACTCACCGACCGCGAGATCGTGACCTGGCTGAAGTCGGACGCTTAACCGACTGCACCACCCAGGCGCCCCTACAGTCTTTATTTTAAAGTCTAGATTGCCTGATGTAAGTGTGGCTACTTCGGCTTTCTTTTGTTGACCATTAGCATGATAGATGGTTCTCCATCCCCTTACGTTCAATCTGAAGGTGTCTTTAGGTCTAAAGTGGGTCTCTTGTAAGATCATCATTTAGATGGATCTTGTTTTCTTATCCATCTGTTACCCTTTGTCTTTTGATTGGAGCCTTTAGGCCATTGATGTTTAGAGTGAACACTGAAAGATGTGAATTTATTGCCACTATGTTGCTTGTAGAGTTGGAGTTTCTGGTGGTGTTCTGTAGTCCTTTGTAGTCTTTGTTGCTTTAGGTCTTTTTTTTTTTTCATCTTTTTTCGCCTCAGAGAGTCCCCCTTAAAATTTCTTACAGGGCTGGTTAATGGTCACGAATTCCTTTAATTTTGATTGTCTGTGCAACTTTTAATCTCTCCTTCTGTTTTGAATGACATCCTTGCTGGCAGCACCTCACTCCTGAGTTTTATCTGAGATGTGGCTGTGCTTTCTGACACCTCACTTCTGAGGGACTGTAGCGTTGACATGCTCAGACCCTCTGGGGGAAGGTCTCACCAAGCAATATGACTGTATATGTGTGAATGTCTATGTGGAGTCTTTATTTTAGTCTACTGATCTGTGCATCTATTTCATAGTTGTCATACTGTCCCTACTGTACTGTAGCTTTTATAGTAAGTCCTGAAGTTGTATAGTATCAGTTCTTCAACTTTATTTTTTTCTTATTCAGTATTGTGTTGTCTATTTCGTATCTATTGCCTTTCCATATCACGTTTAGAATCAGTTTGTCAGTACGTACTAAGTTGCTTGCTATGATGTTGATTGGGATTGCATTGAAGTTATAAATTAAATTGGAAAGAATCGACACCTTAACAATATTGAGTGTTTTGATTCATGAGCATAAAATATATATATTTAGAGTTTGTTTGGTTTTTACAAATGTTTTATAGTTGTCTGCATACATAATGTGTTTAGTTTTTCTCCTGGCTTCTTGTAAGTTATTTTTTCTGTGATTCTGGCTTTTGCAGTTTAAATATGATATGCTCGGGTGTAGATTTCTTGGCATTTATTCTGCTTGGAGTGTTTCAAACTTCTTTGATATGTGGTTTGATGTCTTTCATTCATTTTGCAAAATTCTTTGCCATTATTACTTAAAAAAATTTTCGCTTCCTTCCCTGTCTTCCCCTTCTTGTGTTCCACTTATGTAATATTGCACCATTTGAAATGGTCTCCAGAACCTGAATTTTTCTGTTTTTGTTTTTGTGTAATTATTCTGTTTGCATTTCAATTAAGAGTGTTTCTACTGACGTATCTTCAAACTCCATGATTCATTCCCTTTCCCTGTCAAGTGTACTAATGAATCTAGAAAAGACATTCTTAAATTCAGTTACAGTGTTTTGATTTCAGTGTTACTTTTGGGGTGCTTGGTTAGCTCAGTCAGTTGAGAGTCTGACTCTTGATATAAACTCAGGTCATGGTCTCTGATTTCATGAGATTGAGCCCTGTGTCAGGCTCCATGCTGAGCACAGAGCCTGTTTGGGATTTTCTCTCTCTCTCTCTGTCTGCCTCTCCTCCAGTGATGCTCTTTCCCTCAAAATAAATAAATAAACATTAAAGAAAAAGAAAATGTTACCTATCTGCTCTTGCAGGGTCTCTACTTTTTCCATTATAGCTCTTAACACTTAATTATATCTATTTTTAATATTCTACATGTTAGTTTTAACATTGGTGTCTTATCTGAGTCTAGTTGTAATGCTTGTGCTGTTCTTTTGGACTGTGTTTTTTGTTGCATTTGGACATGCTTTGTAATTTTTGTTGAAAGCCAGAAATTTTGGGGGGAAATAGGAACTAAGGCATAGGGTTGTTATATGAGTATTTATGCTAAAATAGGCATTATTGTGTTTAATAAATGTTGTAACTATATGTGCTAGAAACTTATACATCCTTTGTTTTCCTTGTTTTTGTCACCTTTGTTGGTTTGGGCTTCCATAAAGTCTCTTCAGAGTCTATCTAACAAGTCTTTCAATATTAATCTACTGTTATTATTACTCTGGAATCCTATTTTTGTTTCACTAAGATATGGAGGGAGGGAGAGTAGTCCATAATCTTATAACTGAAACTCCTTGCTTAGGGGCACCTGGGTGGCTTAGTTAAGCATCCAACTCTTGACTTTGGCTCACATCATGATATCAGGGTCATGACATAGAGTTCTGCACTGAAGTCTGCACTGAGCATGTAGCCTGCTTAAGATACTCTCTCTCCCCCTCTTTCTGTCCCTACCCCACTCTCTCTCTCATAAACAAACAAGCAAACAAGCAAACAAACCCTCATTGTTTATTGGGAGTATGACCTCATGTTTCTCTAGCTTTTGTCTGTTTTGCTTTCTTCTCTTTTCACTGGATGCTTTTCCCAAATTTATTTTCTTGAATCCCTAACCTCTGTTAACTATATGCCACCTGCTCCCCACCCCTTACCCTCCAATATACATTTTTGGTGAGACATAAAGGTTAAAAATGGCTGCTGTAGATGTGATGCCTTACTCCCAGCTAGGATGAAGTTATGGCAATGTCTTGTTTCCTGGAGATTAAACCTCCATTATGAAAAATACTCTGGTCATAGTTCACAATATTTGTTCTTAGGCCCATGACAGAACTATGAATGATCTTCACCAGGAGAACCTGTTAAGGTTCCTGAAAGCAAAGTGCTAGAAAGTGTGAGTCCCCCCAAAGACTGTGTCTCTCTCTTAAAGATTTTCTCACTCTCAAGATAGTTTATACTCAGCTTCCATAAATTATTCATAATTTCCCTTTATGTATTCCTATCAGCTTATGGTTTAGGAGTTTCTGCTCCATAAAAGCAAATCCTGTCTGTGTCTGTCAGAAGGTGCCTGTCTTTCCTGATTTTATGATGGTGTTTTACCTTGAAACCTCTGTTCTCTGGTATGTGCAATAAAACTATTGATTTTCATTTTGTGCACATTTTAGTCATTGTAGGGACTAGAGTGACAACTCTCAAGTACTTTGCATATTCTTTTTTTAAATTTTTTAATATTTATTTATTTTTGAGAGACAGAGTGAGACAAAGTGAGAGTGGGGGAGGGGCAGAGAGAGAGGGAGACACAGGATCAGAAGCAGGCTCCAGGTTCTGAGCTGTCAGCACAGAGCCTGATGCAGGGCTTGAACCCACAGACTGTGAGACCATGACCTGAGCCTAGGCTGGACACTCAACCGACTGAGCCACCCAGTTGCCACGTAGTACTTTGCATGTTCTTAAATGGACAGGTAATATATATATTTTTTTTTTTAATTTTTTTTTTTCAACGTTTATTTATTTTTGGGACAGAGAGAGACAGAGCATGAACCGGGGAGGGGCAGAGAGAGAGGGAGACACAGAATCGGAAACAGGCTCCAGACTCCGAGCCATCAGCCCAGAGCCTGACGCGGGGCTCGAACTCACGGACCGCGAGATCGCGACCTGGCTGAAGTCGGACGCTCAACCGACTGCGCCACCCAGGCGCCCCCAGGTAATATATATTTTATGCTTGTAGATCATGTGATTTCTGTCATAACTACTCAATTCTGCTACTATAGTATAAAAGCAACCACAAATAATATATAAACAATTGAGTGTGAATATGAACAGATAGAACTTTCCTTTAAAAAAAAAAAACAAGTTTTCTTCCATTTCTTCTTCACTCACCTCCATTTTAGAGCTAAACTCAGATTCAAGACACAGTGGACTCCAAAGAATGAAGTTCAAAGTGAAACCTGTGAGAAGGTGTGATAAACACCAAGATATTTGCACCAATTTATGCTGGCAGAATACTTGGGAACATGTGTGAAAATGGATTTTATGATTATGGAATCAAAGTAGAAGGATATATAAAATTGGATTAGGCAAGATTTATTGGTATCAACCTTTGAAAACAGAGATCGTGGATTCAGTGTTTTAGCTTGATGGGCTAAGAATGTCTCTAACAGTTTGCTTATCAGTTGACTGAAATATGGACCAGCAGTAGTCTATACTCTATGAAGTTGAAATGCCCAAATTTCCTTTGTGTATTATAAAGGAAGGTATCAATAGATTTAAGAAGTTTGGAATGCTGAAGAGGAATATTAAGTAAGATTTGATCACCCATTTTGAGAGGGGCAGACCATTTATCATTGTTGCCATAATGAATTTATGAGCTCCAGTTCACAAACCTTTAATATAAGAGAGGACAGGTACATTTGAGTAAGGTTCTTGCCACTCCTCCAAAAATGTATTCTGTTAATCTTCTTCCCAGGCATTCCTAAAGGACCTGCAGCCTGACCGTGTTACAGAAGACAAAATAATCGGAATTGTCAAGGATTATTGATCGTTGATTCTGTAGACCCAAAGCATCACTGTGGTCTATTAGTCAGAGTAGGAGTATATAGAAGTTATATGATTAATGGTTTGTTTTTATCAGTGAAGTTTTGCTTCAGGGTGTGTCACAGCAGGCTCAGTCTTCCTAGTATATATCTGTGCATTTTCATACTCACTTCCCTTGGAGGATTGAATGGGCTGGAAGAATTTGCTACTCCCCAAAGAGAAGTGTTGCCCCACACAATGGGTCAGAACAGCATCATCAGGTCATTGTAGGTGAGCTATGCTGTCCTATCCTGTAAGCAGTGTATTCTTTTGGGGAAAGTTTGGACAGTGGCATGCTCACTAGAATGCCCCTTCATCTTCTCTGGCTATTAGGCTTCTATAATCAGCATATTTACTTTCATTTAGTGTGAAACTATAAGTGGATCTACCCAATTTGTCATCAACAGCACATGGGAATAATAAATTTGGATTTATGAAATGCAGTTGTATTACCATATAAGCCAAACAGAAAATGTTAATAATTTTAATTTTAATCAATGATGTTTCATGGATTTAAAATGTAATAGCATTACTTTTCAACTAGTATAAATAGCTGAAAGCATAGCACAAGTACTTTCTTGATATTGTAAAGTTATCAAATTCATTTCACAATGATAATCTTTACATCAATCATAGCATAATCAGAAGTGTATGAATCTGTCTGTACTGATAGATATAAATATATTTGTCAATGCTAAAAAACATTTTTCACAGCTGAGTGTATTATTTAATTTGAAGTTAAAGGCCTTATACTACAGTTCAAATAATTTTAGTGGATTAGGTGTCATTATGTGAACATCTTTGTCAGCAATTACTTGCTATAAAAATATGAAAACAAGTACAATTTGTCTAAAATAGACATTTTTCCTTTGAAATATAATGTGAATGTTTCTTCAGTTGTCCTCTTTCATAAAGAACTAGAAATTAGAATCAGCCAGAAGAGTGTCAAAAACTTACCTTCACTTTTCCAAAACTGTAGTTTAATTGAGCTTTAACATCAAATAAACAGTCTTTACCTTTAACACTAATGCACCCAAAAGACAGTTTCTATTCATTTTGTATGATTAAAACTACATTAGGAATATAAATGTATTAATTTATAGATACAGATACTAATTGCTTAAATATTGAGTTCAAAACCAGGCACTAATATGTGTGGAATAATTGGTTCTTGCTGTAGAAGGAAACCATAATAAAGAACTTGAAAGTGCTGTCACATTTCACATAACTAGTAAAATCTCAGAATATTTTTCAAATATTCTGAAAGAAAATGTCTTGGGGCTTTCTTAATGAGAATGAATGTGGTTTGAAAAGATCAAATAATATTCACATATGTCAAATACAGGTTTTAATAACAGTTAGAGATAATGAATAAAATTAAAGTAGGTCAATTTAAGTCATTTATTTTCCAAAAGGAGTTACACATCATAATCACTACTTGTTAAGATATAATTAAAAGCAAAAAGTAGTATTTACCAAAGCTCAGTTACTCAACATAAAAAAACAACATGAATTATGATTTATCATCTTTTAATTTTTATGTTCATCTTTTTATTAACGTATCAACATTTTGTAGCTAATAGTCATATAAATATGATAATGTAATAATAATTGAGATAATAATGAAAATCATGAAAACAGTACCATTACTTTGGCCCTGGTATATTAGCAATCTGCTTTTATTGTGATTGAGAAAAAATTCAGAAGCCTTCTATCACACATAAAACTTTTTTGGAATTACATATCTTATCTTTGAGAACAAAAAACTCCAAAAAACTGAAAAACATTCCTTTGATTCATCAAAAATAATACTAAATAGAAATCATAATCTTCACATATTCATATATGTGAATTATAAGACTATAATCCTTTCTGTGGCAAAACATATTCTTTGCAAATAAGACTCCATTACTGAACATATCAGATCATGACTTCAAATATATTGTTCTTTGTTAGAGAGTATAACTTGCTTAATAAGTCTACTATAAATTCAATGTAAATACCTAATTTTCTTTAAAAATCAGACTCCAAGAAACTTTCATCAGAAAATTTAATTTCTGAAATCCAGTGAATATACTCTCTGGAATACTTTTCTATGGGGGTCATTATTTACAGGGACCCATTTTAAAGAAATTCTACATGATCAATCCACATTGTAATTTTTTTTTGTAATTTCTTAATTTTTGAAGGAAAGGAAGAGAGTATGACAGTTTGAGTTAGGATGGCAGGTGTCATCATTACTCTCTCATAAACATTGAAGATGAGAATAATTTTCTTAAAGATCTTTAAAAAATAATCAACATTGTTGGCAGAGTCAAATCAGCACACTCAAGAAACTTCCCCCAGGTCAAGGAAATAAAACCAAAAACTATTACTGGTATCTAAAATTTCTCTTCATGACCCTTCTGAATCAGCACCCTTCCCCTTCTACACAAAGGTAACTACCAGCTTAAATTTTTCACATATATTTTCTTTCTTTCTTTCTTTCTCTTTCTTTCTTTCTTTCTTTCTTTCTTTCTTTCTTTCTTTCTTTCTTTCTTTCTTTCTTCTTATAAAAGGAATATAAAATAAGTATTATTTGTGCCTGGCCATTTTAATATTTTTTGTCAATAATGTGTATATGTGATACATTTTTATTATTGCATACCCTCATTTCCATTACTGTTTATCACTTCACTTCCTGAATATACCAAAACTTATATATCCATTATATTGCTACTAAATACTTGGATTATTTTAAATTTGGGGGTATTTGATTAATGCTGCTAAAATTCTGTACATATCTGTTCCCATTCATGAACTCTATTAATGTACAGCTACAAGTGAAATTGCTGACTCCTAGGATATGCATAGGTTTGAATTTAGTAGACAATGCCAGAGTATTAAATTAGGTGTGTGAATTTACAATTATATAGACAATTTTAAGAACTCCAGTTTCTCTACATCATGACAACACTTGCTAGTGTATATATAATGGTATTGAATAAATGTGGTTTTAATTTACAGACAACTGATTGCTAGGCAATTAAACACATTTTCCTATGCCTGGTAATTTAGATATACAATTTTGCAAAATATTTATCAGGTTTTTCCCTTTTTCCTATTTGTCTTTCTCTATTTTTCTTATTAAGTCACAGAAATTCTTTTATAAATTCTTAATACAAAATTTTATGGCTGTGATGTGTTGCCAATATTTTTCTCCAACCCTGTAGGTTGTCTTTTTGTTCTTTGTAGATGAATTTTGCTAGGAAAAGAAAAATATTTAAAATTTTGATGTATTTTAAATAGTGTTTTCTTTCATAGTGTTTTGTGCCTAATTAAAGAAATCATCATCTATTCCAAAATCCTTAACATATTTATGTTATATTCTATAAATATATTGCTTTACTTTTTACTTATGTTTCTTTAATACAGATGAAATTTATTGGCTATATATATGTAATGTGACTGAGGTCAACTTTATTTTTTTCCCATACTAATATGCAATTTACCTCACTCTTTTTTGGTGCTACTTTCTTATAAGTAAACTATGTACACATACGTCTTTTCCTGGACTATTTATTTCAATCTGCTAAATTATTTGTCTACCTTGAAACTGATACAAGAATGTTTTAATTGTTATGGTTTTAGAATAGGTATTACTAGTAATAGGTACTGTCTACATTCTTCTTTGTAATTCTTTTAAATATGTTATCTAGTAAAGAATTCTTCTGTTTTAAGAATCTTATTTTGTTTTATTTTTCTTATTCACTGTCTTGTGCAGAGCAGAATTTTTTAATTTTAATAAACTTCAGTTTATCAGTTCTTTCTTTCATGGGTTGTGCTTTCAGTGTTATATTTAAAAAGTTATTGCCATACCAAAGTCAGCTAAGTTTTCTCTTCTGTTGTCTTCTAAGAATTTTATAGTTTGGTGTTTTAAATTTTGGTCTGTGATCCATTTTGAGTTAATTTTTCTAAAGAGTATAAGGACTTTTTTATTTAAGTTTATTTGTTTATTTTGAGAGAAAGAAGGGGAGCATCATCAGGGCAGGGGCAGAGAGGGAGGGAGAGTGAGAATCCCAAGCAGGCTCTGCAGTGTCAGTGAGGAGCCTGATGTGGGGCTCTATCTCAAGAACTGTGAGATCACAACTTGAGTCAAAATCAAGAGTCAGATGCTTAACTTGACTGAGCCACCCAGGCACTGTGAGTATAAGGACTTAACCTAGATTAATATTTTTATGTGTGGATGTGTAGTGGTCCAGCATAATTTGTTGAAAAATATATGTTTGTTTAATTTTTTTTACCTCTGCTTCTTTGTCAAAGATCAGTCAACTGTATTTATGGAGATCTATTTCTGAGCACTTGAGCTAGTGATATTTTAATTAATAAATGAGCAGTGTAAGAAAGAAAGTACTGAGAAGTCTCAAACTTTTGGTAATGGGACAGTGCAGGCTCTTTGAGAACAGAAGTTGCATTGGTATGAGTTGCCTTATCCATGAATAGCAGTAATGTGTTCACTAGCCCAACTGGTGAGCCTAAATCTCTGACCATATCAGAGATTTGTGGAATATCCTTCCACAAATTTATTCTCAAACTAGCTGGAGTGTATTCTGTTACAAGTATAAAACCTGATGTAGTATTTGGTGTCAGATTGAGGCAACAAAAAATGTGAATCTGTCAATAAAATTGTAGCTTGTAATATAAAAAGAAGGATTCAAGCAGCCCAGGTGGTCAGAGGCAAAATCAGTAATAGAATTAGTGCCTTTGATCAACAGTAATAAAATGCCCATTGAAGGCAAAGCTTTAAAGTACCCAGTAGCTACTGGCACTAAACACTATGATGGGAAAAAAGAAAGAGAATACTGTGGGATAGGGTTGTGACTTCTAGTTACATAGCAGACATAAATAAAAGTTCAAAATCCTTGTCTCAATATATGTTCAAAGATTTGGGAGAAAATAATTTGTTATCTTTTACAGGGTCAGATAAAATAAAACTGAGAATTTGGTTTTATGTTTTTCCAAATATGACAATTTTTGTTCAGAAATAAAAGTCATTTGTATATGACAATTAGAGCATAGTTTTGAAAACATTAGGGCACTATATTGGGAAAGGAAAACTATTGGATATTTAGATGACGTAAGGAACCTGAAAAGACCTGATGTCTTATTAACCAGCTCCTGTGTAAATAGTGGGAAGAGATAAAGTTAGAAACTGCAAGTATTACATTAATTTCTATTAAGTAATGGAATATAAGATATTATAATAAGAAATGTCAACTTGAGATCCAAGAGATTCTTTTTTTTTTTTTTTTAATTTTTTTTTTTCAACGTTTATTTATTTTTGGGACAGAGAGAGACAGAGCATGAACGGGGGAGGGGCAGAGAGAGAGGGAGACACAGAATCGGAAACAGGCTCCAGGCTCTGAGCCATCAGCCCAGAGCCTGACGCGGGGCTCGAACTCACGGACCGCGAGATCGTGACCTGGCTGAAGTCGGACGCTTAACCGACTGCGCCACCCAGGCGCCCCAAGAGATTCTTTATGAGGAAATTAAGGAGATTAATGAAATTACTCAGGTTTAGACAAATTTTTAGCACATATTCCTGACAGAAGCATCATGTGGTGTTAAGAGTATAGTTGCTGTAGACACTCTAGATCAAATCACAAGTCTGCTATATACTATGTGCATTTTCTAAAACAGATTTTTTCCATTGTTTATGACTTCATTTCCTTATCTGTAAATGCAAATAAAAATGCTATCTAACTGCTAAAACTATTGTAAAGATTAAATGAGATAATTATTACAGAGTCTTAGAACCTGAAATAATGTGTATGTTGCATTAAAATTAAAAAAAAAAAAAAAAAAGAATATGTTTGTTCAGTCTAAGTCCAGATGGATCTGAAAAACTTCCAATGGCTTATTGCAAGTTAAATTAGTTGGTTGAATTCAATTTTTTGGTTGCTGTGCCAGATATGGCCATGTAACTAGAGGAAACAAAAAAATGAAAAAATAACAACGAACACCTCTGACACCTATATACAGCTCTTGAGCTGTCAAGAGCTTTTCCTCTATATATCAAAAAAAGCAGGAAAGGTAAACAAGCCATTGTCTTTCACCTGACAGGCACAGCAATACACTTTCATTATCATGAAAGGTCTGTATCCTTTTTGAGTTCTATATCAAAATCTCCATTGCATGTGTCTTGTCATATGTTCATGTTACAGGATACAAACTGGTTCATTATATTGATGGTGAGATGATAATATTGCTAGGTGGTTGTGTAATAGAAGTTATCCCCTATTTCTTGCAAAAAAAAAATGAATGCTTATGAGAGGGTGAGATAAAATGAATAAAAAATAATACATATACCTTCTTAATAAAATTAATTTCAAAGGAAAAGACAACATTTCACATACTTGTTTCCAGTCTATTTTAAACATTTATACCTAGATTTTCTTGTTTGTTATTTGTTTTGTTTAGTTTAACCAATCAGATGGTCTCTATCTTTTAATGTTATAAACTAACTCATTTATATTATTGGGAAAATTGAAACAATATGTTTTATTCTTGAAATCATTTCTATATATTTTATAGTCTATAATAATTTCTTCTATTTTATATTATCTTGTAATTTTATATTATAATTATAATTTCCTATATGTATACTCTTTCTTCTCTTTAGTTAGGTTGATTAACTTTTCTTTGTTCATTAATTGTTTTAGCTTGTGCTTTGAAAGGCACTGAACATACTGTCCAAGAAACGATTAGCACTGTTGTTACAAAGAACAGACCCTATAGTTTCACTTCTGAAATGTAACCGACACTACTGAATGCAGCGTTCATTGAACACTGCTGTTACATCTGCAACCGCTCTTTGTTTGCTCTGAAAATAAATGCTACTTCTTCAATATCTCTGACCCTCAATGGGATGATTTTTTTTTTATGATCCTTATTGCTTCACATAAAAATCTAGAGCAACTTTGTATAATTGATAGATTTTAGAACTATACTTTAGTTTCAAAGGATGTAATTTTAGCTTCTGTGATGGAATATGATCTCTGCCTCATTAGATAGGAATTGCCCCAAAAGTGGGAGAGAGGTTGAGAGGTTCTGTTGCTGGGTGGCAAAAATCAACCAAAATATATTGTAAAGAAAGGAAAAAAAAAAGATTTTATGACATATTTTTAAATTTTTTTTTAATGTTTATTTATTTTTGAGACAGAGAGAGACAGAGCATGAACGGGGGAGGGTCAGAGAGAGAGGGAGACACAGAATCTGAAACAGGCTCAGGCTCTGAGCGGTGAGCACAGAGCCCTACTCAGCTCTCTAAATCACTGACTGCGAGATCATGACCTGAGCCGAAGTCGGACGCTTAACTGACTGAGCTACCCAGGCGCCCCAGGCGCCCCAAACATATTTTTAAAAATAACTTTTATTTCCAATAGAACTTCATGTTTCTTAAATATCTGCAGATCAGATTCTGAGCTCTTTAACTGATATTCTTTCCTTTCATTTTATCTTTCATGATTTCATATAGATATCCTGTAATTCATGGAATAAATATTAGAGTGAACCACAAACAATACACTCCCATACACAGTGTTGGAAGAGGGAGGATAATTGAGAAATAGTTTTAAAAACACATTCACCTAGCAAGTTAGGACATTTGGTTAATGCTATGTAACTATTGCCACAATTAATCCCAAGTCCATTGTTATTTACAAGGGATAAAAAAGAATTCGTGTCAATTTCCTCAGTGGTCACCAAAAGAGATTCTAGGTTTTGAAAATTAGAAAAAAATGTGAATTTTAATATGTCTTACGAAATTCTTAGGTAACTATAAAAATGCTTTTTATTTTTTTAAATGTTTTTATTTTATTTTTGAGAGAGACAGACAGAATGCAAGTAGGTTAGGGGCAGAGAGAGAGGGAGACACAGAATCTGAAGCAGGCTCCAAGCCATCAGCACAGAGCCCGATGCGGGGCTCAAACTCATAGAGCTGTGAGATCATGACCTGAGCCAAAGTCAGACGCTCAACCGACTGAGCCACCCAGGCACCCCTAAAAATGCTTTTTAAGTTTTTCTCTCTCTATTACACGAAGAAGAAAAAATAAAAAGCTCTACAGAGAAGACAAGAAAAGGTAGAGAAGTAGACCAGAAGTAAGAATAAATATATTTGCTTACTAATATAAAAGGTCTAAATTCCCAAATTATGATGAAAATCAAGGATATTCACAAGTTGTTGGTAAAAGTACATAGTACCTATTCACAAGATAATAGTGAATAAAGCATTTTGATCGACATGTATCAAGGTGAAAGAAGCATCTGTGTGTTTGTATTAAAAATTTTTTAATTATAATTTAACATAAAACATTAAATGGAGCATGGACATCTATCCCATATTGATAAATTGTAACTCCACAAAAATACATAGCAGTTAGAGACCTCAAAGTTTTAATTTTGGATAGGAATATGTCTTCATATTCTTATTGAAACTATTTATTGTCAGGTAACTGTAACCTCATTCCACACTGCCTCTGACCTTGACTCTACATTTCTTCCTTATTTGGAACAACTCTGAGTATCCTTCAGGACCTCAGCTGACTGAAGACCAGTACTGATTTAACATTTCATCAAAATTTATAATCTTTATTTATTTCTCATCTTTATTGATGTTTCCATTTTTATATAGTCAGTTTCTTCCAAATCCACATCTCAGTTGTTCCCCTCATGTTCTTTGGAAGTTTACATTTATCTCCAGGGCATTCATCATTGTATTAAGTTTCAGACATTAAATAAGAATAATATTATACTAATGATAATGATAATATTAATGATAATGATATAGAAAAATTGATGCAGGTTATAATAGAGGCAGTTTAAAAGGATGGGATCAAAAAGTAATGATGAAGGCTTAGCTTTAAAAGGAAAGAAAATTTCTTTGCTTCAGTGATAATATATCACAGAAAATTTTGCTTATTTTTTTCATAGCATCTGCCCTATATTTTGTCTCCCTTAATATATATATATATTTACTGTTTATTTGTTTTATTTTTATTTTTTAACTTTATTTTTTTATTTTTTAAAATTTACATCCAAATTAGTTATATATAGTGAAGCAATGATTTCAGTAGATTCCTTAATACCCCTTACCCATTTAGCCCATCCCCCTCCTACAACCCCTCCAGCAACCCTCTGTTTGTTCTCTATATTTATGAGTCTCTTTTGTTTTGTCCCCTCCCTGTTTTTACATTATTTTTATATTATTTTTGTTTCCCTACCCCTATGTTCATCTGTTTTGTCTCTTAAAGTCCTCATATGACTGAAATCATATGATTTTTGTCTTTCTCTGACTGACTAATTTCACTTACCATAATACCCTCCAGTTCCATCCATGTAGTTGCCAATGGCAAGATTTCATTCTTTTTGATTGCCGAGTAATACTCCATCGTATATATGTACCACATTTTCTTTATCCATTCATCCATCGATGGACATTTGGGCTCTTTCCATACTTTGGCTATTGTTGATAGTGCTGCTATAAACATGGGGGTGCTCTCCCTTATTATATATTTTTATTGTTTTTAATGTTTTTTTATTTATTTTGAGAGAGAGAGGGAGAGAGAGTGAGTGAGCAAGCAGGGAGGTGCAGGGAGAGAGGGAGAGAGAGACAGAATCCCAAGCAGGCTCCTTACTGCCAACACAGAACCTGACACGGGGCTTGAACTCCCCAACTGTGAGGTTATAAACTGAGCCAAATCCAGACTTGGATGCTTAACAGACTGAGCCACCCAGGCACCCCTGTTTCTGAGAGAATATATCATGGAAAATTTTGCTTATGTTTTTCATAGCCTCTGCCCTATTTTTTCTTTCTCCCCTATTATCTTCTTCATTCACTTGCTGTATAGTTGGTTAACTTAATCATATAGTACCTTATTTTCTACTTGTCTTTACTACCAAATTTGGAACTTAAAAGACTAATTTTTAAGTGAAATTTTTTTCTCATTCTAGATTGCAAACAACTTATAGTATAGTTCCAGCTTCTTTTGTGCCCTAAAGGTCTTAAAAATTGGTTCAATTCACAAGGGATGCACAATAATAAACTTTAACTCATTGGTTGTAAAATCAATTATTGATATTAATTGCATTATAATTTCAAGTTCTCTGGTGCTTCAGAGGAAGAATTGTCTTGGTTCATTGATTATAGAGGCTTGTAAAACTATCGTAGTCAGATTTGGTTTCCTGATTCTCACATAAACAGTACAGTCTTTTTGTACAGTGGATTCCTTCTGCATGTCACTAAAGTTTTCGATTATATATTGAAACATGTTGCTTATATCCTCAGAGTTTAATTCTATTGCCAAGGCCTGGAAGATTGTTTCTCTAGTTTTCTATAGGAAGATTACTGAGGCCTACAATTGTTCTTCTCTGAGATTAAGTAAATACCTAAAACATTTTTGGTGTCTGTAATGTGTATGCTTTCTTCCCCTTATGATACCCCAGATTTTATTTAATTGCATAGCCATAGGCATAATGAGAAAGAAACTGTCTTTGAAAAGCACATCTGATTTTAAATAAGGAAAATGTCTTATTCTTGTTTTTTTTTCCTCTGGCATTTTCAATCTCTAGGGTGGAATATCACCAATTTTAGAAGAGAACCCTAAAGAGAGAGCCTGCTTATGCATATGGTATTCAGTGTGAGGTTAACAGGTGCAACATTACTTTAAAGAGTGCAGTTAGGCATTTTTTAAAGGAATGTGAAAATGCTTAGGGAATTTGAATCCATTTAGTTTAAGCTAAAGGATGGTTTCAACTTGGGTTAGTCTTCCACATTCAAAACATTTTGTACCTGTACCTTTTTCCTTCCATTAATATCATAGTCTATATGAAGACACAACATCAGTATATATCATTTTTGAATAACATAAGACTGGAAAATGTAAAAGATTTCTGGAAGCCTGCTTACCACTTACCTGTTATGGATGAAATTCAAATCTCCTAAATTGTGTTCATAAAAATGTTGGCCTAAGAGGTCTAAAAAAAAAAAAAAAAAAAAAAAAGCAGAAAAGTCTTCTGTTTTCTTTCTGTCTTGCTAAAGTTATAAAACATCACTTAAAGCCCCAATCTTGGTTTTCCATATTTTTTTTGACTTCTAGTACTTTATTTATACCAAACTGGAATTTATTTTATTTTAACTTTCCTGGATTTAAGGAACCTAACTTATCGATAATATTTAAATATAACCTTTTTAGGTTATCACGTTTTCAACTGATATTATTACTATGTTTGACACTTTCTCATGACCTAGTGATGAACACACTTTTTTAATTACATTTTATCCTTGAACACCACATTAAACTGTGCCGGTCCAGTTATAGTACAGTACTGTACTGTAAATGTATTTCTCTTCCTTATGATGTTCTTAATAATGTTATTTTCTCTAGCATACTTTATTGTAAAAATACACTATACGATTCATATAGCATATAAAATGCACATTAACTAACAGTTTATGTTATCAGTAAGCCTCTGGTCCATAGTAGGCCAACAGTAGTTAAGTTTTGGGGTGTTTTCTTTCTTTTTTAAATTTATTCTCAGGTGAGCTAACATACAGTGTAATCTTGGCTTCAGGAATAGATTCCAGTGATTCATCATTACGTATAACACCTGGTGCTCATTCCAACAAGTGCCCTCCTTAATGTCCATTACCCATTCCTCCCCACACATCCCCACATCAACCCTCAGTTTGTTCTCTGTGTTTAAGAGTCTCATGTTTTGCCTCCCTCTCTGTTTTTGTCTTATTTTTCCTTCCCTTCTCTGTGATTATCTGTTAAGTTTCTCAAATTCCACATATGAGTGAAATCATGTGGTATCTGTCTTTTCTGACTGACTTATTTCTCTTAGCATAATACTCTCCAGTTCCATCCATGTTGTTGCAAATGGCAAGATTTCATTCTTTTTTATCACCAAGTAGTATTCCAGTGTGTGTGTGTGTGTGTGTGTGTGTGTGTGTGTGTGTGTGTACACACACACCATATCTTCTTAATCCATTCATCACTTGATGGACATGTGGGCTCTTTCCATAATTTGGCTGTTGTTGAAAGAGCTGCTATAAACGTTGGGGTACATGTGCCCCTTAGATTCAGGACTCCTGTATTCTTCGGATAAATTCCAGTAGCGCTATTCCTGGGTCATAGGGTAATTCTATTTTTAATTTTTTTGAGAAACCTCCACACTGTTTTCCAGAATGACTACACCAGTTTGCATTCCCACCAGCAGTGCAAGAGGGTTTCCCTTTCTCCACATCCTTGCTAGTATCTGTTGTTCCCTGAGTAGTAAATTTTAGCCACCCTGACTGAACTGAGATGATAGCTCAATGAGGGTTTGATTTGTATTTCCCTGATGATGAGCAGTGTTGACCATCTTCATGTGTCTGTTAGCCATCTGAATGTCTTTTTGGAAAAGTGTCTATTCATGTCTTCTGCCCATTTCATAACTGGATTATTGGTTTTTGGGGTGTTGAATTTGCTAAGTTCTTTATAGATTTTTGATACTAACCCTTTATCTGATATGTCATTTGCAAATATTTTCTCCAATTCTGTTGGTTGTATTTTAGTTTTGCTGATTGTTTCCTTTGCTGTGCAGAAGATTTTTATCTTGATGAGGTCCCAATAGTTCATTTTTGCTTTTATTTCCCTGGCCTTTGGAGACTTGTCAAGTAAGAAGTTGCTATGGCTGAGATCAAAGAGGTTGTTGCCTGTTTTCTACCATAGTATTTTGATGGTTTCCTGTCTCGCATTTAGGTCTTCCATCCAATTTGAATTTATTTTTTAGTATGGTGTAAGAAAGTGGTCCAGTTTCATTCTTCTGCATATTGCTGTCCATTTCTCCCAGCACTCTTTGCTAGAGAGACTTTTTTCAATTGGATATTCTTTCCTGCTTTGTCAAAGATAACTTGGCCATATATTCGTGGGTCCATATTGGATTCTCTATTCTATTCCATTGGTCTATGTGTCTGATTTTGTGCCAGTACCATACTGTCTTGATGATGACAGCTTTGTAGTACAGGCTGAAGTCCAGGATTGTGATGCCTCCAGCTTTGGTTTTCTTTTTCAGGATTACTTTGGCTCCTCAGGGTCTTTTGTGGTTCCATACAAATTGTAGGATTGTTTGTTCTAACTCTGTAAAGAATGCTGCTCTTGTGATTGGGATTGCATTGAATGTGTAGATTGCTTTGGGTAACATAAACATTTTAACAATATTTGTTCTTCCAATCCATGAGCATGGAACATTTTTCCATTTCTTTATGTCTTCTTCAATTTCTTTCATAAGCTTTCTACAGTTTTCAGTGTAAAGATCTTTTACCTCTTTGGTTAGGTTTATTCCTAGGTATTTTATGGTTTTTGATGCAATTGTAAAAGGGACAGATTCCCTGCCTTTTCCATGTAGAGTATCATGTCATCTGAGAAAAGTGAAATCTTGACTTCTTCTTTGCCAATTTGGATGCCATTCATATTATTTTGTTGTCTGAATGTTGAAGCTATGACTTCCAACACTATGTTAAACAACAGAGGTAAAAGTGAGATCCCTGTAGTGTTCCTGATCTCAGGGGGCAAGCTCTCGGTTTTCCTCACTGAGGACGTTACTAGCTGTGGGATTTTCGTATATGGCTTTTATGATATTAAAGTATGTTCCTTCTATCTCGACTTTCTTGAGGGTCTTCATTAAGAAAGGATGCTGTATTTTGTCAAATCCTTTTTCTGCATCTTTTGGCAGGATCATATGGTTCTTATCCTTTCTTCTATTAATGTGATGTATCATATTGATTGATTTGTGAATATTGAACCAGCCCTGCAGCACAGAAATGAATCCTACTTGGTCATAGTGAATAATTCTTTTAATATACTATTGAATTTGATTTGCTAGTATCTTGTTGAGAATTTTTGCATCCATATTTGTCAGGGATATTGTCCTATAATTCTCCTTTCTAGTGGGGTCTCTGTCTGGTTTTGGAATCAAGGTAATGCTGGCTTCATAGAATGAGTCTGGAAGCTTTCCTTCCATTTATATTTTTTGGAACAGCTTGAGAAGAATAGGTGTTAACTCTGCTTTAAATCTGGTAGAATTCCCCTGGGAATCTTTCTAGCCCAGGACTCTTATTTTTTTGGAGATTTTGATAACCAATTCAATTTCTTTGCTGGTTATGTGTCTGTTCAAATAGTCTATTCCTTCCCTTTTGAGTTTTTGGCAGTGTGTGTGTCTAGGAATTTTTCCATATCTTCTAGATTGTCCAGTTTTCTGGCATATTATTTTTCATAGTATTCTGTAGTAATTTTCTGTATTTCTGTGGTGTTGGTTGTGGTCTCTCCTCTTTTATTCATGATTTTATCTATTTGAGTTCTCTCTCCTTTCTTTTAGATGTATCTGGCTATGGGGTTTATCAATCTTGTGTATTCTTTCAAAAAACCAGCTTTTAGATTCATTGACCTGGTCTATTGTGTTTTTTTATTCGATATTGTTTATTTCCACTGTAATCTTTATTTATCTTCCTTGGCTGGCTTTGGGCTTTCCTTGCTGCTGCCGTCCTAGCTCCTTTAGGTGTAAGGTTAGGTTTTGTATTTTGGACCTTTCTTGCTTCTTGAATTGTGATATATTTTCCTCTTAGGACTACATTTGCTGCATCCCAAAGGGTTTTGACTGTCAAGTTTTCATTTTCATTTGCTTCCATATATATATATATATATATTAATTTCTTCTTCAATTTTCTGGTTGACCCATTCATTTTTTAGTAGGATGATCTTTAACCCCATGTATTTGGGGGCTTTCAAAATTTTGTCCTGTAGTTGATTTCAAGTTTCATAATGATATAATCTGAAAATATGCATAGTATGATCTCAATCCTTTTATACTATTGAGAGCTGTTTTGTGACCCAGTATGTGATCTATTTTGGACAATGTTCCATGTGTACTCTAGAAGAATGTGTATTCTACTGCTTTAGGAGGAAAGTTCTGAATACATCTGATAAGTCCATCTGGTCCAATGTGTCATTCAGAGCACTGTTTCCTCACTGATTTTCTACCTAGATGATCTGTCCATTGCTGTAAGTGGAGTCCCCTACAATCATGATATTATTATCTATACATTTGTTTATGTTTGTGATTAATTGATTTATATATTTGGGTTCTTTCACATTGGGAGCATAAACATTTATAATTGTTACCTCTTCTTGATAGATAAGAGTTATCTTGACAGATAGACCCCTTAATTATGATACAATGCCCTTCTTCAACTCTTGTTACACTGTTTGCTTTAAAATCTAGTTCGTCTGATATAAGTATGGCTACTCTGGGTTTCTTTTGACATCCAGTAGCATATAGGTGGCTTTCCACCCCTCACTTTCAATCTGCAGGTGTCCTCAGGTCTAAAATGAGACTCTTGTAGACAGCATATAGACAGACCTTGTTATTTTTATCCACTTTGATACCCCATGTCTTTTAATTGGGGCATTTAGTCCATTTACATTCAGAGATTTTTGAAAGATACAGATTTAGTGTCATTGTGTTATCTGTAGGTTTCATGCTTGTGGTAATGTCTCTGGGCCTTTGTAGTCTTTGCTGCTTTCCACTCACAGAGTTCCCCTTAGGATGTCCTTCAGGGATGGTTTAGTGGTCATGAACTCCTTTAGATTTTGTTTATCTTGGAAAGCCTTTATCTCTCTTTCTGTTCTGAAATGACAGTCTTGCTGGATAAAGAATTCTTGGTTGCATATTTTTCCTGTTCATCACATTGAATATTTCCTGCCACTCCCTTCTGGCCTGCCAACTTTTAGTGGACTGGTATGCTACTACCCCCATGTATCTACCCTTGTAGGTTAAGGCCAATTTTTCCCTAGATGCTTTCAGAATTCTCTCTGTATCTTTGTATTTTGCCAGTTTCACTATGACATGTCAGAATCTTGACCTGTTTTTGTTTATTTTGACAGGAAATCTCTGTGTCTCTTGGACTTGGATGCCTGTTTCCTTCCCCAGATTAGGGAAATTCTCAGCTACAATTTGTTCAAGTAAACCTTCTCCCCTTTCTCTCACTCTTCTTCTGGAACTCCTATGATACAGATATTATTTAGTTTAATCGAATCACTTAACTCTTTAATTCTCCCCTTGTGGTCTAGTAATTTTCTTTCCCTCTTTTTTTCAGCTTCATCATTTTCCATAATTTTATCCTCTATTTCACCTATTCTCTCCTCTGCTTCCTCTATCTTATTGTTACTGTATCTAGTTTATTTTGCATCTCATTTGTAGCATTTCTTAATTCATCGTTACTATTTCTTAAGTCTTTGATCTTTGCAGTGATAGATTTTCTGCTGTTTTCTATGTTTTTTTTTTCAAGTCCAGCTATTAGTCTTTTGAATGTTATTCTAAGTTCTTGTTCAGATATATTGTTTACATCTGTCTTGAGGAATTCTCTGGCTTGTCATTTTTTCCTGGATTTTCTTTTGAGGAGAATTCTTCTGTTTCATCATCTTGGCTAGTTTTATGTCTTTTATGTGTTTTAATAGCTTGTTATGAGTCCTGCACCTGCAGGTACTACTATATTTAAAAGGGATCATACACTGTCCAGGGCCTGGAACTTCAGGAAGTGTTTTTTTGGAATGTGTTGTGTTCTCTCTGTTGCATTTTGGCTGCTCTATCTGATTGGTCAGTCCATTGCAAAGCTCCTCCTTGCTTGTTGTGGTGGATTGTTTAGACCTTCCACCAGGTGTGCTTTGATTTGTTCGTTACTCTGGAAAAAAGGAAAGGGGTGGGGAAAACACCAAACAGAGAATCAAAAAACTGTAAGGCTTAATCCAGAGAAAGAAAGAGGGAGATATAGAAATCCAGAGGGAGATATAGAAAAGGTAGAAAAAGAATAGAGTAAAATTGCCTGATTAAACAAACAAAACAGAGAAAAATTATCTATGTGTTAAGAATTGACCAAAAATCAAATCAGAAACTATAAGACTGATTCCAAAGGAAAAAAAGGAAAGAATATAAAGAAAATGAAAAGAAAAGAAAAGAAAGAAGAAAAGAAAAGAAAAGAGAGAGGAGAGGAGAGAAGAGACAGACTAACAGGCAAAACCACAATACAGTTGTCTACTCATGCCTGGGACCAGTGGCTGTGCTGGTCTGGAGGAGAGGCCATCTGGTTTCGTCACTGCCAGTCTCTCTCCAGTAAATATAACGTTGCCAGGCTCAGAGGGTTTGGTGAATACAGGTCCCTGGGGGCCTGTGCTGTTCTCTGAAGCCCCACCAGTTGGTGATGGGGAGGAAAATGGTGACACCCCAATATCTCCTCCCTCTCCTCCCAGACCCCGTGGATGTCTCAAACCATGCTGTTCAGGAAGCCCTCACAGAGTAGCAGGGACAGTTGGCTTGTCCTGCTCCACAGTCTCCCTCGCCTCTTAAGTGTTTGGTTGGGATTCAGCACCTGATGTCTTAAAGGGCTTTGCACTGCCTGGACGCTGTTCTGGGTTAGCACCACTTAGCCCTGCTGATATTGGGCCTTTGGCTGGCACCTGCAGTGTCTTTTGTCTGGGGGGGGGGGGGGCGGCGAGGAAGGGCAATAAACCCTCTTGCCACAGCACTCGAGGAAAGAAAGTGTTCTCTTCCAAGGCACCTCTGAGATCACTACCGTGCCCTGGGGCTGGCTCCTCTCCCCACAGGGCATGCACAAGGCTGGCTCTAGTCCCAAGAGACGCGTGCACTTTTGAAAACTCCAATATTCAGCCTCTGAGGCTGCAAAATGGAAACTGGCACTCTTCCCATTTCTCATTACCTAGTCTGTGGTCCAGAGAGGTTTTTCTCTTGTACTAACAATACCACAATTCCACAGCCTCTTTGTCTTTCCCTTTTGTCTTCTCACAGAAGGGGTTCCCTCTCCTCTGTGCCTCTGCCGTTTTATCTCCCCCAGTTCACATACAAGCACTTTGGTCCCACCAAGCTGTCTCCCTCCACCTGTGGCGATTTTTCTGTTACTCCATAGACTGATTTCTTGGGAGTTCCAAGTGATCTGACCTCAATACAGATGTGTTTGAGGAATGAGGAAAATCATGGTCCCCCTATTTATCCACCATCTTCAAAATATCCCTGGGGTGGTTTTCTCAAAGTGCTAATCCTAGAAAGCAAGGAATGTCAAAGAAGCACTATATTATATGAGCAGAATACAAAAATACACATACATTTATTTTAAAAGTTAAACACAACTGTTATGATCCTATGATTTTCAGCAATTTGAGCATAAAATGATACCTATTTCTATAATTATGTATCATGTATATATATTATATTAGGTATATTAACCTTAATTTCAACTGGAAGACAAATGTTGAGAATCAGGGAGCCAATAGGTTACAATAGATTGGGGCAGTAATTCTTCTATCTCTAGTGCTTACTTTTTTAGTGATTATGTTGGTTATAGAATGTGGTATATGCTTTACTAATATTATTTTATTTAAACCTCTAAAATAATTCTAGAAATCAGTACTAATATATCACATTTATTGACTAGGATGACAAGTTAGGTAATACAATCCTAGATCTCTTATGTAGGATGAGTACATATCACATCTAAGCTTTACACTTTCCTCTGTAAAGCATGGCAAATACTTAAAATTATCTGTAACTCCTCTCATATTTGGGGAGAGGATTAACTAATATATTGAAAGTAACTTAAAAAAGCAGGTGCATGTCAAACAGTATATAAGGATTTGCTTTTACTTCAATTACTTTGTGAGAAACAAAATTCTTTTTGAGATATATAGTCTGGTTATAAAAGAAGCATCCATGTTCCACCAAAAAAATCAAGAAATATTTTGCCAAATGTTTTTTTTTTTTTCTCTACACTTATTTAAATGTTTTTTATCCTTTGATTTGTTAATGGGATGATTTTCTTTGATTGGTTTGTAAGATTAAGTGCATCTTGAATTCCTGAGATCCTGATATTCAGCCTAATTTAATAAAAATATAGTATTATTTTTTCCATTGCTATAGTCAGTTTGTTAGTGTCCATCTGTTACTCCGTGTAAATTATTTTTTCCTTATTCTCTGGCTGATATGTGCATCTGTTTGTCATTGTTTTCCTGCAGTTTCTCTGTGGTGTATCTGAGTGAGAAGTTTATTATTTTCTTCCTCCTTCTCATCCTTCTTCCCTCCCTCCCTCCCTCCCTCTCTATGTCTTTCACCTTGCTTGGGATTCAATGGAGTTCTTTAGTGTGTCAGTCAGTGTCTTTAATAAGCTCTGTAGGCCCATCACAGGAGTGAATACGAGTTTACCTCTAATTCATCCTAAAATGAGAATCCTTTGGAGTTCCAGTTTAATGAAGTGTTTCCTATTCATTTCCCTTGATGTTTTCAGACTTTTGTACCTCTGGTCATCATTCAGTTTAATATCTTAGTATGCGTTGCAAATGTTTTCAAGGCAAAAGAGGTTGCAGTGTTCTGCTTATTCTTCTAAGTTTCTATCTTTAACTAGAGGTTGGTTTAGTAATTTCTTACTATTATAAGTGCCCCTAAATACTTTTGAGAATTCTTAAAATATTTCATCTACTATTGGTCATTTTTATTACCGGAAGTCAGTGCTGCATCATTACCAGAAAAAGAAGCATTATTTAATCTAGTGTTCATCATTACTCAGCAATGTATCCTTAGAACATCTATTGTTCACCAAATATATATTACCATCAACTGTTTTTTAAACAGCTATCATGTGCCAGACACTGTTTTGGATATGTGGGATATTTCAATGAACAGAAGAAACATACCTGTGCTCATGAGTTTACATTCTAACTTACTTTCGATATTTTAAAAATCTAAACTCTTTAAGCTAATCTACCTAGGAAGGTAGATTAATCTTTGGGGAAACATGTTAACTATAAAGTGCTACTTTGAAAATTGCAAATGAAAAATAGATTTCCTACCTATTGTTATTTTTTTTACTTTCCACTTTGTGTGAATATTATTGGACAATCACATGAGAGCTCCAAGCTGCTCTCAATCGTAGTATAATTAAACTGGTTAATTTAGCTTGCAGAGTGATTTTTACTTTTAGGCTATTAAAAGAGCTTGATAAAGTGGGTTAGTTTTGCAGTCTTTTAAATTCTGATTTTTTCCTAAATTCAAGCTCTTCTGAACCTGCACAATATCTTTTTGTCCTGTCTCTTCCCTGGGGGTCTGCCAGGGTCTTTTGTATTGAGTTATAATAAATATTTTAATTATTTACTTCTTTTTTGTTTTCTCTACATCTATTTATGCTTTTTTATTAGTCTTTTTTCTGTGTCTAGTTTGTGTTTTTTTTTTTTTCTTTACTTGACAACAACATTTTAAAATTGGTATTTGTTGTTGCTATTTGACCAGGCCTGTGCTTTCTATTTGTCCTTGTTTCTTTTTCACTACAATTGATTTTTAACCACCCAAAGATAAACTGTGACTTCCAACTGCACTGTGGCTCTAGTTGTTGCAATTCCTTCTTCGAAATGGCTGAGTGAGCAGAAGATGACTCAAATCATGAGCAGGAAGCAAATGATTTCTTCCCTCATGAATCTTTGGCTCAGCATTTGGCAAATTCTAGAGATGTTGAGGTATTTCCAATTGTCTCATTCTTCTACTTTCCCTAGATTGTTCCAGCATTTATGATCAATCAGAACTTCATTGAAAGCCTCATCTTTTTTTGCTGCTCATCAATATGATCAAACTGGAAAAATCTGATAATATGTTTTAGGGGATAGTTGAGTTGCCAAGGAGGAAGAAAAATATGACCAAAGATAATTTTATTTTCAGACTTAAAGATCATCAGAGGACATACCATTTACAACAAACATTTTAAAAGAATTATTTAATAGAGTTTTGACCACTGTTTTTTATTGCCTAAAGTAATATAGTTCAGGAAAAATATAATTTAATCCAGCATCAGGAAGCCTCATACTTCTTCTAGAATGTTAAAGGAAACTCAGTTTTACATGATTGTATAATTTTTTTATGCAGCTAATTTTTACTATCAGACCTTAATTTGGTCATATATGGAATGAAAGGTTTAAAATAGATGACTTCTATGATCCCTTAGAAGGATCTTTGCATATATATTTTAATATAGTAAAATTTACTGTCCTTTTCTTACAAATTCAGTCCTGTGAACTTTATTACATGTATAAGTTTATATACCCCCTCCTCATAATCCGGACGTAGAACAGTTTTAGCACCCCCAAAAGTCTTCACGCTACCTCTTAAAGATAGACCCTCTGCCACTCCCAGTTCGAGGAAATCACTAATCTCTCCATCCCTATATATTTGTCTTCTTGAAAATATCACATAAATTGAGTCATACAACATTTAACCATTTAAAGATTGGTTTCTCTCACTCAACATGATGACCTTGAAATTCAACTAAGTTGTGTGCATGAATAATATGGTCACTTTTTCTTTCTGAGTAGTATTCTGCTATCTGGATTTATGACAGTTTGTTTATTCACCCACTAAAGGGTATTTGGACTATTTAAGCTTGGGGCAATTATGAATGGATTTATGTGCAGGATTTAAAAAAATAAAGTTTCATTTCTCTAGGGTAGATTGAGAGAAGAGAGATGCTGAGTCATACCGTATGTGTATATTTAATCTCAGAAGAAACTGCCAAATCAATTTCTAGAGTGGCTGCATCATTTTGCATTTACACCAGTAATGTAGGAATGATAAAGTCACTTTGAATTCTCACCAGCATTTGGTACTGTCAGAATTTCTAAAATTATCTGTTCTAATGGACATTTAGTAGTATCATATCATGGTTTATATTTTCATGATGGCTCTATATTTGTCATCTGTATATCCTTTTTAGTGAAATGTTGGCTCATGTCTTTTGCCCATTTTCTAATTGGATTATTTGCCTTTTCACAGTTAAATTTTTTTAGAGTTCTCTTTATACTAAGGATATACATCGATTTTTAGACATGTGACTTGTAAATATTTTATTTCAGTTAATAGCTTTTTTTATTAAGACTATTTTTATAGTAGTCTTAGGTTCACAGAATAATGGAGAGAAAGTTACAGAGATTTCCCATATACCGTCTGTCTCCAATGTGCATAGCTTTGCTCATCATCAGTATTCCCACCAGTGACATACATTTGGTACAATTGATGAACCTACACTGACACATAATGATTACCCAAAGTGAATATTGTACATTAGGATTAACTCTTGGTGTTGTACATTCTGTGGGTTTGCACATATGCAATGACATGTATCCATCATTTTGGTATCATACAAAGTATTTTCATTACCCTAAAAATCCTTTGTACTAGCCTACTTATCTGGATTGTTTGGAAAGAGCATATTTAGTTATAATAAACCACTAAATTATCCTCCAAAGTAACTGTCCCACTTGCATTTTCACTAACAATGAGGTAGAATTCCTTTTACTCCACATCCTTGCTAGCATTTAGTGTTGTCATGTCCCAAGTTTTGACCATGACAATAGTTATGCTGTGGCATTTCATTGTTATTTTGTTTTCATTTGTATTTGCCTGATGAGACATGATGTAAAACATCTTTTCATATGCTTATTTGTTATCTGCATATCTTCTTTGGCCAGGGAGTCTGTAAAAACCTTTGGCCCATTTTTCATTGGGTTGTTTGCTTCATTATTGCTGAGCTTAAAGTGTACTTCGCATATTTTGAATAACAGTACTCTATCAGATGTGCCTTTGGCAAATGTTTTCTTTCAGTCTTTGATTTGTTTGCTAATTCTCTTGACATTGTCTTTCACAGAGCAGACTTTTTTTAAATTTTAAGTCCTATTTTCATTCAAGGATCATGCCTTTGATGTTGTGTTTAAAAAATCATCACCATACATGAGTCAACCAGATAGTCTCCTATGTTATCTTCTAGAAGCTTTGTAGTTTTGCATTTTACATTTAAGTTTGTGATTCATTTTTCAGTTAATTTTTATGAAAAACGTAAGATCTGTGTTTGGAATAATTTTTTGGCATTTGGATTTCCGATTATTCCAGCACCATTTGTTAAAATGTCTCTCTTTGCTCCATTGTATTGCCTTTGCTAGTTTGTCAAAGGTCAAGTGACTATACTTATATCAATCTATTTATGGGATCCCTATTCTATTTTACTGATCTATTTATTTATTCTTTTAGTTACTGTAGCTTCATAATAAGTCTTGAAGCTGGGTACTGTCAGTAATCCAACTTTGTTCTCTTTCGATATTATGTTGGCTATTCTGAGTTTTTGTTTCTTGATGTAAACTTTAGAATCAGTTTATTAATATCCATAAAATAACTTGTTAATATTTGGATTGGGATTGTATTGAATCTATATGGCAGGTTGGGGAGGACTGACATCTTGACAATACTGAGTTTTTCTATCTGGGAACATGGATTATCTCTCTCCATTTATTTAGTTCTTTTTCTTTAATTTTTAAAATATTTATTATTTATTTTTTTGAATATTTAATTTATTTATTTTTAATTTACATCCAAGTAGGTTAGCGTATAGTGCAAAAATAATTTCAGAGTAGATTCCAGTGATTGATCGCCTATGTATAATACCCAGTGCTCATCCCAACAAGTGTCATCCTTAATGCCCCTTAACACTTGGCCCATCACCCCACCCAAAGCCCCTTCAGCCTCAGTTTTTCTCTGTATTCCAAAGTCTCTTTTGTTTTGTCCCCCTCCCTGTTTGTATATTATTTTTGCCTCCCTTACCTTATATTCATTTGTTTTGTATCTTAAATTTCTCATATGAGTGAAGTTATATGATATTTGTCTTTCTCTGATTGACTTATTCACTTAGCATAATACCCTCTAGTTCCATCCACGTAGTTGCAAATGGCAAGGTATCATTCTTTTTGATTGCCGAGTAATACTCCATTGTGTGTGTGTATATATATATATATATACATACCACATCTTCTTTATCCATTAATCTGTCCATGGAAATTTGGGCTCTTTCCCTACTTTGGCTATTGTTGGTAGTGCTACTGTAAACATTGGGGTGCATGCGCCCCTTCAAAACAGCACACCTGAATCCCTTGGATATACACCTAGTAGTGCAATTGCTGGGTCGTAGGGTAGTTCTATTTTTAGTTTTTTGAGGAACCTCCATACTGTTTTCAAGAGTGACTGCACTAGCTTGCATTGCCACCAACAATGCAAAACAGATCCTCTTTCTCCACATCCTCGTCAACATCTGTTGTTGCCTGAGTTGTTAATGTTACCATTCTGACAGGTGTGAGGTGGTATCTCATTGTGGTTTTTAATTTGTATTTCCCTGATGATGAGTGATCTTGAGCATTTTTTCATGTGTCTATTAGCCATCTGGATGTCTTCTTTGGAAAAATGTCTATTTGTGTCTTTTGCCCATTTATTTACCAGATTATTTGTTTTATTGGGTGTTCAGTTTGGTAAGTCCTTTATAGATTTTTGATACCCTTTATCTGATATGTCATTTGCAAATATCTTGTCCCACTCCATTGGTTGCCTTTTAGTTTTGTTGATTTTTTTCCTTCACTGAGCAAAAGCATTTTACCTTGATGAAGTCCCAATAGTTCATTTTTGCTTTTGTTTCCCTTGCCTCTAGAGATGTGTTGAGTAAGAAGTTGCTGCAGCTGAGGTCAAGAAGGTTTTTGCCTGATTTCCCCTCTAGGATTTTGATGGCTTCCTGTCTTGCATTTTGGTCTTTCATCCATTTTGAGTTTATGTTTGTGTATGGTGTAAGAACGTGGTCCAAGTTCACTTTTCTGCATATCACTGTCCAGTTTTCCCAACACCATTTGCTGAAGAGACTGCCTTTATTCCATCGGATATTCTTTTCTGCTTTGTCAAAATTAGTTGACCACATGTTTGTGGGTCCAATTCTGGGTTCTCTATACTGTTTTATTGATCCAAGTGTCTGTTTTTATGCCAGTACCATACTGTCTTGATGATTACAGCTTTGAAATATAGTTTGAAGTCTGGAATTGTGATGCCTCCAAATTTGGTTTTCTTTTTCAAGATTACTTTGGCTACTTGGGGTCTTTTCTGGTTCCATACAAATTGTAGGATTGTTTGTTCTAGCTCTGTAAAGAATGCTGGTGCTCTTTTGATTGGGATTGCATTGAATGTGTAGATTGCTTTGGGTAGTATCCACATTTTAACAATATTTGTTCTTCCAATCCATGAGCATGGAATCTTTTTCCATTTCTTTGTGTCTTTTTCAATTTATTTCATAAGCCTTCTATAATTTTCAGTGTAAAGATCTTTTACCTCCTTGGTTAGGTTTATTCCTAGGTATTTCATGGTTGTTGCAATTGTAAAAGGGATCAATTCCTTAATATTTCCTTCTGTCGCTTCATTATTGGTGTATAGAAATGCAACAGATTTCTGTGCGTTGATTTTATATCCTGCAAATTTGTTGAATTCATAGATCATTCTAGCAGTTTTTTGGTGGAATCTTTTGGGTTTTCCATATAGAGTGTCATGTTGTCTGTGAAGAGTGCAGGTTTCACTTCCTCCTTGCTGATTTAGATGCCTTTTATTCCTAATGTTTACTTATTTTTGAGAGAGAGAGAAAGAGAGAGAGAGAGAGAGAACGTATTGGGGGGCAGGGGACAGATAGAGAGAGAGGGAGACACAGAATCCGAAGCAGGCTCCAGACTCTGAGCTGTCAGCATAGAACTTGGTTCAGGGCTTGAACCCATGAACCATAAGATCATAACCTGAGCCAGACACATGCTTAACTGACTAAGTCATGTAGATGCCCCTATTTAGTTCTTTGACCTCATTCATCAGAGTTTTTTGGTTTGTTTGTTTGCTCTTGTAAATCTTGCATATATTTTGTTAAATTTAGCCAGCCTATAGGAAAGTAATTGACTTATTTCTACCAAAGTGAAAGATTAAATCATCTGGTAGAATCAAGTCAAGCTCAGTTATTCTGAGGGTTTTATATGTCTATGAATATTTTTTTAAAACTTTGACCTTGGCTATATTTTTATTCAAATGGAAATATTCGAAGGTATGCAGACACAGTATTCCACATTAACAACAAAAGAATTTACTGTAGTTTTTCAACAAACCTTGCACATGAACTATTTTATTTTGTGTGTGTGTGTGTGTGTTAATATTTCTATATCTAAATGCTGTACTGTCTGAAACCAAAATCTTTTTCTTGAATATTAAAATGCCTTTCAGAGTACATATACATAGAAAATGTGTAGAAACTTTTTGATGTTTGTGAGAGTTATATGGGCATGTGTGCATGCATGTGCATGTGTGTGTGATTTTCAAATTTCAAGCATTGTTGGTTTTCCTATTTATTTTAATTCAATTTCTAATTTAAAAAAATTCAATTCCATTGCTTCTATTGCTTTGAAAATGACTTTATTGGTTTTCGTGGGGGAGAATTTCTGTCTCTCAGATTGATTGATTTCAAAACCATACTTAAAACAGTAATGTTTTTAATTATTTTGTGCTTATTCATTAATACTCTAGAAATTTCTTTTGTTATTTATTAGGGGATCTTGTGTACCTGTTCCTTTGAACAGTGTACACGCAATGGACAGATCAAGAATCTACGCTGCCTGAACAGTGTGTTTACAGTGCGTATTCTTGGAATTCCACTATCTAATGCTTTTTGCCAGAATGTGACTGTAGCATCCAATTTGGAGAACCACTTCACGCCTGCCATTTCTCCCATTATTTCTGTTTAAGTTGGCAGATGAGAATATTCTCTTTGGATATTTTCATTCAGCAACTTTGGATGCATGCAGATCTCAAATAACCATCTGTTTTATCAACAATTACCACTGAGTGAATCTGAGCAGCAGTTTCTTGCACCTGACTCATAATGCCATTTTTCTATTACTAAGTTAAAGTTATACCTCAGTCTGGTCAAGTTCTCAATAATATTGATGTTATTCAAATTAAATGTATTAGTTTCCCTACATATTCTATCAACTCTGAGGAATAATAAGTTGGAAATGATCCAATGTTTTCAACTCAGCAACAAATAATATAAATTGCATTGGGCATATACATTTAAGAGTATAAAGTATGGTACCACAGTAGTCATATCTCAAATGACAGACTAACCTTGTTAAAAAGATGAATTAATAACAAAAAGTACTGAATAAACATGAATATAATAAACAGTAAAGAGTTAACTGATATGGATTAATAAATGATAATGCTAAACACAATTTTTATAGTACTATCTTCCAATAATTATATTGACACATAATTATTTGAATCTAAAAAGCCATAAAGTAATTATCAATCTAGTCAACATTATATACAAAAATAGATTTCAAGTGTCAGGATGGTTCACATTAAGAGATACTATTATTTGTAAGTCTACAAATAATAGATGACAGGTTTTCAAGGGAAGAGAAAACAAATACATGATCTCTAAGGTTTAGAGAGAAATTTCAAAAAATTATATAGAGTAGGGACACCTGGATGGCTTGGTTGGTTAAGACTCTGACTTTGGCTCAGGTAATGATCTCACAGTTTGTAAGTTCGAGCCCCATGTCGGGCTCTGTGCTGACAGCTAGGAGCCTGGAGCCTGCTTTGGGTTCTGTGTCTCCCTCTCTCTCTGCTCTTCCCTGGCTCGCACTCTGTGTGTCTCTCCCTTTCTCTCTCAAAAATAAATAAACATTAAAAATTTTTAAAAATTATATACAGTATAGGTTAGATCATTTTAAAAGCTATTATATTCTATAGACTACAAGTGCATAAAAGAATAGTCAGGTTTACAAGGTAATCTCTGAAAAAGCTCATATCACCACATTTGCTTACAGTCAACATATGAAGTACATGTATTTTCTTCTTTCTTCCTACCCCCCAAACTCACTACTTTTTCTATTATTTCAAATGCTTAAAAAATAGAGTTGACATGGAAATAAATTTCAATATATATGCATTGCTGTCAGAGGTCTCAATGTGCATGGAACTAATATACTGCAATTAACCTATGCAGTCAAAATCAAAGATATGAAGCTAAACATAAAGTTTCAACAAATTTCATTTATTGCCTATCATAATTGTCATATGCATAATAAAAACACTCAGCAAAATATATAAAAATTTGAGAAAGTGAATAACCATTTGCTGTCTTATTCCCTCTTAAGAAAATTGAAAATAATGTTCTTAAACATGATGTATTTATATGAAGCACAATTATATATAACAATGGAAAAGATTTGAGTGATGAGTTAAAACAAAAGTTTGATATCTGGGAACATAATATTCAAATTCAATATAGAAAGATCAGTTAAAACTACATTGATATTTATCACAAGGTATTTAAATGATAGGCAAGGGGCGCCCGGGTGGATGAGTTGGTTGAGCGTCCGACTTCGGCTCAGGTCATGATCTCATGGCTCCTGAGTTTGAGCCCCACGTCGGGCTCTGTGATGACAGCTCAGAGCCTGGAGCCTGCTTCGGATTCTGTGTCTCCCTCTCTGTCTGCCCCTAACCCACTTGCATTCTGTCTCTGTCTCTCTCAAAACTAAATAAACATTAAAAAAATTGATAGGTAAAGTGAAGCAAAGTGGATTGACTTTGAATGACTTGGGCTTCAATGACTGGGAGTATAGGAATATAACCACTTGAGACAAAATATTTATCAAATTATTAACATTTCTTGTGAATTTCAATATCTCTTAATGTTCCTAAATTGAGGATTAAGAAATTTATAAATGAGGAGAAACACTTCCAGAATAATGGAATAGGGACCTTAAAAAGTTCACACTACTATAAAAGCAAAGAGAACACTTGTGAAAATTGTCAAAATCAACTTTATCAGAACTCTGCAATTAACCAAAAGGCTTCAACAAATTTGAGGAGCTATTATTTATGAGGAAGTGCTTGATTTTGGTAAGTATAGCAAGCTTGGTGGCATTTTAACTTGCCCCATTCCTATACCCTTTCTTCTGCAACATTATGACCTTCAAAACCAGCAGCATTGTAACCTTGGTGGTTGTGAAAACTAGCTTCTGAACAGCCACTAGAGAGGGCAGAAGGATTTGTAGTAAACCCAAGGCACTGGACACTAAAGATTAGCACTATAGGACCCATCAAGCAACTTCCTAGAAAAAGGACATTCATAGGATTTATCTTTATTTGGCCTGATTCAGTGTTCAAACAGTAATAATCCTATCACCAGGGTTTTGTCTAAAATAATCAGTGGTAATTGTTTAACTTCACAGCTGCCTGAGACACTGATAGAAGTTGGAGCAAACAAGGTAATAGTAAAAAACTTGAGAGAATATGGGAAATCATCTATCTATAGAGATCTTTGAAAAATTCCAACATACTTCTGGGAATCTAGAAGGCTAAAATTATGTGCAAGAGTGTGTATATGCTTAGAAAAGTCTTAAGAAGATTTTAAATGTTGCCTCTGTTTTGCTTTGAGACTCTGCACAGAGAAGTGAAAGCTAAGGCAGTGTTTGGAAACTTCTGAAAAATTGATATGCCCCTACACACCCATAAAGTTGAACAGTAAAGAATGGGAGATATAGTGATTCAAGGCATTTAAGAATATCTTGTCCACTCATTGGCTGTCCATTAAGCTAACAAAAACAAGACTTCAGTGACTGCAACACAACACAGAATACAGACCCTAGAGAAATACTTTAGGAAAGTCACTAAATAACAACAATGTCAACAACAATAAAAAACAGCAACAATAACCTTAGTAGCCTATGGTGGGGGGGGGGGATCTGATTCTCACAGTTGCCACATTATATATTTTTTAATGTTTGTTTGTTGCATGCACATGTGAGCTGGGTAGGGGCAGAGAGAGGAAGAAGGAGAGAGGGAATCCCAAGCAGGCTCTGTGCTGTCAGGAAAGAGCCTGGAGTGGGGCTCGAACCCACAAACTGTGAGATCATGACTTGAGTCAAAATCAAGAGTTAGACACTCAGCCAATTGAGCCACCTAGGTGCCCCCACATTATGTAATTTAAAATGCCCACTTCTCAAAAATAGTTATGATATACACAAATAAGCAGAACATAATGACTTACACAAAGAAAGGAAGAAAAGCATATCTTTCCAGAGGAAGCACAGATGCTGCACTCACAAAACAAAGACCTTAATCCAGCTGTTATAAATATGTTCAAAGACCTAAAGAAACTATGTCCAAAGAATTAAAACAAAGTATAGGTTGATGCTTCACCCCAAAGAGAATATGAACAAAATATATAAAATTGTTGTTTTATACAACTTCATATATAAAGTCAGGAGTAAAAAAGGACAATGACTGAATAGAAAAAAATGACTAGGGTGTGTAATAGCAGACTTGAGCTTAGAGAAAAAGAAGCAGTGAACTTGAAGATATATCAATTGGAATTATTCAGTATAAGGAACAGAAAGAAGAATGAAGAAAAATTAACCGGAACTGATAGGCCTATCAAGCATACTAATTTCTGCATAATGAAAATCTCTAAAGAAATACAGAGTAGAAAGAAAATTTGAAGAAATAGCAGAAATTGTGTCAAAGTTGATTATAAACATTATTGTACACATCTAAGAACTAGGTACATATTAACCAAACTGTTGAAATTAGGAGTGTCTGGGTGGCTCAGTCAGGTAAACATTTGACTTCAGCAGAGGCTTTCTGCTGTCAGCACAGGGCTTGCTTTGGATCCTCTGTCACCCCCTCTCTCTGCATCTCCCCTATTCTTTCCCTCTTTTTGTCTCTTTCAAAAATAAATAAATGTTAACCAAAAAACTATTGAAATCAATTAAAAGGAGAGAATCTTGAAAGAAAAATTACTTATCACTTACAAAGGAACCCAACAAGATTAAGATCTGATTTCTCATTATAAACAACAAGAGTCAGAGGCAGTAGGAAAACAAAAACAAAGTGCTGGAATAAAATGATGCTCTACAAAAAATTCTTTATCCAGCAAGGTACTCCTTCAAAAATTAAGAAGAAATGAAGGCAGTCCCAGATAAACAAAAGCGAGTGAATTTAGTTTCCCACATCTGGAGATTGGAAGACCAAGATCAAGGTACTGGCAAAGTTGATTACTAGTGAGGATCTCTCCTTAATTTTTAGTTAACTGCCTTCTCACTGTGTCCTCACATGGTCTTTTCATACACTTTTGATGTCTTTTGATCTTGATACAAGGACATCAGTTCTATAATGAATGAGAGACCCAACCTTAATACATCATTTAACATTAATTAACCTCCTTAAGGACCTATCTCCACATACAGACACATTAGAGCTTAGGGCTTCAACATATGGATATTAGAATACAACTCAGTCCATAACAGAGAGTGTCAGATCATTGGAAGGATAATCTTGCTTAGATTGTTTGGAACTTTGGAAGATGTACATTGTCTGTCTGTCTGTCTGTCTATATATAAATCCAGACATAGGTAAAAGTTTCATATCAGTAACACATAGCTCTCGAAGCATTGACGCAGTCAAAAACAGATACAGGACCCTGTAAATTTTCTGCTATCTTAGCCCTTTACAAGCTCTTATTATTAACATCCTAATGTGTCGAAGCACCAAAGTTGAGAATTGTTTTTCCACAATTCCAGCCTACTAGTCATTCTGAATGTCTTTTTTAACACTCATTTTTTTTTTTTTTTTTTTTTTTTTTTTTTTTTAGAGAGAGCGAGAGAGAGAAAAAGTCGGGGAAGGGCAGAGAGAGGGAGACAGAGGATCTGAAGCAGACTCCACGCTGTAAGTGCAGATCCCTACTTGGGGCTTAAACTCACAAACTGTGAGATCATAACCTGAGCTGAAATCAAGAGTCAGCTGCTTAACCAGCTGAGCCACCAAGGCTCCCAATAGCCTACCAGTCATTCTCATCAAGAGACTTGAATCATGGAGACATGCCTTGGTAGTTCAGTTGGTTAAGCATCCCACTTCAGCTCAGGTCATGATCTGGCAATTGGTGAGTTTGAGCCCCACATCAGGCTCTGTGCTGACAGCTTTGAGCCTGGAGCCTGCCTTGTACTCTGTGTCTCCCTCTCTCTCTGCCCCTCTACCACTCATGCTCAGTCTGTATCTCTCTCTCAAAATTAATAAACATTAAAAAAAGTAAAAGAAATAAACTTGAATCATGGAAGTGATGTCAGCATCATGGTGGCATAAAACATCCTTCCTTTTTGTCTTTATTTTTTAAGTTTTTTTATTTATTTTTGAGAGAGATGGAGAGAGCAGGACTGGGGGAGGGGCAGAGAGAAGCAAGAAGAGAGGGAGAATACCAAGCAGGCTCCTGCTGTCAGTGCGCACAACCTGATGTGGGGCTCGAACTCATGAAACTGTGACATCACAGCATGAGCTGAAGTCACGAGTCAGATGCTCAACTGACTGAGCCACTCAGGCGCCCCCTGTTTTTAATAATGAAAATTTGACATCCATTAAAGAACAAAAGTGCCTCTGTGTGAGTTGTGGAACCCCATGCCATATGCCAAAGGACCTGGAAGGCACCTATCCACCTGTGCATCAGATAGTAGGCAGGCATACCTTGGTATGGGCTGTAGAAATGGCAGGAGACTATGAACTAGATTAAGCCCCTCTTGCACATGGTTGAGGAGCACCTAGAAATTCTAGTTTAGGTACACACACAGATGAGAGCCGCATGATAACCATAAAGCAGAACCCTTAGTGTATTCACAAAAGATAACAGAATTAGATCAAACAATCACAGAAATCACCAATTCACAAAGGTACACAGCAAGAGATGAAAAAAGGAAACTGGATCTACAAAACAACCAGAAAGTGATTAATAAGATGGCATAATAAGTCTCTTCATACTTACTGCATATCATTAATTACTCTAAATGTAAATAGATTGAGTTCTCCAACTAAAAGGCACAGAGTAGCTGTTTGAAAAAACAAAACAACAAAACAAACAAACCAAAAAACAAGACCCAACTATATACTGCCTAAAAGAGATTTACTTCAGCTTTAAAGACACACGTAGGCTTGAAATGAAGGGATGGAAAGAGATATTCTGTGCAAGTAAAAACCAAAAGGAAATGAGGGTAGCTAAACTTACATCAGACAAATGGACTTTAAGTTATAAATCATAAGAGACAATGGTCATTATATAGTGATAAAGTAGTCACCTCAAGAAGGTTATATATATATATAACACATTCCACAATAGAGCAACTAATTTTTAAGCAAATCTTAACAGATTTGAGGAAGAAATAGAAAGACAACAATATAATAGTCATAGGGGATTTAAAATTTTTGGTTTTATTTATTTGTTTGTTTGTTTGTTTATTTTGAAGGCAGGGGTAGGTGCAGAGAGAGAGAGGGAGAGAGAGAATCTCAAGAAGGCTCTGTGCTGCCAGCATGGAGCTCGACACAGGGCTTGAACTCATGAACTATGATATCATGACCTGAGTCACGATCAAGAGTCAGATGCTTAACAGACTGAGCCACCCAGTCTCAATAGTAGGGGACTTTACTATTTCATGTTCAGCTATGGAGAAATAATTCAGACATAAAAATAAATGTTGGAAAAAGAAATGTTGGACTAGAACCATACTTTATACCAAAAGGTCATAATAGGCATGTAGAGAACATTTCACCCAGCGGCAGATTACACGTTTTTGGTCAAGTGCACATGAAACATTCTCAGGAACAGATCATATGATAGACTACAAAGCACATCTTGGTAAATTTAAAAACACTGAGTTATACCAAATATCATTTTCTACCACAGTATTAAACAAAACTAGCAGTCAATAACAACGGGAAACATAAAAAAACTAATAACCATGTGGAAATTAAACAACACACTCTGAACATTAATGGATCAAAAAAGAAACTAAAAGGGAAATGAATATATTTCAAAGGGAATCTAAAAATATCTCAAAACAAGTGAAAATGGAAACACGACATACCAAAACCTACAGGATGCTATAAAAGCAATTCTAAGAGGGAAGTTTGAAGAGATAAACATATGTATTAAGAAAACAAAGTCTCAAACAACCAACTTTACACCTCCGGAACTTGGAAAACAACAAACAAAACCCAAAATTAGCAGAAGAAAGGAAATAACAAAGATCAAAGCAGAAATAAGTGAAATGGAGACCAGAAAAACTATAGAAAACATGAGTGAAACTAAGAGATAGGCTTTTTTGAAAAGATAAACAAAACTGACAAAACTGTATCTAGGCTTAGTAAGAAAAAAGGAGAGAAGACTCAAATCAGAGATGAAAGAGGAGGCATTACAACAATTACCACAGAAATAAAAGAATCAAAAGAGATTACTTTAACGATTATATGCAAAACGTAAATCTAGAATGAAGGGATAAATTTCTAGAAACATAAAATGTACCAAAATGGAATTATGAAGAAATAGAAAAATTTGAGCGGACCAATCAGTAATCAAAACTTCCCAGCACATAGAGGTCTAGTACCAGATGGTTTCAGTATTGATTCCACTAATCATTTAAAGAAGAATTAATGCCAGTCCTTCTCAAACTCTTCTGAAAAATTGAAGAGGAAACACTCTGAAACTCATTTTATGAGGCTGACATTACCTTGATATCAAAGCCAAATAGGGACAGCACAAGAAAGAAAACTATAAACCAATATCCCTGATGAATATACATGCAAAACTTCTTAATAAAATACAAGCAAACCAAATTCAACAACACATTAAAAGGTCTGACATCATATTCAAGTGGGATTTATTCCTGGTATGCAAGGATGGTTCAACCTATAAGAATCAATTATGTGATATAGCACACATAATTTCACACACAATAGTGTGAAAGATAAAAATTATATGATTATCTCAGTAGATGCAGAAAAAGCATTTGACAAAATATAACACCCTTTCATGATAAAAACTCTCAACAACTTGGGTATAAAAGTTAAATACATAATAAAGGCCACACATAATAAACCCACAGCTAACATCATACTCAAGGGAAAGCTGGAAAGCTTTCCCTCTAAGAACAAAAGCAAAACAAGAATGCTCACTCTCACCACTTATTCAACATAGCACTGAAAATCCTGCATAGAACAATTAGGCAAGGTAATAAAAACGGGCATGTAAATTAGAAAGGAAGAAGAAAATTATTATTTTAAGCAAAGTCATTATTTTCAGATGACATGGGAAATATATCTTAAAGGCATATATATATATATATATATATATATATATATATATATATAATATATATAATCATAAAGCTCCATTAAAAACTGTTAGAACTAACCAATGTATCAGAAAAGTTGAAGGATACAAATCAGCATATAGTAATAGGTTTTATTTCTATACACTAGTGACATATTTGAAAAATAAAGAAAAGTGTCATTTATAATAGCATCAAAAACAAATATATACTAATAAGGTAACCAAGAAAATGAAAACTGCAAAACTTATGAAAGAAATGGAAGTAAGACACAAATAGAAAGATATTCCATGTTCATGGATTAGAAGAATTGATATTGTTAAACTGCCCATACTAACCAAAGTGATATGCAGATTCACTGCAATCACTATCAAAATTCCAATGGTATTTTTCACAGAAATAGAAGAAAAATCCTAAAACATGTAGTGCCACAAGGAACCCAAAGATCCAAAGCAACCTTGAGAAAGAAAAACAAAGCAAGGGCATTACACTTTATGATTTCAAACCACATTACAGTGATAGTAATCAAAATGGTATGGTACTGGCATAAAAACAGACACATAGACCAATGCAATAGAATTGAGCCCAGAAGTAAACTAACATTTATGGTCATCTATGGTCAACTAACATTTAACAATGGATCCAAGTGAAGAAGAATAGACTCTTTAATAAATGGTGTTGGAAAAACTGGATAAACACATGCAAAAAAATGAAATTAGACCCATATCTTATAGCACTCACAAAAATTAGTTGTTCCTAGCAACATTTTTTTTTTTGAAATGACACCAAAGTCAGAAACAGCAAAAGCAAAAATTAATGCATGGGACTACATCAAACTTAACAGTGTCTGTGCTGCAAAGGAAATAATCAACAAAATGAAAAGCTACATGTAGAATGGGAGAAAATATTTATTAACTATATATTGGATACAGGTTAATATCCAAAATATTTAAAGAACTCATGCAACTCAATAATAAAAAAAAAATCCAATTGAAAAAGAACACAGGAACAAATGAGACATTTTTCTGAAGAAGAGATCCAAATGGCCCACAGGTGCATGAAAAGATGCTCAACATCGATAATTATTAGGGAAATGCAAATCAAAACTACAAGAATATATATCATCTCACACTTGTGATAATGGATATCATCAAAAAGACAAGAGATAACAAATATTGGTAAGAATGTGGATAAAAGGAAAACCTTTTGCACTGTTTGTGTGAATGCAAACTGGTGCAGCCACTATGGAAAACAGTATGGAGCTTCCTCAAAAAATTAAAAATAGAACCACCATATGTTTTATCAGTCCCACTTGTACCATATCTAAAGGAAATGACAATAGAATACTTAAAAGATACCTGCACCCTCATGTTTATTGTAACATTATTTACTATAACCAAGAAACAGAAACAGCCTATTTCCATTAATGGATTAATGAATAAAGAAGATATGTTATGTATATACAATGAAATAGTATTCAGCCATGAGAAAAAAGGAAGTCCTGCTATTTGCAACAACATAGATGGACTTTGAGCACATTATGCTAAGTGAGATAATTCAGACACAGAAAGACAAGTAGTGTATGATATCATACACTTATGGACTTTTAAAAAGCCAAACTGCTAGATATAGACAGTACAATCCTGTTACCAAGGACTGGGGAGTGGAGGAGACAGGGAGATGTGGAGATATTAGTCAAAGGGTACAAATTTGTAGTTAGAAGAGAAATACATTCTGGAGATCTAATGCACAGCACTGTGATTAGAGTCAACAATACTGTATTTCATACTTCAAAGGTTCGAAAAGACTAGATGTTAAATCTTCTCACCACAAAAAAGAAATGATAAATGTGTGACGTGATGGGGGTCTTAGCTAAAACTATGGTGGTAATCATGTTACAGCACATAAGTCTAATGAATGAACACATTGCACATCCTAAAATTACACAGCATTAAATATCAATTATATCCCAATTGTTTTAAAAGGTAAGATTAAAACAAAAGAAACTTGGATTATGTCATGAGGGAACTGTAATGATACACTCTTTTTTGAAAATGTGTCTGTGTTTGTAAATATCTTTGTTTACATAATTTCCATTATATCAATATTTCTTAAAATGGTTAGAACCCACAGAATGCCAGAGAATATATTTGCAGGGCTTCACGATTTAGAAACACTATATTAAAATTTAATGGTTTTTATTTTGCATCTAAACCCACCACAAAGTCTGGCTAAGAAATTGAGTTACAGCAATCAGTTATAATTTGAGCCTCCTTATGATCCATGGTATTTAATAATTACAGATATGGACAATCTGTACACCATAGAAACCATGTCCATATACTCTCTAGTCTGATATATCTCCTGAATGATATTTCTTAGAAATTCATAATTTAAGTAAGTTGTCAAATCTCCAGCTATAGTAAGAATAGCTCAAGGAGAAAAAGAAGCTTAAAATAAAGGAAACAATGAGGAAAAAGAAGAAAGAAATTGAAGTATAGGATCATAGTAAGAAATATAGAGGAAGCAATGCCTAGAGAACTCTGAACTCTTCGAACACCTTGCATGCTAATTAAGCAGTTAGTGAGAAGACAATAGGAATATAAAGGGAAATATTCCAGGCATTCTTGCTTCTCTATTCATCATAGAGATTATTTCTTATTGGAGGCTAACTGGTTCTCCACAAAATTAGTTTGTAAAAATTTTCACATAATTTATATTTTCATAAAGATCATTTTGAAATTTTAATAATGCAAGTCTGTATGTTTTCAAATAAAATAATCCCTGTGTTGATTATTTGTTTCACTTCTTGGGTAAATCAAACTTTGTTCATTAACATTCAACATACCAATTATCAATTCAACAAAGAATCACCTACACTTTCCCAATTTATCATCATTGATCCTTTCTTCCACATAGTCATAGACAGTGTCTTCTTTGCCTATCCACTGAGAAAGACTTCTTGAATTTTCTGAGGACTTTCCCTGGCGCAGCTTTTTAAAGTGCATCTCCACATGCCTTTTGCATTTTCCCTGTTTTATTTCTTTTTCTCATTGACCTCTGACTTACATTGGCATTACTAATTGCCTCAAGGCCTTAGCAATGAAAAAATATTTGTGTGTGTGTGTGTGTGTGTGTGTGTGTGTGTGTGTGTGTGTGTAAAATGAACATTTACATATCTTATTTTTCTTTTTATGAACTGATTACAGGAGTCCTGTTTTTTTTTCTTTCTGACAGTGGAATATGGCTTGATGGGTTACTATCAGTAAGTGAAATTTATTGGAGTATGTTAATTAGAGGATAGAAACAGTGACTTTGGTCTTTGGAGGAAAGTTAATTTTTCAAATAAACTACTGTATATTTCATTTCAGAGAAATAGTGCCTTTTGCACTGAATCATATTAAATAAGATTATATCTGAGTTTTATACTTCATATTGTTTATCAAAGATAAGTTCTCTAAGTATCGGCATAAAAGACTTAGCAAACTATGACAGAAGTTAAACACAGAATTGTTTCTGTATAAAAACTATATTGTAATTTTTTATAAAAACTGAGAAATTTAATAAATATAATAATATATGTATTGTTGCTATGTTTAGTGGATATCACTCATTGTATTCAATTTAGTCTAGGTGATATTTTGGGGAGATTTTTGTCCTTCCAGATACTTATTAAAAGAGAAACATGAAAAATGATGCAGAACGAAGACATAAAGGTAGCAACTTCACAAAGAGGAATGAATCATTGCACATTCAACAATGGATCTCATCAAAATTGTTCTTAGCATCACATACTTTACATTCAATGGTCAATCTATGAACAAACTAGTGACTGAGCTATGGGTTCCCCATCTCATTTATCACAGCAGAACTATATCTTTCACATTTCAAGAAAATTACAGAAAATAAAACTGCAATAAAACCAAAAAGCTGGAAACAGAGATGACACCCATGACAACATTAAAAAAAGGATACTGAAGATGTGCAGCCATCCGCTCAACTTACAATTAATGCAGCACAAGATCGATGTTTGACTTTTCCTGGTGCAATTTCTAACTGAACCTAAAACAGAACCCAATGGGAATGCACCAGAGACATGAAAAAAAGCTCACCAAAATAGGTTTTATTATTAATTATAATTGATGCATATATCATATATATACACATATATATATGTATTTCCCTGTGGCTCAACTTCAATTCAGTGAAAATACATGAATACATAGCATTTGTTCATCAAAACCATCACTGAGATGAATCTATGATTTAGATCTGAGCTAATACAATGTATTTCTCCCAAAGTGCTTATTCTTGGCTATAACCATTTCTCATCTGGGGCATTTCAACTAGGTAGACTTCTCCTGAACTAGCTATTCAGACTAGAAATTTTAGATCACATGTTTGTATATGTGTATGAATAGAAGAGAAAAGAGACAGGTAAAAATAGGGTGAAGAAGGAAGTGTATCTTTAAAGATAAGCCTAAATGGGGTGCCTGGGTGGCTCAGTCAGTTAAGCGTCTGACTTCGGCTCAGGTCATTATCGCACGGTTTGTGAGTTCGAGCCCTGCATCAGGCTCTGTGCTGACAACTCAGAGCCTGAAGCCTGCTTCTGATTCTGTGTCTCCCTCTCTCTCTGCCCCTCTCCCACACATGCTCTGTCTCTCTCCATCTCTCAAAAATGAATAAACGTTAAAAATTTAAAAAGAATACAAAGAGGGGTGTCTGGGTGGCTCAGTCGGTTAAGTGTCCGACTTCGGCTCAGGTCATGATCTCATGGTTCATGAGTTCGAGCCCTGTGTCGGGCTCTATGCTGACAGCTCGGAGCCTGGAGCCTGCTTCTGATTCTGTGTCTCCCTCTCTCTCTGACCCTCCCCCCATTCATGCTCTGTCTCTCTCTGTCTCAAAAATAAATAAACATTACAAAAAAAATTTTTTTTTAAAAGAATACAAAGATAAGCCTAAATCACATAGACTATTCTATGTGACTACTATTTCTAGTAACGTTCTAGAAACTAGGGTAACCTACTGTCTTGCAAAGCCATAGGTCAGTGGTCTTCAAATAGAGATAAATGTGCCCCAATGGGCAGGATTTCTATTCGTATTTTACCTTATACTTCTTCAAGTTACATTTTTGTGCAAAATATATTAATATTTTATAAGATGTAACTTTTTAATTAGTAATAATCCATATATTTTCAAGACATACCCAATTATTTTTCAGTTTGGGGATCATTGCCACACTACCAACTGGTCTATATCTGACACCACTCACAGCAGGCAAATTGCAGAAAGACAGATTTCCTTCCAAGAAAAATATTCATGGTTAACAAGATGTTTTAGAACAATCAATATGGACTCACAACTCAATGGATATGTGCTTACTGACAAGGATATAGTGAGTCTGATTTTATTTGTCATTGCTGATTATTGAAGGCCTAGTTTCCAAATTTATAGTACAGGCTTAAATTTCAACCTAAGAGATTCAAATTATGCTATTAATGGTAATGATGAGGAGGGAGAAAACTTTTTTGTCTGCTTATTCTGAGGAAATCGGTATAAAGTATTTTAAAAAAGAAAAATCCTGGAATGAGACATCTGGTTCCTGGGAATATGGATTTGTGTTCATAAAGCATATAACTGAGAAATAAACACCTATAACTCATTTGTAAAATATATATAAAATAAAATTTGTGCAGCTGCTATAAAAATTAATATTTATGTAAGATATATTTAGGAGACATATTACTGCAAAAATGTTAACTTAAAAAATAATATAGCTTTTCATGGGTTCTACTTTTACCTTAAAAATTAAAATACACTTCACTTAAAAAAGAACTTACAGTATGATAATAAGTAGAATAGGAGGGATGTTGGAGTTAAAATCTACCAATAAAATATTAAAAGATATGAATGTTGCAAACATTCTCTCCCAGACTGTGCTTTGAGTATTTACTCTCTTAGTGGCGTCTTTTAATGAACAAAAAATTCTTAATTTTATTACAACATAATTTATATATTTTTTCTTTTGGAATAAGCATTCTGTGCCTTGTTTTGATATTTTTTACATGTCCCAAGTTCTTAAATATTTTTCCTTTATGTTTTACTAGAGAAAATTTAATGCTTTATAATACATATTTAGATACACAAATTATTTGGAATTCTTTTCCTGCATGATTAGAGGTAAGGGTCAAGATTCGTTACTTTAATGGATGAAAATGCACCTGTTATTGAAAATACCATTCTTTTAAATCTTCAGTGCAGTGCCAATTTAGATAAGATCAAGACAACTCATTTCTACAATTAAATAGTAAACTTAATAAGACCATGACAATGTTGTATAAGTTCTTTCTTCTGAGTACATCATCGACACTGATCAATGGGCAAAAGTGGTCAGAAGATAAGTGACATTTTAGTACATACTATATAGTACATTAGTACAAATTTCAAACTTCTTTTTTTCAGAATAAAAAATCCATTTCTACTCTGAAACCACATGTTATTATTTCACCTAGGTAAGCTGATACTTAGAATAATTCATATAACCCAATATCTGAAAAAAAAATTCATCCTTTAACTGAGTTTATTATCATTTTTGTTTTTTCTTTGTTTCTGGGCATCTATTCAATTGGTTAAGCATTGATGATACTTGTATATTCATAGGGCCTAGCACACAGTAGATACTAAAGAGATATCTTTGGAATGCATAAATAAATGGAAAATCTAATTTTTCAGATCCTGCACTCATAAGTAAAAGAAAGTTAATGTGTCAAAATCAAAATATGGAATAAAAGGAATATTATTTAATTTCCAAGACACATGTGCTAATTTATTTTAGTGCAAGTTTATTTGCTTCTGTGTATATAAGTATGTATGTTTGTATATATTCTGCTATACAATCCCTTCATATGTGTTGATTGATAATAACTTACCAAAAACAGTTAACATTTCTACATGTTAGGGATATATTTTAATGTGTATGTATAGTACAATGAATGTCACTTTTCCTGAAAGACAACCCTATACAGCAAAAGTTGAGAAATCTAAATGCTACATAGCATCTTCTGGGATATTTCCTCCTTGCAAAAGTCTTACCATGATAAGGTCTGAAAACATCCCTAATGTGTGGCAAAGCTATCTACCACAATTTATAATACTACTTAAAAATGTATCAGTGAAAAAAATATAGTAAGGATATAATGCAGCAGAAATCATTCCTTCCTTCATTCATTCATTCCTTCACTGAAGTACAGTGTTAGGATCTGAGATGAAACAATGATAAATGATTCTGATGTGTTTGCTGCTCTGATATATCACTCCTGCATGGAAAGGAAACCAATTTAGGTTTCTGAGTGACAGGTGAGAGGAAGGTAAATTTGGAGGTCAGGGATGCTAGGGAGATGCATATTTAGTTGGAGTTTCTACCTTTAGGATAGATTCTTTTCTCTCTGTCTGTCTGTCTTTCTCAAACATAATTGCTTTTCTTTAGCTCAAGTTGAGAGTGGAGCCTATACTTATGGTGAATGCATACAAACACTAATAAAGTACATCTAGAAGTCTTTTTATTCAGCTTGTTGAATATGCATTGCTAAAACTCAGGTACCATATAGAATAAAATATAATATACTTGATATATGGCCCTTCATACTCAAGGTATCCCAAAGCACTTTACAGAGCAATGACTTAGATAATGTAGTGCAGTGATTGTGTTGGCAAACTTGACTGTCATTACTAACTCAGCAATAGATCACACTATAGCCTTGAACATTATAACCTGTTTGAGTGAAAGAAGCAAAGTTAGCTAAAATTTTAAGAATTATACCCTGATAGGTTTTTAAAGTGACTTCCTGTATTGTTATTTTTCTCCTAAGTCTGATGTTTTATTTAAACAACACACTGTTCCTTTTTCCAAGATTTTATCCATCAGATGGCACAGGCATCAGTGCAACAATTTTTATTAGATTATATATTCAAGGAAGAATAGCCCGAAAATTAGAAATTAGAATCCAGTTCAAGTTTTATGGACTTAAATGTATTTTTATAACAAAATGTTTCTGTGTTCCACAGATAAAGCTGGGAGAAGTTTGTGTGTGTGTGTGTGTGTGTGTGTGTGTGTGTGTGTGTGTGTGTGTTTTCAAGGAGGGAATCAAGTACTGAAAAAATATAAGCCTATTATAATAATTTATTTTATTGATATCTGTGATATACAGTTATAGAATTTCGTATATTTTATTTTCAATCCTTATAAGAACCCTATGAAATATGTACTATTACTTCCATCTTGCATGTGAAGAAGCAGTTGCAGAGATATTAGACAGTTCATTCAAGGTCATACTGTTAATAAGTAGGAAAGTAGTCTTTAAACCTAGCTCTGTCTTTCTCCAGAGTGTATGATTCTTCCCCTACATGAAGCAATCTATGAAGTGTAAAGACAAGGAATGTGTTGATTATGCTTCAAATTGAAATTGTAAAGTAGTTTGACAGTAATGCAAATGTATATAGGCTAAGATTATACCTCAAATATGAAACATAAAGCACTAATGAAGATGATGTTACAGTAGCAAATGAAACTATCTCAAAGTTTCAAAATAATTTCAGACATTTCCAATGTTCAAAAATAGTGTCTGTGACTACTGTAGAAGCAAACCTCTTGAACTGGATGTTAATCAACGCAAGGTCAGGGCCAAAGTCTAATTCCTCTCTCACATATGTTTATTTGACTTTATATAGCATTTGGTCATGACAATAAGCTTATATCTTCAAATATTCATTGCCTATTAGATTAAAATCCTAAGCTAGGGATTGTGGAATTACAAATATGAGCTAAATATAGATACTATGCTGAAGAAACTTATATTTTAGTATATTTGTATATAAATTTCAAAGTGCAGGAATTAATAAAATGAAAGAACAAAGGAAAAAGTACTGAAAGTACAGAAGATGAAAAACTTCCAACAGAGAGACCAAGGAAGACTAATATTTGGAAGGTTTGTTAGTTGGACAAGAGTCCAAGTACAATTGCGCAATAACATACATTATGCTATCATCTCTCCCCAATGTTGTCCTCCACTGTGCTTCGTATATTGATTAATTACATCATCATATATTCAGTTAGACACTTACTCAAGAAATCAACAATTTCCCTTTGGCATTTCTTCTTCATCATACAGCTTATCCAACACAGAATGCTGGCGATCCTAGCTGGTAATGTGCATTTCTTTTCCACCAGTTTTACCCTCTTTACCTCATTCTCATGATAGTTCCTGACATCCTTTATCTCTCATGTAGATTATCCCCAGTCTCTGTCCACATCTGGATCTGCCACATTTCAATCTTCCCTTCACAAAGTAGTCCAGGTTACATTTCATAATGCAGATGTCACTCTGTCGTCCCCATGCTTAAATTCTCACCTTAGTCCTCAGTTTAAAGTTCAAACTTCTTCATTTATTTTACTGGGCCATTTTTGATGGCAGCTGCTTATTTCTCTGGTGTCATTTCCCTACTTCCTCCCCTATCTGCTAACCTCCATTCATAGAAGTACTTGATATTCTTAGAACACACCTGACTCCTGGTATTAAGACTCCTACAACAAATTGTTCCAGATGCTTGGAATGCTCCCACAACACATACGAACGAATGTTTCAGATTTCAGCTGAGCATTCACCCCCCCCCCCCCACACTAACTGAGCGTTGTAGAAATCCACATACTGCTTTATGTACCTTCACCGTATTTTCTCTAATGGCACTTTTCACACCCATTGTAATCACCCTCTGTATGCCTCACCCAACTTTAAGCACCTCAAGAACAATGTCTGGTACCTAGTAACTGCAAAAGACCTATCAGTAAAATGAATTAGCAAACGCATTAACTTTTCTACCTCTCCTCAAGATTGTAATTTAATTAGTTAAAATTTAGCTACATGAAAATTAACCTTGCTTTGCAAGATTTTATAATGGATTGAAGAGAAAAGAGAGTTTTCCATTACCCCCTCAAAGTCCATCTTATTGTCTAGAACATGAGCTCACTTGCATAATGTGATAAAACAGTGACCCCCACAAAGATGTCCATGTCCTAATTCCCAGGACCTGTGAATACTTACATGGCAAAATAGTTTCATGGCAAAAGAGGCTTTACCAATGTGATTAAGTTAAGGAGTTTGAGGCAGACAGATTATCCTGGATTATCCAATGGCTCACTGAAATCACAAAGGTTCTTATAGAAGGGACACGGCACTATCAAAAGCAATAATAGGAGATGTGAAATGATGGAGGCAACCAGTTAAGATGATCGGAGAAAGAATCCATGAGCCAAGGAATGTAGGCTACCTTCAGAACCTGAAACAGTCAGGAAATGGATTCTTCCCTCACAGCCCCCAGAAGAAACCAGCCCCTGCTGATACCTTGACTTCAGCCCATTGATTTTGGACTTATGACTTCGAGAAATTTAAGAGAGTGAATTTGGGTTGTTTTGAGCCATGAAATTTGTGGTACATTCTTACAGTAGCCACAGAAAAAATACCTATTTATTATATGATATAATAATTATATGATATAATAATTTATTATATGAGTGAAGGAAGACTAAAGGCAAAGATGCCTGAAGGTGTAACTGAAGAAGCAGTGAAAGCCAGAATCAGTGTAAGGAGCCCATAGTCACATATTGCTACTGCGATTTTTGGAAATGTTGGTTAGAAATAATTTTAAGAGGGGTGCCTGGGTGGCTCAGTTGGTTAAACATCTGACTCTTGATTTCTGGTCAGTTCATGATCTCAATGTGTAGTGAGATCTAGCCCTGCATCATCAGTCCCTGTGCTGGCAGTGTGGAACCTGCTTGGGATTCTCTCTCTCCTTCTCTCTCTGCCTCTCTCTCTCTCTCAAAAATAAATTAAAAAAAAATAATTCTAAGAAGAAACAGATGGAAACAAAAATGTCTGGTGAACTGAAAGTTGTAGAATAGAAGCATTGCTTCCTAAAGTGTAGTGTGTACCAGAAACACCTAAAAGACTGGATGCCCGCTTTCAGTTTTCAGATTCCATAGCTCTGGGGTGGGACTTGAAACTTTGCACTGGGTTAGAGAAATATCTGTCATGTTTTACTCTCCTTGATTTTATCATCAACTAATTTTAACAACTTGTCCATTTCATGCTTTCAAACATCTCCTATGTGGCTTTTACATTGTACTCATTTTCAAAATATTTCAAAAACATTTGCATCTTTAACTTCGTTAGCCTTCATTTTATATGTAAAAGATTTGTACTCATTTTAAGTTAAAAAACAGTTGAAATTGCTATTACACTTCATGAGGTAATGGTTTTTTAAAAGAGATGCTGAGTATACAAATTCTACTAAAGATCCAAGGGCACCAGGGTGGTTCATTCGGTTGAGAGGTCAACTCTTGATTTTGGCTCAGGTCATGATCCTAAGGTTGTGGAATTAAGCACCAAGTTGAACTCTGTGCTGAATGTGGAGCCTGCTTAAAATTCTTTCTCTCTCTTCCCCTGCCCCTCTCCCCTGCTCATGCTCTGTCTCTTTCTCTATCTCTCTCACTCTCAAAAAAAAAAAAAAAAGCGGGGGCGGGGGGGGCGCACCTGGGTGGCTCAGTCGGTTGAGCGTCTGACTTAGGCTCAGGTCATGATCTCACGGTTGGTGGGACTGAGCCCCACGTCGGGCTCTGTGCTGATGGCTCCGAGCCTGGAGCCTGCTCAGAGCCTGCTTTGGATTCTGTGTCTCCCTCTCTCTCTCTGCCCCTCCCCTGCTCATGCTCTGTCTCTGTCTCTCAAAAGTAAATAAATGTAAAAAAAAAGAAAAAAAGATTGTCTAAAAAAAAGAACTCTACTAAAGATCCAAACGTATTCAATCTAATTTCTTTAAATATAGATGAACAGAGACATGTGGAGGAATCATGGAAAAACTTTAACTTAAAAAAAAATAATAATGTTCAGTGAAAAAACTCAGATACCAAGCGTATACAATCTGTGATTCCATTTCTGTCACATTCAAAAAGCAGATGAAATTAATTGCTGTGGCAGAAGATGGTTTTCTTTGGGGTATGGGGCAGGTAGAAACTGGAAAGTAGTAGCTCAAGGGTGACTATGGGCTGAAGGTAATGTTTTATTGGTTGATTTGGTTGCATGTGCATTTTTTAAACTGTATGCTTCTTACTTGTATATTTTAATACACATGTTTAATATTGTAACAAAAATGCTTATTTAAAAAAGCTGAAGGAATTGTTTCACATGTGCTTGCTACAGCGTGTTTTGCTTGCAATTCGGTCTTTCTTACGTATATTTCCTTGAAACAATTTGTCCCTTGGCAAAGTGATTCAGATCTATTTCAGATAGATTCTGTGACATAACTATTTCCTGAGATGATTCTTTAGCACAAGTAGTTTCTAAAAAGTGAAAAAATCTATTGCTTCTAAAACTTTCAACAAGAATTTATTGGATTTTTTAACATTTTTACCTATATGATCTTATAAAATGCATCACACATGTACATGAGAAGACAATTTTATTTATATGTGCTCTTTCATGTGAAGCATTAAATATCACTCTTAATATATACAAGATAAAATAGAAAAAGTGGAAAAAAACACAAAGTGTTTTTGTTTTCAAAATTGTTTTACAGTGTGAGGAAATTGAAAACTCATTATTGTGTTTATGTTAGTTTCTAATTCATTCCTTTCCTTCTCTTGCCTATAATCTGTTCCAGGAACATTGTGTCATAGTTAGCTGCATTATAAAGAGGTGAAATAATTGGTTATTCAGTCAGTGATTCTACTGGATTAAAAACAAGACAGGTTGGTAATGATCCAGCCAAAGTGAATAAAAAGAGAACAGGTAAGCACATATGGTACAACATCTGCTTTCAAACTTAGAAAATATCTTCTCTAATCCCTGAAGCTTTCTTGGCTTTTCTTCTTAATTCTCTTTCTTTGCAGAAAGCACTGTGAAAACATATCCTGACTATTTTTTACATTTATTATAATTTTTCCAAATATTAAATCACTACAATTTCCATTTCACAGTTTCTGATCCTATCACAAAAGCTTCTGAATACCGAAGCAAATAGATTTAGAATAGTTAAACATAATACTGAATCTGAATCTCAAAAATCTTTCTCTTCTTTAAGTGTATTCAGTCTGTTTCCTTTTTTAATCTTTTATGATAGAAAGTGTTTTGATTTTTTAAAAGCCTGTCAATACATTGCAGGAATTTTATAGAAACAAGAGGATTGTATATTTTACTTGTATTATTCTTTATCTTCACCAAAGATAGCTGATGAACCCAGGCACCATTCTGCACACGATAGTGCTTTGAAAATACATTTTAATCTTTCCTTTCCTCTCCACAATTATTTTAATTTACTATCCTTTTAAGAAGCTGAATGAGAAAAATTAGTTTTAAAATGCATTGTTGTGATTCTTGATAATTCAGGATTTCTTGTAATTTAGAAATTCAGGTTGATCTATAAAATGTATTTTCCTGTTTGTTGGGTAAATAGGTTCTATAAGCAAGAACTTAGAAGGGATCTTCCAATTGTGTAAATGTTCATTATCTAAATACTGAAAAATAATTATTCAACAAAATCTACTTCTTCAAGGCTCTAACATCAATAGATGACTTTTCACAATAATTTTGCTACATTCATGCAAATCTATTCTACCTTTTACTCAGCACTTTCTGTACCATGAATTTTCCTGACATGCATCTCATTGACCCTTACCACTATCCTGAGAGGCATCATCCCCACTACACAGACTAGAAAGTGAGCCTTAGAGCTGATGAAATACTGAGTTCAGAGACATGGAGCTGGTAAAGAGGAGGCTGGCTCTTCATTCCAAACTCAGCCTCTTTGATTCCAAAACCTATGTACACCTGAGTCTATGTTAATATATCTATATCATAATGCTTATGAATTTTAATGTATTTTCTATTTGAATTAAGTAAGGATTGATATAAAAATTCTAAATTCTATATGGAGTGAAGAATATTGCATTCATTTTTAGAATCAGTGTTAACAACCATTCCCTTATGACATGACAGCACTGGGAAGGTATTGCCAATAAGAAAACTCATAAAAACATGATACAGACCAATGTTGGGATTGCTTTTGGAAGACTTAAAATATTGTGGTGAAATTTTCTGGCTTCTAATGATTAAGATATATTTGAGAGATGCACTGATTCATTTAAATCATCAATTTTATGGTTAGAAAATCATCTCTTTAGTTAAATATTGTTGATATTTAGAAGTTATTTACATTTTCTTGTCTCTAAAACGGAACAAAAATTGACGTTTGATCAACTTCAATGTTGTTCTTAAATAATATAATTCCATAGTTTCTCCTCTTTTATATTATGGCCTCACATAAGAGATAATAAATTAATAAAATACATCTCTTATATCTTTATTTTTATGTGGATTAGCTTTTCAACTTCTGAATGATTTCTGTTTCTTTGCTACTGATAACCAGTCATTTCTTGCCACATAATAGTTTTTGAATGATAAAAGTATGACTGTTAGCTTCCTTTTACTTGTACATATAATTGTGACCATGGGTTACAATCAACAAGTGATCTAAGAATTACTCAACAAGTATTCCTGTTATTATGAATCAACCATTTTATATTGTCAGCATCCACTTCAATATCACCCTCAGATTATTCTAATCTGGCCTGTTGTCTTTAGATTACAGATCCTTATAAAGATGTACACATCCAGCATTGGGATAACAGAGGAAGGAAGAGTCTATTTGGAGAGAAATACAATGTAAGTGAATTTGGTATTATAGTATCAGGTGATACAATGCTATTGTACTGTATTCCACACTCACAAAAAAAAAAAAAAAAATCAATGACTCCTCAAGTGCATTTACTAAAGAGACAAACAGGATGAAAAAGAGAAAGGAGACGGATGGAAATAATCAGCTCTCTTCTTCTGGCAGGCAGGAGTCCTGCTAAGCAGACTCCTCAGGGAGAGAGAATATCATTTTCCTGCCTGCCCAGGACTAAAGCTGCTATAGAACAGATGCATGGCTTTCTTAGGAACTGTCACTTTTGTGGTGGGAAAGATTTAGGAGACCTATCCAGCAGCCTGGAATACTATATAATAGAAGTATCATTTTTTGTACCAGTGGCCCAACAGGATGCCTTTCCTGCATGGCCACAAGCTTTGCCCATGATTGCTGCATCCCTTAGCCAAAAATGATTTGTTAGTGTTGAGTGATGGGGTAATGTCTCTCTTTTGCTTAATGTGACTTTATCTTTCCTCAAGCATTTCTTGAGTGACCTTAAAACAACTACTCCCCCAGGGTGAATGGAATTGATTAGTCATGGAATCAAATAGATATTTTTCACTTATATCACAAATATATATACATAATAATCAGTTATATGGTTATTTGTTTTATGATGGTTCTATTTGTATTAGGAACAAAACTCATTACAGAGAGTTAAAATGACTGCCTGTCTAGAGAAGTATTGCAGAGACTGCATTGTGAATTGGGTTCAGAAACTGCGTTACTTGAGCACAGTAGGGCCCAAAGTACATAAACTGATTTATCCAGTCTCTTCTCATGAAAATTACAAGTCTAGCTATTAAGTATGAAGCTATCTCTCTAAATCTCATAAAAGCTTGTAATTTGCTCTCTACTTGACTATGCATTTTAACTAATTATTTAAATAGGAATTTAGTACTAACACAAATGTGCCTGATTGACAATTAAATAGGTCTTTCTTCATGTGGTAGCAACATATTTGTATGCTTCCTCTCACAGACACTTAGCATCTTCTTCAAATTAACAAATGACACAGGTCTACCTCTGTTGCTAGATGGTGAAAGTGGGTAGAGATGGGTTATTCATCAGTCTCTAGCTTTAAAGTTCTAAGCACAGAAACATGTGTGTGTATATATGTATATATATGTATATATATACATATTTACACACTCCTGTATATACATGTATGTCTATACGTATAAGTATGCATATATATGAACACAAGTCTATTTTGTGTGTCTCTTTTTTCAGAATTAAGTTTTCAGCTTTTGGCATGTTCTATGATTAGAATCTTTTTTTTTCCTTTCCACATGGTTAATGGCTACTCAGGAAATTCTTTAGTACCGGGTCCACCTATTTAGTGTGTCCCAAGTGGATATAGGTAATTAATAATAGATAGTAAAGTTTTTTGACTCAGCCTGAGATTAAGAAATTTAAATGTAAAATGGATTACTTTACTACTACTGGTTGCTTATCTTTTCCATGGAGATTATAATGAAAGAAAAACATTTAACTAGACTAGAATTATAAACAGTATTACTTTTACCTATATTAACAATTTATAAATTATATGATGTCTGACCCTTACACCACTACATTTCCTTTCCTCTCTTGCTTTTTGCCTTTTTTTTCTTTCCATTCAAGTGCACTCTGTTGAATGCATTTAAATCCTTCCTATCTTCTTTGCCCCTTAGTGGCTTCTATCAGAGTTGTCTTAGGGCTTTGAGTCTCTTGCTAGGTACATATCCTAGCCACTGACCACCCTTTCACTATTTAGATATTTATGTATGGGGCCTCTTGAGTTTGTATGTAACTCTAATTGGATATTATTGCCTTCTAATTGGTTGGGCTCCTTCCCTATGAATGGTTTTTGATGCTAGCATAGAGAATGACACTCCTAAGTAAACTTTTTCCCAGGCATTTAATGCTATACAACTGAATTGTTATTAAAATTTACATGATCTAAGAAATAACTTTTGATCAAAGTTAGTTTGGTTTAAAACCAATGACACAAATATAAAAAACTGTTATAAATTTTCTGCTTTTTACAGTCACTTTCTTTTTTGTTACAAAATTAAATTAAAAAGAAAAAAGCCTTTATAGAAATACTGACTGATATAAGCACACCTTTCCTTTTTTTAAAAGCAATGCAATTTTATGCATTTAAAAATGTATGTATTTATTCGAGTATGAAATGTAAGAGACAAAAGAAAGAGAAAACTTATGATAATGATATTTATTGATAAAAATTTTTCAGCATATATTCAGTTAATATTGGCTGATAAGTATGACACAGGGTACTTGTTCAAATTTGTGACATCATTATACATTAATTGTCCTATATAATTCTGCAATGTGTCACTTGCCACCAGAAAAACAAAAAGCGGATCATCACTTCTTTATGTTCATCTTTATATAATCATGCCTGGAGTATGAAATTAAGTTTTTTATTTTAAGTTCTCCTTCCATTCTTTGACTTGAATAATTATCTCATTTATAGAGATAAACCTAGACTGGATTTGTTAGGAAAATGTTAATGTGTATTTTTAAGGAAAATGCACCTATACTATGTATTCATTGTTTTTCTTTCTTTTATGTTCATATAGTCTGACAAGGGCTTCTCTTAGGATAACGGGAGATGTCTAATACCAGCCAGAAAGTGCAGAGATAGTATGCCTTGTGAAATAAAAAAAAAAATCAATGTGATATATCTACATTTTCTATTTTTGATAGAGCTGTTTTTTTTCTTTTAATTTTTTTCCCCAATAAATGATACTTTTACAGTCCATTGGTGGGACAGAGAGGTGAAACTGGATCTTTGAAGACCTCTGTTGTCACCTCTATCATTATTCTGCTCCAATGACAACACGGAGCATACTGTCAACGTCCTCCAGGTAATACCCTTATTACATGTGTCATTAGAGGATGTTTGCCATATCTGCTTTAACGCCACAGACATTTTAAGTAGGTTATTCCATCACTTTGCCATTTTGATTATGACAACAAAATGACACCATATTGAAATGGATTTTGGAAAGAAAGGCTAACTGTCCAAAGAGGTCCATGCTTATTCTAATTAAAATTGGCTTAGGTGGCACAACCTTCATAATTCAGCGTATGACTATGAAGGATATACATGTTGAAAACCTTCTTTGCTCATTAGTGCTATTTCTGTCAGACACTACTACCTGCTCTTTTCTTAATGAATGCTAAGCCATCTCTTTAGAAGATTGTGCTGCTTCCCTGAACTGAAGGAACTGTCTTATTTCCTCCCAAGTTCGTCAGGAGTAAAATCGGGGAGTCACCTCTTTGACATTTCCCAACCTCTGTACTTATTTATCTCTTTGAGACCCTGCGCTCCAGAGATATCACTGTCTTAATTAAGAAGAAGGATGTGACCATGGTAAATTGACTGATTTCATTGATTAAGGACTAGCTGTACAAGTAACATTGATTTTAACAGTGGGTCTACATAAATGTAATTGTTCGAACATGGGGCTGCATAATTATGGTGATGTACGAGAATAGTTGGTTTGTCCTTTTCAACCTTCACTAACATTCTTTTGCATGATAATGTACCTTGTGCAATTAGCAGAAATTTTAAATGTTACAAAATGTCTTTTGTGAAGACATGAAGTAATAATTATATTCTAATTTAATTCAACAACATCAGACAGTTTTTCTTTTTCTATCTTTTCATCTTTCTTCTTTTTGCACACATAAGATCATGCATATGATAACATGAATACGGCCTTTTACGTTCCAATACCTACAATCAGTCCATACAAGCATATACAAATAACCCATTTTTATTTCAAAATAAATATACTATATATGTTTTGAAACTCAGTAAGATTTATTATTAAATACACTGTTTTAAAAATTTCCATACAAGGGCTTAAATATAAAGACAGTACCTTTTATCTTCCTACATATTTATGAAAAAAATATGTAAAGGTCACTGGGTTTATAGAGGATACATTATTAAATTCTTTATGTTAAATTGTTCTTTAATAGAACAAACATGTAAATCATAATGATTATGTTGTTTTATTTAGCACTACTACTTTTACATGAGGAGACAAAAATAAAGTTTTCCAGGATTTTACCATAGGAGCCTATCTAACAGGAACTAGATTTCCAAGTAGATAACATTTAGTACATAGGCAGCCATGTACTTTGGTATTTAATGAAATGAAGAAAGAAAAATCTTAACCTGTACATAGTGAAATTGAAAAGAGAGAGAGAGAAAGAGAGAGAGAGAGAGAGAGCGAGAGAGAGAGAGAGAGAGAGAAAGTAGTCACAAATTTACCTAGATAAAAAAATCTTGGTTAGTGAGTCAGGAGCATTGGATTTTTGTCATAAACCTGCCACTAATTAGTTCTGTGACCTTTTGTAGCTGTGTACAATACATAATAAAAAGTAGCTTGTAAAATAATGCAAGGGCTTATTCTTTGTATGGGTCTGTCTCTTTTATCCACTGGTAGGCCAACTGAAACAAGAATTTTGTAAACCGTTGGGAAAAATAGTAAGTGTCCAGGTTGACTGCGTTTACATATGTGTTTGCTTGTTTATTGATTGGTTGGTTTTTACATGGTCAGTATTTGCAGCTTGAACTAGGATGGACAGTTAATGACTAAACTGATAGCAGTGCTACGATCCCCATATGCCACTAATATCCAAAACCTTGCTATCCAATCACATGATCATCTTTTTTAAAAAATTCCTTTTTAAATTCACTTATTTATCTGGAGACAGAGAGAGAGCACAATTAAGTGAGGAAAAGAGATGGTGAGAAAGAGAATCCCAAACAGGCTCTGCACTGTTAGTGCAGAGCCCAATGCGGGACTTGAACTCACGAACCATGAGATCATGACCTGAGGCAAAATCAAGAGTCAGCGCTTAACTGACTGAGTCACCCAGGCATCCCACATGACCATCTTTTTATAACCTGAACACTGTTCCACTACCTTGCATATGTATGTAACAGGGACAATATACCTGAAATGCCACCCAGTGGTACTTTCTTATCAATGAAACAATTTCTCTTCCTGCTTCTCATCCTTCATTGAAGCTAAGCCTAGAATTTTCCTCTTCTATGTCCAACTTCAGAAAGAAGAATATATAATCTTATCCAATAGCTACAGGAAGTAGAAGATTGATAGTATCATGGAATATGGAAAGAATATGGGAGATGGAGCTTTTAAATGTAAGCCCTCTACCATGAACATTCTCGCTTCCTTTCACTGGACCAGAATCCCTAAGTAGTGTGTGTGTGTGTGTGTGTGTGTGTGTGTGTGTGTGTGTGTTTTATGTGTGTAATTTGATAGGAGGTGGTCAAAGCCAAAAGCAAAAGAGGGTTTTGTTGGGATCCTCATTTGGAATGCTGAGGGAGAGGATCTGCAGATGGTTCCATGCTAACTCAGGGTAGCTGTAGTGAAGTAAAAGGTAACATCATAGCATGTTAAAGAGAACCAGCACTCTCACTTTTCTTTGATTTCCATGAGGGATGGAAAAGAATCCTGTGAAATATGAAAGTGCCATAGGGGGAAATAAAATGTAACAGTTCAAAGCTAGCATACCTAATATGAGTCCACTGTGGCAAGGGACAAAATGGCTTGCCACAAAGACCACTTGTGGTCAGCCCAGATACAGCCTGGAAAAAGAACCTTACTGAGCAGATGTTTCTGTAAAGGCCAAGGAGAAGCTAAAAAAGCAAGGATATGTCACTGTACGCCGATTTAAAAGAACAAGTCTCACATCCATCGGCTGCATCTCAGAAGGTAGCAGTGCAGTAGAAACAGATTTCGGTCTAGAGATGACCCACTACTACAGAGAAGGCAGAGGTCTGGAGAAAAGCGCAGGAACAATATGGGGACTTGAGACTTCCTTCCCATTAATGATGAGTCCACATAAACCCAAAGCATCTGGATGCTTTCTTGGAGGCATTTATCTGAAAGAAACTATTAAATGTGAAGGAAAGGGAAACAAAGGAGCTACATTTAAAGAGATCTCTTTGTCCCTAAGCCCCACTAACAACTGACCACAGGAGGGGTCTACTAAATTAAAGCATGGAATTTATACAAATTAAAGAAGTCACCTTTTCTTTAATGTAAACAGAAGCATGTTTGAATTGTGCCCACTAACTTTATTTTGTCTTACTGCTAAGCATGGTCATTTCCACTTGGTCCTGGTTTTATTTAATTATCTTTATTTTAAATTCAAATCAGTCCAGGGACCTTCCCATTAGGTGGAGGGCTTGAGTGGGGAGAAAAATGCTATTTTCCAAAAGCCTACTATGTATGTTTCAGGTTCTGTGCTGAGCGCTTGAGATGCATGGGCTTATTTAATCTTTTCCATGACTGGATTTACACATTTCAATGTTAATTATGGGGAATGCATCCCAAGATTTGTTGGGATTATGGAAATATAACCCTACCTGATGTATACTTAATGCACACATGTACACACACATACCCCTATCCTTTTTTCCTAAAGAGACAATTCAATTATACTTACAGGGACAAATGCATGAAACCTATTCAAAAACATTTCCCTCTCACACTTGAGACATGAAGTCACTTTCACTAAGGCTGGAGTCGGAAAAGGAGATCACTGCAAAAGTTTACTCTTGAAATAAGTATAATGTTAAAAGGGGTAAGACCTCAAATATCAGGGGAAGTTTAGAAACCTGCGAATTATTTGGAAAGATTGTAACATCAATACAAAGTGGCAGTGGTGCAATATACAGCTGGCCAGTCATCAGAGCCAAATTATGAGTGACTAATGCTTTACTAGAAGGACTTAGATTTCATCCCAAAGACAGCAGAAAGCTACTGATGGTTTTAAAGCAGGAATGTGATATAAAACTATACTAATAAATACCCCTGCCATCAATGTAGAGTTTAATACAGAGAGAAGACGCTAGGAAACAAAAACTGCCACTGGAGGACTTCTGCCAAAAATCCTAGAGAGAAACAGTGTCTATGTGAGATAATGCAGTGGCAGGTGAAGGAAGAGGGAGAATATATTTGAGAGAGAAGAGAAATTCTCATCATCAGGTAGGAACTAACTTGCCTTTTCTACCACACTCCATGGGGATAGGGAGAGTAAGTACCTTGAGAGCAACTATAGAAACAGTTTGTAGGTCTGTGGTACTCCCTTGATTATGTTTGAAGTCTCCTCAGACTGTGATTCTATGAAGTTGGGTTTGTTTTTGTTTTTGTTTTTTTAGAAAGGGTGTGAGTGGGGGAGGGCCAGAGAGAGAGGGGTTGGGGAGAGAATTCCAACAGGCTCCACACTGTCAGCAGAGCCCAATGTGAGGCTTGATCATGGAACCGTGAGATCATGACCTGAGCCAAAGTCAAGAGCCAGACACTTAACCGACTGAGCCACTGAGGCATCCGCTCTATGAAGTTTTGATAGCCTTGGCTGTCATCTGAGCAATGGTCATAGCTATTTAATATGGTCAAATACAATTTTTAATTTCTTTATAAGATCAAATGTATGTGAAGCTATAGTCTGGACATTTTGTTTTGCTCTGCTCTGTTTTATTTTCTTATCTGCAGATAGAAAAAAAAATTTGCAAAACACGTTTCATAACTTTGGGGCATATATAACATATAAAAATTATGTTGAGGTATATGTAGTTTTAAATATTTTATGTTTACTAAATTTATTGTTTCATGGATTATTAAATGGAAATATTTAATTGAATTTAATCATTTTCTTCATAGTTTATATACTAGTTTAAAATTTATGGTTTAAATTTATACTTCATTCTTTGCAATTGATTTTAGACAGTTCTGTTTCTTAAACACCAATTATAACAGGCAATATTTATTAATAACTTCCTATGTCTCAGGAATGACACTAAGCATTCCATGTGGATTTTCTCATTCAATCCTCACAACTACACAATGATATAAGGGCTATTATAGGAAAACTGATTCATGAAGTTGCCCCTAGGTCAAAGTATTCATAAGTTATAGTAAGCACAATAAAGATGAAAGCAATTAGACTCAAAGTACTCTGGTAGAGGTAGATTAATTTGCCTGACAGTTCCTGGGATATAGTAGTTGCTCAATAAATATATGTTGAAATAACAAGCAAACAGATTTTGTCCATCTGTAAGTGAATGTCAAACTTACTTTCATAGACTTGGAATGACCTTACCTGAGAACAATAGGTAGACATGGGAACATCATCAGGGAATCAACATGAGTAGATTTGGTTTATAAGAGGCAAATTCTGGTTCCTAAAAGGAAAATTAAAATAAGACAAGGGTAAGACTCGGGGAAACAAATCTAGTGAAAATGCTGTTTCAGTAATCCACTGAGAGCTCCAGAAACAAACATGGTCAGAAAGGATGGAGAAAAGATGAATTTTGTACATATAAGGGAAGGAGAATTAATAGAAGTTTGTGAGTACTACACTGTTGTGGATTAGGAAGATAAAGAAGTCCATTTTTTTACAGAGTATTATGCAAAGGTATCTAAAATTCACAATTGCTTTCCTTTAGTGATATTTATGGGGTCATGCCTCATAATTTTCATGACTCATAGAATTTGTTGCAACAGTTTTGAAATGTACATAAAAGGAGAAGAAATGTCATATTGAAGAACTACAAAGTGAGAAAAAGAAGCTATTGGAAAAGAAGGCTTAGAACTTAAGTGTGTAACATTTGAATGCTAAGATATCCTAATATTTCTCTTTTATGACCTACTTGAGCTCAGCCAATATCTGTGTTCTTTCCAAGTCAAGTGAACAAGTATTGTGTAAGAATCTATTATGTTTATTCAGCCATTAAAAAAAAATGTGCATACTTAATAGGTGACAGGTGCCATACCAAACACTACCTATTTAGTACTTAACTTTCTAATGGGAGGTAGACTATATATGTCCAATCACGAATCAATTTATGTGGGCAGAAAAAAATGCAAACTCAAATTCTCTGCAAATTCAAAGAGTAAAATTAAACAACATGGGTTATTGTTAAAAAAGATAGGCCTCTGGAGGAAAACTAAGTTTGGGTTGAAATTATGTAGTTATTGTGGCCATTCTACACCAGGTCTTTTCCTAGACACTGCAAGGGATTACAAAGACAAAGAAAACTATCTGCTTTTATGATGCTTACAGCCTCTCTGAAGAATGTTTAAATCTTATTACCAAAAAAACAGAAGAGAGTATCTCAAAACAGGAAATGGTATTTGCAAAAGTATCCTCAGGAAAACAACACATTGGGAGTGGAGAACCGTACTGGAAAGTGGTGGAAGATGATTATGGGTAAATAAAATGGGGCCATTTTATTGTGAGCTCATGGGGACCATATCAGGTTCTTGGGAAAATTTATCTTTGTATAGCCCAAGTAAAATGGGATTGCTTATTCTTTTCTTGAAACAAATCTTTGAAACAAAGTCAAAGAAACATCAGGCCAACTTGAAAAGTGTGATGTAAGTTTTATTTTAGTGTTCCTTGAAGAAACAGAAGCTTTACAGAGTGTTAGATAAGAAATCTAGTACTTTTTAGACACGTCTTCCTTTTTTCTATGCCCCCATCTCTTCATAGACCCCCACCCCATGGCATCCCAGTCTGAACATTGCTAATTCTCTCCATCACAGAGGTGTTATAGGGCCTGATAAAAGCCTATACACTCTGCACAGAGGCCTTCTTAAATCCTTTCTTGGACTTCTTTCTTCCACCCGCAGAATGAGCAGTCCTAGGTTTCAGGACAATAAAAATATTCATCCTGGTACATCATTCCCAGAGAAAAATAATTGCTATTCCAACACATCTATTTCCCAATTCATTTAGACTAGGTGGAGAGAAAAAAAGTTAATTAAAACAGGAAATTGCATGCCTTCATAGATGTATTCTTGTGATCTGTCGTTGTAGTTGTTTTGTATGATGTTTTACCAGCAAACAACATTTTTTCCCCATTTTTTTCCCTCCTGAGTTGAGTATTCATAGTTTTTTCTGCCCTTGAGAATTTTATTGTCTGTATAACCGGGTAGGGCCTACTAAGGTTTGTTCTAGAATGCACTGTACTTGTTCTGGGAGTTAATGTCACCTCAGTTGCTTTTCACAAGTGCACAGTTAACCACATGATGCCTCTTCATAATGCAATGGCAGTGAATACTGAATGCGAGGAAGGAAGGCAACATCTTGGGTGATGCAGCCCTCTTACTTTGTTAATGTTTGTTCCACACCCCCACCCCCTGCAGAAGCAACAGCAGCTTAGCACCTTGCCATCTGGGAGACACTGTTTTTGTCCAGCCTTGCTGATGGCACTAGAACCAAGCTTGTCCCACATCAAATCAATTGGGGAAGGTTTGGATATATCAATTCCAGTCAGAAAAGTCCTGAAAAATAACAGGCTGTACATTTTCAGCTGTTTTTCTGAAGGAACAATACAGGTACAGTTACATTTGTTCACAGTAAATCACACAGCAAAGAATCTTCCTACAGATATTCCTTAAAGAATTATAATTAATAAATGTGGAAGGACTAAGTGAAATAAAGTCACTTTTCGAATATTGCAACAATTATTACTGCAGGCAAGATCCAATAATAAACATTAATATTAGTGGGTGAAAGTTTAAAAGGAGACAGGATTTTTTATTTTTTTATTTTTATTTTATTTTCTTAATGTTAACATTTTTGAGAGAGAGAGAGAGAGAGAGCGTGAGTGGGAGAGTGGCAGAGAGAGAAGGAGACACAGAATCCGAAGCAGACTCAAGGCTCTGAGATGTCAGCACAGAGCCTGACTTGGGCCTCAGACTCAACGAACCTGCAATATCATGACCTGAGCTGAAGCTGGATGCTTAACTAACTGAACCACCCAGGTGCCCCTTAGACAGGGTATTTTAAAAGTTTCAAAGTTTTCCCCCAAAATATTTATTAATTACCCTGGTGATTTTAACATGAGTCCACATTTTTTTTCCCCAAGAGGTGAAGCTTAATTTCTCTTTCTTGAAGGTGAGCTAGACTTGGAGTCACTCACTGCATAGAGTACGGAGAGGAAAAAAGAGTAACTTTACGCTGGAGAAAGCTGGTAGACACCATCTTAAACAAGAGGTTACTATTAGCATCCCCAATAATGAGACATAATTCTATTATGTACCCCAAATTTGTTGTGACAGGAAGGAAACAACATCTCTGTGGTATTTTTCCTCAAAATCTACAACCTCATTCTAATCATGAAAAAGTATCAAACAAGCTATCGAGGGGCATTCTACAAAATACCTAAGAACGTTCCAAAAGTATAAAGGATATGACAAATAACTTCTGACATGAATCTCTGTCACAGACGGAGAAAGACTAAAAACACATGTCAATTAAATACAATATGGTAAATTGGATTAGATCATCAACATTAGTGTAAATTTTGGCCCATCTGAACAATGTCTGCATTTATTTATAGTTTTGTACCATCGCTAATTTCTTAGTTTTGATGTTATTACCATTATCATGATAATGCAGGACATTAGCATTAGATGAAAGTGGATGTTGGATATATATGGAAACTTTCTGTACTATTCTTAAAACATTTCTGAGAGTCTAAAAGTTTTTCAAAATAAAAATAAAAAGCAAAATTTAAATGAAAATATATATCCCCCAATATTTTAAAACTCCAAGTTCCTTTTCTGTCTAAAATGTCATATTCACATGAGCTGTAAAGATCTCTCTTTTTTCTCTTCATGCACTTTTCATAAAAAACAAAAACAAAACAAAAACAAACAAACAAAACAAAAAACATATAAAACAAAAATACAGACTTAATAGTTGACTTTATCAGTCATGGAGAGTTGCCTGGAGTTATTCAAACCTTGAGTCTTGAACTGAGTCTTGGTTACTTTGTCTCCAAATACTGATAATCAAGGTCTTTCAATGTTGGGAGTGCCGAGTAGAATTGGAGGGCGGGGTGGGGGGGGAGATTAGATTTAACCACTCTTGTTCACTTTCTAACTTTAGCATCTTCTGTGAAGGGATTTAAAAGCCTTATAATGATAGAGTCATAATACCTGGGCTCTAATTCTTGCTCTTTTTCTTGTGAACTCTGCAATCACAGAATACTCAACCTCTGTAGACTCAATCTCTTCAACTACAAAATTGTAATAATTGCCTCCTAGAGCACTTGCTATCATCACACATTTGAATATCTCAGGTCTTCCACTTTTCATCTCCACCAGCATTCACCCTATCGTTTCTTCTCTGATCCACTATTATCCCCTCTAAACTGACTGACCTGTACCCACACTGGCCGTTATCCAATATGTTCTTCATCCTGAGACATAAGCAATCTGTCCAAAACACAAATCCAGTCATCCCAGCCATCTAATTCAAACCTTCAAAGGCCTCCCATGGCTTGCAAGATGAAGACATTTCTTTCTCTTTTGTTTGTTTGTTTAAGTTTTTTTCTTTAATTTTAATTAAAGATCCTACAAGATTAATCTTCTTTGCACTTCTCTAGGCCCAGAATGCCATGCTTCTCCATACCATCTGAACTCTACCACAGCATTTTTCTTTCAGCCTCCCCTACTCTCCACGCACCCTCTCCCCTTCTCAGCACTGCTCCCTCTGCCTACAATGCCCTTCTCTTCTCCTGGTTACCTCCAGTTTTGACCTCTCCTCAATACCTCAGCCCTGGTCACCTCCTCATGAAAGACTCCTCCAGCTTCTCTTTTATCTCCGTATAAATATTTTGCTGCTGCTATGTGCATCTGTTCTTCAACATGCAAGTGAGGAGAAATTATACATGTATTTGTATTATTATTTAATTAATGCCTGTAACTTATTCCAGAGGAAGTCTACATCTAAGCTTTCTGAGAATAAGATCATTTCTATTTTGGCTTAATCAGTGTTTAATAAAGTGCTTGGCACATGTCAGTGCTTGAAAAATATTTGTTGAATGAATTATTAGTTAAAAATGTTTGCCATGGGGCGTCTGGGTGGCTCAGTCAGTTAAGCATCAGACTTCCGCTCTGGTCATGATCTTGTGGTTCATGGGTTTGAGCCCTGTGTTGGGTTCTGTGCTGACAGCTCGGAGCCTGGAACCTGCTTCAGATTCTGTGTCTCCCTCTCTCTCTACCCCTCTCCTGCTCATGTTCTGTCTCTCTCAAAAATAAAATAAACAGTAAAAAAAATCTTAATTGTCATCAACTGATCAATATATAACCTTGCTTTATATGTGTTTCTGTTTAAAGAAACTTTAACATATATTTTTTATTCATTAACATTGAACTCATGGCCAAAAACACTATAATTCATACCTGAATGAAGCTTATCTAATACACACATTGTCTCTGTGAGGCCCAGCACAGCCTTCTTGCATTCAGGAACATTAGACAACGCTTATTCTGTATGCCTTGGTGACATTCTAAACAGCTAAATTACAAAACAAAAACAAAAAACAAACCCAAAACACAAAAACGTGAAAAACATGACACTAAATAAACTGCAAAAGGGATACCTGTTTACAGTATGGGAGCTGAACTGAGCTGAAACAAGAAAGCATAGTGTTGCTTTGTTCAACCCCAGCTGAGAACATGCATGTCAGGCAACTGACTTTTCTTACCGCTCTGCTCACGTCCGTGAATGACTGCACTACTAGCATTGATTTGGGCTTTACAAATACATTTTAGCAGGTAGGTGAATTCACAAATATGGAATCAGAGGAAAATGAGGATAAGCTGCATATGTTGTTTCCAGTTGATCTAGAGGTGATTTCCCTTATGTTTCATTCTGAAAAACTGAAATTGCCCAATAGGCTGAAAAAGTTTAAAAAGTGTCTTCTTGATCAGAAATAACCCACCTTATTCATCTACAAAGTAATCTATTTTCTGAAGTATGTGACTATCTCTATCAAACATACAATCAAATAAAAATACTGTCCTTAGCAAAATGTGTTAATAAAAGCATTATATTACCATATAATTATAGAGTGCACAATAATTTCTGAAGTACGTCTCAAACATTTCTTTAAAAAGCTTTATTATCTTCAGATTATTCCAAACAAATAATTGTTAAAAGTTTGACATATTTCCACATATCTTGCCGCTGCTAATGTTGAGATCTGTGTCAGACACATTAGTGCATTAAGAATGGCTACAGCAAAGCCATGTCCTTGGGCAAGTCTGGAGTCAGGAAGGAGCTGATGCAAAAATACTGCCTTCTTCCCAAACTGAAGCCACAAATAGTTTATATGCAACGTCCATTTTATTATATATGTTATATATGATATATGTAATATATATAGTGTGCAATTTAAATACTAATTCACTTAGTTTAATGAAAAGTTTTTTTCTGATTTTATTATTTTATTTTAATATAATTTATTGTCAAGTTAGCTAACATACAGTGAATACAATGTGCTCTTGGTTTTGAGGATAGATTCGTATGATTAATTGCTTACATACAGCACCCAGTGCTCATCCCAAGTGCCCTCCTCAATGCCCATCACCCATTTTCCCACTCTCTTCTTCCCCTTCCATCCACCCTCAGTTTGTTCTCTGTTTTTAAGAGTCTCTTATGGTTTGCCTCCCTTCCTCTCTGTTTGAAACTATTTTTTCCCCTTCCCTTCCCCCGTGGTCTTCTGTTAAGTTCCTCAAGTTCCACATATGAGTGAAAACATATGATATCTGTCTTTCAAAGACTGACTTATTTCACTTAGCATAATACCTTCCAGTTCCATCCATGTTGCTGCAAATGGCATGATTTCATTCTTTCTCATTGCCAAGTAGTATTACATTGTATATATAAACTATATCTTCGGGGCGCCTGGGTGGCGCAGTCGGTTAAGCGGCCGACTTCAGCCAGGTCACGATCTCGCGGTCCGTGAGTTCGAGCCCCGCGTCGGGCTCTGGGCTGATGGCTCAGAGCCTGGAGACTGTTTCGGATTCTGTGTCTCCCTCTCTCTCTGCCCCTCCCCCGTTCATGCTCTGTCTCTCTCTGTCCCAAAAAAATGAATAAACGTTAAAAAAAATAAATAAATAAAAAATAAACTATATCTTCATAATCTATTCATCAGTTGATGGACATATGGGCTCTTTCCATAATTTGGCTATTGTTGAAACTGCTGCTATAAACGTTGGGGTACATGTGCCCCTATGAATCAGCACTCCTATATCCTTTGGATAAATCCCTCGTAGTGCTGTTGCTAGGTTTTAGGGTAGTTCTGCTTTTAATTTTTTGAGGAACCTCCACACTGTTTTCCAGAGCAGCAGCACCAGTTTGCATTCCCACCAACAGTGCAAGAGGGTTCCCATTTATCCACATCTTCACCAACATCTGTTGTTTCCTGACTTGTTAATTTTAGCCACTCTGATCAGTGTGAGATGCTTTATCTCTACAACCTTTTATGACTCATAGTAGCATAGTCATTTTTAAGACGAGACAACTACAAAATTTCTTTATCCAATTTAAAATGTGCCTGTTCCACGTATTTTTTTAATGTCCATTTTAGGGGCCCCTGTGTGGCTCAGTCAGTTAAGCGTCTGACTCTTGATCTTGGTTGGCTCAGGTCATGATCTCACTGCAGAATGGAGCCCTGTGTCGGGCTCCATGTTGACAGTGCAGGGCCTGCTTGGGATTCTCTCTCTCCCTCTCTCTCTGCCCTTCCCCTACTCATTCATGCTCTCTCTGAAAATAAATAAATAAACTTTAAAAAAATTTTCCATTTTAACAGATATTTCTGCACCAATAGTGGAGATAAAGAACAAAGACAATTATATCGGGTTAACACACATTTTTCCCAAAATGATAAAATAGGTAAAATTTTTATTTCAGAAAACAATAACATTGCTCATTAAGATGTATTTGAGTGAGGACATGTGTATGTAACACTTTTTTTTTTTTTAATTTTTTTTTTCAACGTTTATTTATTTTTGGGACAGAGAGAGACAGAGCATGAATGGGGGAGGGGCAGAGAGAGAGGGAGACACAGAATCAGAAACAGGCTCCAGGCTCTGAGCCATCCGCCCAGAGCCTGACGCGGGGCTCGAACTCCCGGACCGCGAGATCGTGACCTGGCTGAAGTCGGAAGCTTAACCGACTGCGCCACCCAGGCGCCCCTGTATGTAACACTTTTAAGAAGAAATAAAGGCATCGTAACAGGTTAAGGCCACAAATTTGGTATTACAGGGCAATGACATCAAATCATAAATATGTGGCAAAAATATAATTGAAGTACTAGACGTTTTACATTGTGCTTATGTTCATATTTCACTGATAATACCACTGAAGACCTTATATACTTGGCCAGCGTCATAAGTTTGCACAGAGAGGAGTGGGAACACTTAAGCATCCAAGCCAAGGTGAAATAATGTGAACTTTTCCACTTTTAGTCTTTATTCTATTTGCACTACCTTTTCCTGACCTATACAGTTTCTCTGGATCTTAGTGACTGTGCAAAGGAATTGATTTTACCAGGACTCCTAATACCAGCATTCCTCTATTCACTGGAGTCAGTGTTTTATTTCACCTTTTTGGGTGAGAATGGGAGACTAGAAAAGAAATAGACTGGAGAGAACAGATGGAATTGTTTTGCATTTGTTTGTTCTTCCTGAAACTCCTTAGAATGATCTATGTCTCCTTACATTTGCCAAATTCTCTATCCCCTTTCTTTCTCTCTCTGTCTGTCACACACACACACACACACTTCATTGCAGATACCTTGCTATTTAAAATGATGACAAAAATGGGGCGCCTGGGTGGCTCTGTTTGTTTAACATCTGACTTCTGCTCAGGTCATGATCTCGCAGTTCCTGAGCTCAAGCCCTGTGTCAGGCTCTGTGCTGACAGCTCAGAGCCTGGAGCCTCCTTCAGATTTTGTTCCTCCCTCTCTCTCTTCCCTCCACCTCTCCCCCCCCCCCTCTCTCTCGCTCTCTCAAAAATAAATAAAAATATTTTTAAAAAATTTTAAATGAGGACAAAAAGGCGAGAAGTTTCTTGACACTACTGTCTGCTAGAATTCTTTTGTCTTGTAGACTTAAAGCTATTTGTGGCAAGCTCTAAGTATAGTGTATAGCTGACTATGTATGCTAAGTTAATGTTAATGAGGGGAATAACAATCGGAAGACAGCTAGTGGAATCTGTAACTACATATCTCCGCTGGCAGAGCAGATCTAGCAAGGTGACTTTTCACACACTTGAATCGACCTGCCTCATCTGTTGTTAAAGAATAGCTATCTATCTGCTAATGTCTAAATGAGAAGCTGAGTCTGCAAGTCAAAGCACTACATCTATATTGACTTTTTGATGTTTGTGAGTAGCTGTGTTTATTTGCCTACATTGTATTAGTACCACATGCAGATACACCAGAAAGGTTTCAGTTTTGCTCATGTAGATCATAGCTAAAACATAGATATATAGATAGCCCATAAACATGCTTAAAGTGATGAAAATAATGGCGTAAGAGTCACAGATCTGGAAAATCAGGGAAGTCAAAACTCAACGAAGTATATAAGTCAAAGACATGAAAAAAATGACTGCTATAAAAGAAAATGTATTTTACAAAACTGTAAAATACAGATGTTGTTAAATGATGAGATAACTAAAGTGAATTTCAGAAACTTGCATGTAGATATTAATGCAAAAAGTAAACATATAATAGTTAGATGTCTTTGTGTCTAGTTAAATGCTTATTGATTAAAGATATTTCAGATCACTGGCTGCAAATCAAATGTGATGAACATAATCAGTAATGGCTACGAGGATTGAGAAGGTAGGATCGCATCTGCTTACATGGGCAGAAACTTGGTCATAAATTGAATTAGTTTCGTCTATTGTGGAAACATTTTATTTTTGTTAGAGTTAATTTGATCCTAATACTTGCACTTAAAATCCAACCAAGTTATTTGCATTAAGTAGTTGAGAATCATACAATAACTGTAAAGACAGCTAAAAAACAAAAACATTGCACAGGCAGGCAGAAGACGACAAGGACAGAGGTTAGGAGAGATTAGGTGTATGGTGTCTATAGAAGTGATACAGAGAAATCTTTAGTTTCTCAACTTGCGAAATTAAGAAATGAAATGGAACTCAAACTCTTGAATAATGTATTGCTTTTCACAAAGATCCTAGAGGAATGACTTCTTTTCTCTAAATTACCCTACTTAATCTAAAAATTACCTCATCTTCCTCTAATATCCCTCTCACCATTCCACTCAAGAAGTCACTGGATGTTTAGAATCAAAATAAGAGCTATTGTCTTGATCTTGGATGATATCTTCAGAGTAGCAATTTGAAGTATAAAGTATGCTGGTGTCTCTGTCCTATTATCAACTTATTATTTTTGTGTACATTAAAAAAAAACCCTTTCCAGTATTAACAATTGACTCACCATAGTATGAGAGTTACTGAAGATTATTGTAATATTCTCTGTAGTAAATAACATTATACTGGGTGCACCTATATATTAACATGCTTACAATATAGGTTTTATAATAATATGCTTTTATATTTGACTTCTCCACTAGTTCATGAGTTTCCTGAGGATCTTATCACTTCTTCCCAATCTAGCTCATCATGTCAAACACAATAATACTCAATAAATATTTGTTGAAGGAATGAAAGTGATTAATGAAATTCACATTTAAATTTACTATAGATTCATAAACAAACAAACAAACAAACAAACAAACAAAAACACTGTCAGTCTCGGTTGAGTGTCTGACTCTTGATTTTGGATCCCCATCTCAGGCTCCCCACTGAGTGTGGAGTGTGCTTAAGATTCTCTCCCTCTGCCCCTTCCCTGCTCATGTGTGCTCTCTCTCTCTAAAACAAAAACAAAAACACTGCCCATTTGTCTGTGCTTTTCATTCAATTTAAGAACAAGAAATCAAAGATAAGTCTTATAATGCCTTTTGTCAGTTATTTCATTTATATCAGCTTTTTAAAAATGCTTATTTTTTTTCTTAAGCACAATACTCTACATTTTTATGCAATTTGGAAATTTGTTATTCAACTATGAAGACTTTTGAGTGTATTGTTATTGAGAAAGCTATGAAATATTTACTGCATATATAAATAAGAAAGTTGAATCCTCTTATTCTTACACTGATTACATGCAAAATCGCCAAACTAACAACAACAACAAAAACCTTAAACATAGAAATTTAGATGTAAGGTTCCATGTAATGATTACAGAATATTTATTAGAAATGAGAAAGTAATATTAGATAATATCACAGTTGCCCATATTTTTATTTTACTGCTACATAATGCCATGATTTGTGATGCTTGTCTCTCATTACTATAGCAGTGAGATTTTATTATAATAATACTTTAAGAAAAGGTTTCAAAACCTTTTTAAAAATGAATGATCTGTTAGATTTTTTCGAAAAGATTCTGATTCTTTGCTTGTAACTCACTAGGCTGATCTTGAATGCCTTACATATGCAGACCTAAAAATACGCAAAATTGTTAAACTCTAGCAAATAAAACTTCCAATTTTTAATGGGCTCTAAAGCAGTCTTATATTTATGTAGATTAGGAAAAGCTTGAAAAATATAATTTTTAAGTATTCTCATTCAGAAGCTAATACCTATCTGAATTTTTGAAAAAAAAACACAGTATTTTACTTAATACAATAATGACCTTTTTCTAGTAATTTGCAATATGTATTATTCCTTTAGGGGAATATCATCATGGTATCCTGGTAAGATGAGCTTTCCTATGTAAATGCTACCCTTTTAAGGTCAAAAGCTATACTTGGTTAATGACGGCAAATGAAAAATGGTCAGGTGTTCAATATAAACAACAATGAAAATCCAGAGCTCTGTGATAATCCTCTAATATTTTAAAGCAGTTATAGCTATTTTAATAAACATATATATGTATATCTATTTATAAAAATATATAGATATGTATACACAAATACACTAGTTTCTTCAGCATAGCATACAATTATGCTATTATTTTTTCTATTTTTCTTTTTTTAAGAGAAAGAGAGAGACAGAGTGTGAGTGCGGGGGTGGGGGTGGGGGTGGGGACAGAGAGAGAGAGGGAGACACAGAATCTGAAGCAGGCTCCAGGCTTCGAGCTGTCAACATAGAGCCTGACACGGGGCTTGAACTCACAAGCTGTGAGATCATGAATGACCTGAGCCGAAGTTGGGTGCTTAACTGACTTAGCCACCCAGACACTCCTATGCTATTATTTTAAATATCAATATGAACCTTAATCTATACTAACAAAGTTAGTACCCTTCTAAATATTATTAGTATTATACATTCAATATTTTCCTTCAAGTATTAGGTATGTATTTGTTTTACTATCACAGTCTAAGGATCACATTGGACCACACATCTATACAACATAAATATTCTCTGTAAAATCACCCTTCTAGGTCCACAATTAGAAAGTGATCCTTGAGTCTATGGCCATACCACCTTGAATGCGCCCGATCTCGTCTGAACTCAGAAGCTAAGCAGGGTCGGGCCTGGTTAGTACTTGGATGGGAGAAAGTGATCCTTGAAAGAAAAAGAGATTGATTCTTTTTTTTTTTTTCTTCAACAAGGAAAGGGTTTATTTCAGAGGCAGCCAGATGAGGAGACAAGGAGGTAAGAGGGCAAGGCTCAAATCCACCTCCCAGAAAGGAGAGAGAACAAGTTTTTAATAATCAGATGGGCTGGGGTTACATACATATTGATGAAAAGGTGGGGTCTATTATGAGCAAAGATGGAGCATGGGTACTAAGCAAACATATACATGATATTCATCCATGTTCATTTTGTGGTAAAGACTTAGCACCAGAATGAAGCAAAACCCTGCACCTAATGTAAGGTGTTATCTTAGGGTAAGGGGAAGAAGCTATAGGTATGCTCCAGGAGCTGGCATAAACTGGATGGGGTCTGGGGTTCATTTTCTTTTTCTTTCTTTCTTCTTCTTCTTCTTCTTTTTTTTTTTTTTTTTTTTTTTTTCATTTTCTTGAGTAAGGAATGCAGGGCCTTCTTTTTTCATGGGCTGGGACCCTATCAGTTGACCTTGAGTTCAGGTTTCTGCAGAGACAGCTAGTGGATTTATTAGTGGGATCTGAAAAGGCTCAATAGCTGATTGGAAACAGTTCTCTAAAAAACATGAATAAAATTTTCTCCTAGTTTTAACCTCATTAACCCATGGGGCATGGTTTCAGTTTTGCGGTTATTGAAACATAGTTTTACATTGTACTTTCTAACCTACTAATGCCATCAAATAAATGGGTGCCACTATTTGAGGAGCACATTTATAAAATTGAAAAGATGGATACCAATGTAATGTTGAATGAAATTGGTCACAAAATGCTTTCTAGATCTGCAATGTTCAATAAGGTAACCACTAGCCACATGTGACTATATACATTTAAATTGAAATAAATTAAATTAAAAATGCAATTCCTCTGTCATACTAGCCACATTTCTACTACTTAGTAGTCAGCTGTAGCTTGTGGCTGTTATATTGGACAACACCAATATAGAATATTTCCATCAGCACCGAAATTTCTTTTGGAGAGTACTGACCTAGAATATGAACTTATTTTAAATTAACGTATAGGGGCACCTGGGTGGCTCAGTCAGTTGGGTGTCCGACTTAAGCTCAGGTCATGATCTCACAGTTTGTGGGTTCAAGCCCCATGTCGGGCTCTGTGCTGTCACTGCAGAACCTGGAGCCTGCTTCAGATTCTGTGTCTCATTCTCTCTCTGCCCCTCTTCCAATTATGCTCTGTCTCTCTCTGTCTTTCCAGAATAAAGAAATGTAAAAAAAATTTTTTAACTAAAGTATATATATCAGATATCTTCATGTGTATGTATGTGTATCCATAAATTAAAGGGTTCCATCTATTATATAAGATTTTTACTTTTAATTTTTATGAAATTCAGCTATTAACTGGACATGAAATTTTAGAATATTTGAAATTACCACACTCCTTATAGAAATCTGTATTTGGTCACAGTGTTTACTTTTTAAAATACCTGCCTCATAATGTCTGTTAAAAATCCTTTATCATATGGTCCAGCAATTCACTTCTGGATATATAACCCAAAGAATCGAAAACAGAGATTTTAAATATGTATTTGTAAACCCATGTTTATCATATAATTTTTCACAAGAGCCCAAAGATGGAAGCAACCTAAGTGTCCATCCATGGATCAATGGTTAAACCAAATGTGGTATATGCATATAATGGAATATTATTCAGCCATAAAAAAGAATGAAATCTTGCCACTTGTAATGACATGATGGATGTAGAAAGTATAGTGCTAAGTAAAATAAATCAAGGGATGCCTGGCTGGCTCTGTCAGTAGAGCATGCAGCTCTTGATCTCGGAGTCGTGAGTTCAAGCCCCACGGTGGGGGTAGAGACTACTAAAAAAAATAAGTTAAAAAAATCACATGTTAAAATAAATCAGTCAGAGAAAGACAAATACCATATAATTTCACTTGTATGTGGAATTTAAGAAACAAAACAAGTGAACAAAGGAATAAAGAGACAAACCAAAAACCAGACTCTTAACTATAGGGAGCAAACTGATGGTTACCAGAGGGGAGGCTGTTGGGGGTTGGGTGAAATAGGTGATGGGGATTAACAGCACACTTATCATGATAAGCACTGAATAATATTCAGAATTGTTGAATCACTGTATCGTACACCTGAAACTAACATAACAGTGTTTATTAACTATACTGGAATGACAATAAAAAAAATAAATACATCATTGGCCATTAGCAACTGATTCAACCTTCAGCCCCTCCCTCCTTCCTGAAGGTCCAGGAGGAAGGACTGAAAGTGCCAATCGTCTAATTTCTCTCATCATAGGAAACTCCAAAGTTTAGAAGCTCTGTGCTTGAAAACTGGGATGAAGACCAAGTCAATGTTTCTTATTAAAAAGCACAGTTGTGGTGCCTGACTGGCTCAGTGAAGCATGCAACTCTTGGTCTTGGGGTTGTGAGTTCAAGGCCCACATAGGGTATAGAGATTACTTAAAAATAAAATCTTTTATTTTTTAAATGACAATTACTATGATGACTGAAAAATGATATTGTTTAATTTCATTGTCCTTGAGATCTGCTGAACTCTCGGTCCAGGATCAGTCCATCGGGCTGTCTGGCACCATGTTCCTGTCTCTGCCTTCTGAAGTCCTGTTTAGTGTCTCCAGTAGGCTCATCTCTGGAAAATCTGAAGATGTGTTCAGAAAAACACGTTTCCAAGATGAGCGAGAGAGATTTAGAGTCCAGGCCGAAGATATAAAATACATTGCATGTCACTGTCTGTCCGTCTTGCTCTGGCTCTGGAGAAATAAGACAACCAATAATAATATTGGTGCCATTTTCTGTAGCTTCTATGCCTTGAACTCTCTCATCTCAGAGATCCTGTTCCTGGTCTTGTCTCTGTTCTAAGTCTTCATCATCAGGTTCTCTTTTTCTCTGGACACGGAATCTGGATCTCTGATTTTGAAAACAAATTTGGACTCTTGATTCAGGAATGCCAATTTCCTTAGCAGTTGCTCTCTGGAATCAATGCCAGGATATGGGTTGTTCATAAATGCCTCAATGAGGTTGTGTAATTGTGTGGAAGTATAGCTGGTACTGTTGCAGAGTATATGGCCAGAGTTGGAGTCGCAAAAGATGAGTCTGCAAACAAAATGCAGTTAAGTGAAGGTCCTCATACTCGAGTCAGAATGAAGCCCCAACTCCAGAATGAAGCTTCTTTTTATTAGGACAGTTGCTAAAGTCTACATGCATAAAGCCAGCTAAGCAAGTATGTTAATCAATGTAATGGTTTAACTTTTCAAGGTTGAATTTCGAGTTAATTGGTTTCTATAGCAGGTACAGCACCATCTGTCTTCTCTACTTTGAATGTCCTTTTCAGGATGATCTTGGTCTTGGCTTAATTCTAACTCCTTATCGGGTTCTGATTTTTTCTGGCCCTGATACCTAGCTCTTCAATTCCGAAACCAAATCGGGATTTTAGACTCTTCAGTGTTGACTTCTAAAGCAAGTTTTTGTTTGATAGCATAACCTGGGTAAAGATTTTGGTCAAATGCTTTGATGAGGATTTTCAATTGATCTTCTGTGAATTTGGTGTGGCTGTGTCTATGATTCATTGCTATGGTCTTGTTTGGAGAGTTATCTTGAGCCATGTTGGAAGAGAGTTCTGGTTCTTTTAAATAATTTTCTCTTTGGTCATGGACTTATTGTCATACACATTAGATGGGGGCAAAGTATATCTCTCTAAAGAGAAAGTAGAAGAAAAAAGAAAGACAAAGAGACAGAAAGAGAGGAAGGAAGGAAGGAAGGAAGGAAGGAAGGAAGGAAGGAAGGAAGGAAGGAAGAAAGAAGGGAGGGAGGGAAGAAGGGTATGGGAGGCTTAAGTCATGAACATTTAGGGGTTTTAGTGATAAAGAGCTTTTGATTTGTGTCCAATGACAAAACAAAATTCTCCATTAGATCCGCTTCTGAAATCAGGAAGTTAAATGGTGGCCAAAAGTCATGTAAGTGGAGAATAAGCTTTGAGCAAGGGGAGAAAATAAACAAACAAATAATTTTCTCTGTTTACAATCAAGGAAATTTTTTATCCATTGTTCATAATCTTTCTCTTCTATTATTACTTTAACAAGATAATGCAGTCTGAAAAAGAAACTAAATGAAACCATATTATATTTTATTATTATTATTATTATTTTTATTTTGGGAAAAATTATGTTTTCTAGTTCCAAAAATTCTGAGTAAAAAAGCACTGAAGTAGAGTGAAAAGTAGAACTTATTCAGAGCAAATTAAAGAACAGCAGTTACCTATAAAGCTGTCAAATGGCACTGTTAATTATAGTAATTTTTCTATAATTTAATGTAATCTTGACCCCTGTCACATGTTAATACAGCGTGAAGAATAGTGGGTTAAAAAACATGCTTATTAATGAATTGGAGATATAACGTGACATTGTTTTTTCTTTTGAAATATCTCAATATTAGAATTAGCAGAGCCTAGACAATTTCAATATATAATTATGTCTGTATCTTGCTAGTTAGTGCTGTGATTAAGAGACATTTAATTTTTATTATGTTGTAGATGGCAGGTTGATTTTTGAGTCAGGTATAACAAGGATAACTCCGGACATGAACTCTGTAACATGAATTGTAATTTGTCAGCTAGGAGGCTTCTGCTGGAGACTTCTAGCAGGAAGACAAACTAGAGTTAAAGTGGAGGCGAGTCCTTAGATGATTGTCTCTACTATTTCAGTGACTGTTCTGGTGAAAATAATTGCAACAGAAATAAGGTAAATGCAATTTTTTTTTAGTCTTGTTGTGTTGACCGATCAGTGTCATGACATATTCACTCTATCAATGTGTTTCCCATTTTGCACCTCCTCACCAAATACGCACACATATACCTTCATAAAAATTACTAACAATGTGTACTGCTAGTTTCTTCATTTCCAATTCCATTCATGAAAGCCACAAGATAAGATTTTGGATAGGAAGAGAGTAATTTCATTATTTATACAAATAAAGATAGCTTCCTCCGTTGGGAAGAACTTTGGGGGGTAGTTCCCCCTTTCTGTTGGTTGTGATTTTTCTCAGCTATAATACTACTCTTCATCACCTCTTCCAATCACCAATATATAATAAAAGTGAAATATTAAATTAGCGTGAAAATGATGAATGTTCCAGAATTATTCTTTGGAAAAGGGTAGTCACTTTAGATCTACTAAATCAACCTGCAAGACCATGATAAAAGGTTATCAAGAGCATAGGATGATAACTTCTGATTTTTTGTTGGTCTGACAATACTGGGCAAGTTAATGAATAGTATTAGAAGCACAGAGCTCAGGGTGACTTTGAGAGAGTGCTAGACTGTATAAACGATGCATATAAGCCACTCCAAACAAATGGAAATGTGTGCTGTATAAGAACATTATTTGTTTAATGGATTGGGTGTAACAAGAACATTCTTCTTTATGTCTTCATGTCATAGGAGCCTCACTGCTGCCTATGTTGTGTGTGGGTGGGGTAGGGGTAGGGGTAGGCAGCAGTCCCAAAGTATTTACTCACTTTTGTGAGTCTGTGATTTCTCTAGCATTTCCAAAGAAATGGGTTTTTCACCTGAAGGTGACTGGTACCATGTCCTAGTCCACTGAAAAGAGCCATCAGCCTCCCAGCTCATTTTGCCAAAGCTTACAAGGAGATTCAGTGGCATGCTTGTCCATCAGTCACTGCCAGACCAAACACTCTAAGATGTAATGAGGATGCAGGATGTTTACATGAAACCTTGACAAATTTCAAGAGTCTCCCAGTATCACAATATAGGAGAACTAAAAATTTACACACAAATGTAAACTTCTCCTCGAGATGCATAAAGGAAAACACAGACTTTTGAGGACAGGTGTCCTGTGTGTATCCTTGCTTAGAACATGACTTGCCTTTTTCTCTTCCAGTTCCTCCAAATCCATTGCAGTCTCTCTCAAGAGAGTCAGTCTGAGGACCACCCAGCCCGCCTTAAGAAACATCTTAATCTCCTCATAGGAAATTTGTTTTCCCCCTGATTCTTTTGTGAGTTTTGAAAATTCCAGTAGTCCGTCAGGATATAGTGAGCATCTTTTCATGTTCTCCTTAGGTACTGTAGCCTAGTGCAGAGAAAGAACATGGGTGCACCAATCCCTGTTGAGACCCATGCCAGTAAATGTGAGTTACTTGTAAAAATACACCTGTTCTTTCTGTCAGTAGCACACATTTCCCTTGGAGCAAAACATTAGAATCCTCTAAGAAGTGAATAATTATCTCCTCTTACTTTTCATGAGCTGTAAAACTCCTCCCCATTATGAGAGAGAGAGAGAGAGAGAGAGAGAGAGAGAGAGAGAGAGAGAGATTTGGCTCTGTTTTGCCCTTCCTTGGACATGCTGCATTATTAGTAGCCAGTGTTTGTCACCATACCCAGGAACAAAGTAACTGGCTCTGACTCGATTATTCTGATTTTTAAAATCTACTTTTAAAAGCAGAATGCTAGACTTAAAAAAAAATCATTTCTACCATTGGCAGATAAGTAGTGTTAAGAGTCCAGGCTCTGAGTGAAACTAGCTGAATTTGAAGCCATTTACTCCATTGCTTTGAACAATCTACCTAGTCTCTACAGGCTCACTTTTTTCTACTGTTAAAAATATTACCTAACCCATATATAAAGTTTGAAAGATTTAATGAATATATATTTATGTATACATATAAATATATATGTACAGAAATGAATGTGTGTGTATATATGTATACATATGTAGACACACGCATATAGAAAAAAAGAAGAAAGAGAGGAGAGAGAGAATAGTGCCTGCATATAGTAATGCTATTATCAAAGGCCTGGATGATGGAGTGGCTGTACAATATAGTCCAAAATTTGCATGACCCTGCAAAATATAACCTTCTTCAATAAATCATTATGAGGTTTAATTACATTTAGTTCTTCAAATCTTGGAAGCAATGTGAACAAGTAAATCAAAAAAAATTTTCTGGTTCATCTGTTCCCATCAAACTTTGCCCACTATTCTGATGAACATAAACTCTTCTGCCAGAATACTGCTGACCAGTGAATCACTTAAACAATAATATACTGTCAGTTCAGCACAGCTAGGATTTTTTTTTCACTACAATAATTTATAAGAATCTTATTCTTTTCTTTTAAAGAAACACCTGTTTTATTTTATTTTATTTTAATGTTTATTTATTATTGAGGGACAGAGCATGAGCGGGGGAGGGGCAGAGAGAGAGGGAGACACAGATCTAAGCAGGGTCCAGACTCTGAGCTGTCAACACAGAGCTTGATGTGGGGCTCGAACTCATGAACTGTGAGATCATGACCTGAGCTAAAGTCAGATGCTCAACTGACTGAATCAACCAGGCACCCCAAGAATTTTATTCTTAAAAAGAGTACTGTGATGGTTGAATTATTATCATTCCTGTTTTTTTTATAATTCTTCATGTTTTGATTAAAAATGAAGATTTTAAAGATCAGCCAAGAATAATGGACGCTATTTAAATGTAAAATTATTTTTCAAAACAGTCATGTATGCATATACATGTGTGTGTGCACATTTGTAGTGAAGTTGGTCACCATTCTAATGATTCAGTGATTCATCACTAATTGAGACTACGATAGCATAACAATAACAAAAAAAGCTTAAACTAGAACAAGTTTGGAAATATGTACAAATTACATCCAATTTGGGATGTTTTCTCAATAAATCATGCAAGTAGGTTTTTTCATGTTATATCCATCAATATCACATTTATAGATCCATTTTACCTGCTTTTTTTTTTTATAGTAGCAAGGTGTATGTGGCTTGCTCCAAAAAGCTAGAGAAGTAGGTATCATCTCACTTGAAATTTCATGCAGTCTTCCACAAAATGTGAAAGTGTGTTAGGAGCATGAGTATACTACTAGCTTAAACATGTCTTATCATATTGGACCAAACAATAATACTTTTTGAGCAAAATTAGTAAAGGTAAAGAGAAATGTGACACCAAAGGACAAACTTGACAATTTGTAAGTTTTTGTGAATGAGTGAGAAGATGACACAGTTAACACTCAGTATACTCTAATAAGGTAGATATTAAGTGAGCACTGTCAAAGTAGAAGACTCACTTTGATATACTCAGAGACCAATCCTCCTATCATAAGTATCCTCTCCATCATAGATCCAGTGTTAAGATGTTTAAGTCCTATATTTCTTCGTATTATAATTACAAAGCATTTTTGTCCCCACTTAATTGAACTTAAAAATAATTTCTAAAACTTTTTACCTCTATTACCAGGTATTTGGGGGCAGATTTATAATTCAAAACTTAAGTGATTTTTTTCTATTTTTTTTCAGTTTGGGAAATATCTTGCATGCTAATAGTTAGCAAGCACTTAAAATTAAAAAATGTCAAGAGGTTTTGTGCTTTTCATTATAACTTAATTAATACTGTGTCCTTTTACTTCTTGTACTTCTTAATAGCATATGTATCAATGCCATGATTCCAACTTCTATACATCTGAAGTAATGTACTATATCCATCATTTCTGTATGAGTAGAACCTCTGTTTTTATGTTCTTTCGACTTTATTCAGTAGAAGTATTTGATTATATATCATCCTTTCCCAATTTTATTGTATGTAATTTGCATGGATTAGACCTCAGTCATACATGTTGCTAAAGCATATGTCAACAAGTCAACTAGCTTCTACTAAACACCTACTATACCTTAAAAATAATATAGGATATAAAAAATAATACTTTGCCAAATATCTATTAAGTTACTTCATTGTTCCAAGCATTTAAAATTTGGGTAGGGGCACCTGGGTGGCTCAGTCGGTTAAGCATCTGACTCTTGGTTTTGGCTCAGGTCATGATCTCATGGTTTGTGAATTTAAGCCCCATGTAGGACTCTGCTTTGACAGAGAGGAACCTGCTTGGGATTCCCTCTCTTCCTTTCTCACTCTCTGCCCCTCCCATGCTTGCTCTTTCTCTCAAAATAAATACACACACATACACACAAACATACAAATTTGGGTAACAGAAGCGAAATATGAAACTTTCTTTCAAAGAGGTCAAAGTTTAACAGATAAATATTATTTCTCTCAGTCTATGCATACATATGTATGTGTATGATAAATATCTATGTGTGTATATATACAATATAGGAACGCAGCAATAACAGCTAAGTTGTACAATTACTATGCATCAATGTAAATGAATTGATCTTCATTATTCCATGTCATCCTTATAATATTCCTATGAGGGGGATATATTTTAATCTACATTTTGATGATGAGAAAACTAACAGGTGCAGAGGCTTAGAAACTCCCTAAAGTTCACTCAGATATAAGTGATAACTCAAAAGTAAGCAGAGGATCAACAAGATCTGTCTAACCCCAAGACACTGTATCCATAATCACTTCACTGAATCTGTCAAGTTTGATTTTCTCTTTTTGTGTACAAGTTTGGTGTGAAAAAGGCAGGGACATGTGTTGGTGGAGTAGAGGAAGAATAATGATGAGGGAAGTGAGAGAACAATAGAAATGTCCTCAGATGGAGATAATATGAGATCTTTGGAAGTTGAAGTCTGAATAAGATTTACTAGGATAAAAAGGAGAGTAGGAAAAGAACAATGTATTTTGATAAATGATGAATGAAACCAGAGCAGAAATAATTAGAGTGGATGGGTGAGAAGCAGTGGGGGATAAAGTTGGAAATTTATAGTGAGGCCAGATTTTAAAGAGCTTTGAATTCATACTTTAGTGTTTCTACTTGATCCTGTAAGCCTCAGGGACTTTTTGGAAGTTTGCAAATGAAGGAATGACTGAATTGCCTACATTTTAGAGAGAGAGTTCTGGCTGCAATATAGAGGATAGATTAGACTGTGTAAGAGGGGAAAGAATGGGGCAGTTACAGTAGTCAAGAGAACTGTAATAGAGACCTAAATTAGAGCACTGTCAATAGCAATGCATAAAGGGGAGTGTGAGCAATATTTCAGTAACAAAATTGTTAGGACCTTGTGATGAATTAAACATGGGAGATGAGTAAAGCAGACTCTGATATTTCTGTTTCAGGCTGAATGATGTTGCAATTAACAGATATAGAAAATAAAGAATGGGATGATTTGCAGTGGGAAAATGATGAAATAATCTGCATGCATATATGTAGAAAAAAATTAGAGAATAAATGGACAATACATAATCCCTTACTACATTGGGCGGTCCATGCTGTAAATGTAAAGGTTTTAGAGATGAGGTGAATGAATCTCTGACAGTAGGTTTAGGAACTCTTTCAAGGCTTTTCTTTGTCCTTTCTTACTATAATACTGTAGTTGCTATTCTCTAAGTCAAGGAACTAATGTGATGCATTTTGACAGCGTCTCAGAATGCCTTTTCAAATAGAAATTTGAGGAATGAATTGAATGGGTTTATAGATTCAACAGACCCACTGTGAAAAAGTCCTAGGCTATATCATACTTACCCAACCCCCATTTGTCCCCACTATTATGGGGAGTGCATGATGGAAATTCAGGTCTCCAGACTTCAGCATATGCTCTGGTCCTATATCAAATAACCTTCAATAGATTTGTTTCACCAGTGTATGGCCAACAAAATGAATGGCTACATGTCTCTTTAGGGAAGAATTGGGGAAACATTACTGTGATTGTTTTTTTCTTTCTTTTTTTTGTGGTGTTTTAAGATTCTTCTTCATAGAAAAGTGGCCTTTTAGTTACTTGATAGGGTCTGGGTCTGAAAACAGATTTGAATGAGGAAATTGAGATTTTGACTTGTTAAAAAATTTTTTAAATATTTATTTATTTTTGAGAGAGAGAGAGAGACAGAGTGGGAGCAGGGGAGGGGCAGAGCGAGGGAGACACAGAATCTGAAGCAGGCTCCAGGCTCTGAGCTGTTGGCACAGAGATTCAGTCTTCCCCCATTGGCACCAGGTATCCCAATTCTGTAATAGAATTCTCTTAAACTTCAGAGGACCGTCACTATTGAGCTCTTGGGAATTTGGGGAACATTCTCACCAGAATCTTAATATCTTTGTAAAAAGAATGTCACTTGGGTCTTCTGGAGCAACACTCTTGTGTTTTCCACTCTTACAGAAGATCCATTCTAGCGTGCCAACTGTCTGGGCCTTTTGATTCCATCCTCCACAGTTGACTACAAGAGGTCTGGTAATGTTTTTTTTTTCCCAAACTTCCAAACAAATTCAAACAGCCCCAAGTGTCCATCCCAATGTGTTAAACCTTGTGTCATTGGAACACACCCACTTCTCAGCTTTATATTTGGCCTTGCCCTTTGATAAAGTATAGTTTTCTGGATCCTACTGGTATGTATTAGCTGTGTCCTACAGTACCATTGGCTTATATTTCTTTTCATTTCTTAGGAGCCTGCCATTTTCCCAGCCTGGATATGCTGGTATTTGACACTGTGAAAAGTTATAGCTCTAGTGATCAAAAGGGAAAGATGTGGCAGATTCTGAGGAAGGAGAATATTTACCTATAAGATCTCCACTTCATTTGAAGTCACTTCATAGTCCCCTACCGAGGTAGTTGGGATCTCTCTTTTATAAAACAGCATTTAGAATACTTCAGCATGCCCGGTGGGTCCAGCAGAATCAGAAGATTCAAAGTTTTCCAGTGCAAGAACCTAGATATGGCCTCCCAAGTCACAGGGTTCCACTTTTTTGCCTATCACATCCTTGGCTTTCGCATATGTGACTTGCCAAGGATGAGAATTTGGTTGCCTATGAATCTTTGCTACTCTTATAATTAAATCATGGGCTTAATCATCAGCTGAGTGTGTTTTCCTGCTCTCAGAGATAGGTCTCTTTCTACGTTGCCATTTAGGACTTCTGACCCTGACACTTAACTTAAATTGTTAAGTAGTAGATCTGAATGTGTCATTTTGCCTCTTCAATGAATCAGTGGTACTTGTCAAAGCTATCAGTTCCATAGTCCTTATAGTTATTGGTTTCTCTTTATCTTTCAAATGTTCTAGATTAGGATTTGATAAACTTTGGTCCATGGACTAAATTGGAACTTTCACCAGATTTAATAAATACAGTTTTATTGGAAAATAGCCACATCCATTTATTTATGTGTTGTCTGTGGCTGTTCTTGGACTGCAACAGCAGAGTTGAGTACGTGATGCCATATGATTTGTACAGCCTAAAATACTTCCTGTTTGGTTTTTGCCCACTCCTACTGTAGACATTGCTCCTGCTAGTGCATCCCTCTGCACTTTGATTCATGTGACACTATCACTTACCAGATGTTCATCATGGGCATGTTCCTTGATTTTTCTAAGCTTTACCTTGCTTATTTCTGTGTAACCAAACCAAACCAAACCAAACCAAACCAAACCAAACCAAAACCAAACAAAAAACCTGATCACCTTCTTTTGTTCGATCATATTAGCACTATGGTACATGAAAAATAACTCAAATACAGTATCTAAAAAAAACAGCATTGAAAGGATATTTAGACTTCTACTGAATGGTGTCAAAAATATACCAATGGGGCATTTTATTGCATGCCACAAAACAACAACTTTTTTTCTATTCTTTCAATCACACCCAGGAGTCCTCTCCTTATCTCCTCAAAAGTCTTAACTATCATCTCTTTCTCCCACATCCCCCTCCAAGTAACTTCTACAGTGACTTTCTTTGTGTTTTACTAACCCAATTCCTGTTCTTCCTTTTCTTCCAGTCTTCCTATTCTATTCTCTCTACAATGGGCAATGCTGTGTTTCTATGTTATAATAATAAATCAGTCATTTTCTCTGATTTATTTTTGCTCAGCAGTCATACCAATTAAGCAAATCAAAACAACTAAGATGGGAGGAAGAGCCTGCCTACTTATGTATGAAAAATGTTTTTGCTCTTGTCATGCATTTCTCCTGGTAAAGTCTGCTCATTCCTCCTGTCATGGAAATGTTCAAACACTAGCCGAAGTTTCCCTTCCTCTTCTCCAAGAACTTCATTTCTCTGAGAGATCCTGGACAGTGTTTTCATTGCAGCCTGTGTGCATCCAGAGACACAGTGTCTCACAATGTTTCAAATGCTTTGGAATTTGGAACTTCGGGAATCAAAACCAGAAATTGTAGGTTTCAATTCTTACTTCATTGAGAGTCTGTACTATAAGAGAGCTGAAGTGTTAACCAAATCCTTTTCCTCATGGTATCGAAGCTCAATAAAACTGAACATATGCAGGCTCTTCCTCTCATGGCATGCCTCTGTTGACTACAGACTTCCCAAAAAGGCCATCAAAATAACCTGGTGATAAAGAAAAAGCAAATTTATTGCTTACTACAGCAAAGAAGATCACTATCTAAACAAAATGTTAGTGGAGTCTGTGAATTCAGAGATCAGTGGTAGGTGGGGTATTTATAAGATTCTGCGACTAGTTTTCAGTGAAGGGGTCTGACTGGAATGAGGCAAAGTTTGAGATACAAATGGCTTAGGTTTGTTGGAACCACAGGCACAGAGTTTGAAACAGACAGACTATACAATAAAACTAGTTGACGTGGATGGAGCTGGAGAGTGTTATGCTAAGTGAAATAAGCCATACAGAGAAAGACAGATACCATATATTTTCACTCTTATGTGGGTCCTGAGAAACTTAACAGGAACCCATGGGGGAGGGGAAGGAAAAAAAAGAGATAGGTTAGAGTGGGAGAGAGCCAAAGCATGAGAGACTCTTAAAAACTGAGAACAAACTGAGGGCTGATGGGGGAGTGGGTGATGGGTATTGAAGAGGGCATCTTTTGGGATGAGCACTGGGTGTTGTATGGAAACCAATTTGACAATAAATTTCATATATTTAAAAAAATAGTTGAGCAATCTATTATAATAAGGACAGTATTGTTCTGAGCGTTAGTTAGGTAGTCTGTTTTTCACATAAATAGATATTCAGTAAGTTCATGGGGAAAAGAAAAAAATTTAAATTATTTGCAGCTTTATCTTCCTGGGTTTTGTGGGCCAAATTCTAAAGATGTTCCCTAAGAATCTTGTCCCCTAATATTCAAACAAACATTAAGTACTTCTGTGAAGGGACTTTGAATATACAAAGTTAGGAACATTAAAATAGAGAGGGAGAGATTATCCAGCTGTGCAGAGTATAATTACATGAGCCCTTAAAAACAGAAATTTCTGGAGTGCCTGGGTGGCTCAGTTGGTTAAATCTCCTATTCTTGATTTCAGCTCAGGTCACTACTCACAGTTCATGAAATCGAACCCCAGGTCAGGCTCCGTGATGACAGTGCACAGCCTGCTTGGGATTCTCTCTCTCTCTCTCTCTCTCTCTCTCTCTCTCTCTCTCTCTCTCTTTCTCAAAATAAATAAATAAACTTAAATAAATAAATAACAGAAATTTCTTCACCTAGAGTCAGAGAGGTGTGGTGGAATAAAAGCCAAAGCAGGGAAGGGGAGTGTCAGAGAAATTTAAAGCATGAAAACAATTTGATCCACCATTGCTGGCTTTAAAGATGGAGGGAGGAAGAGGCCCATACACCATGGAATGTGAGCTTCCTTTAGAAGCTGAGAAAAATCCAACAAGGAAATGATGGGGACCTCAGTCTTACAGCTGTATGGTACTGAATTCTAATAACCTGAATGAGCCTAGAAATACATTCTACCCTAAAGCCTCTAGACAGCAATGGAATCATATAGACACTTTGATTCAACTTTGTCAGACTGTAAAGAGAAACAAGTTGAGCCACAGTATAACTGGATTTGTGACCCATAGAGCTGTGAGATAATAAATAAGTGTTATGTTAAGCCACTAACTGATAATTTGTTACAGCAGCAATTGAAATTAATATCATGAGAAAAAACTATCCAGAATAATAAACTTGTATAAATGCAAACTGCAGACTGTCAAATAATTGAGCCATATTAGTATAAAAATCTTAGCTCTCAGTTAACTGGGTGACTACAGATGGTTTCATTTCAGCTCTCCCCTTTACACACCAAAATCCTGGCCTATCCCCAGTTTTTAATCTAAATTTATCCTATTCAATCTGAAGTCTACGAGGCAATATGAAAGTTTATTCTACACTTACCAATGAAAATTACACAGGCACAGATTCTTCAGTTAAAACTCTGAAGGCCTCTTAATTAGGTGTGAGGAATTCCTTTATTTCTATGTACAAGTATGTTGCTTGTTGGAGATCTGATTTCAAGAGATGAAAACTTTATCTGTATTACCTCCAGCTCCTTAAATCAACCCTGATATCTTGATTATGTACTGATTGAACTTAGTTTCCTTTTATCACTTTCCTGTCCCTAAATGCTGTTCCTAATACTGAAAATTCAAAAATCTCTTGGGTTTGGAATGACAGTTAAATTTTTCCCTCAACTTTTGACCGTAATCACTGCCATATTGATTGGATTCAGGAGTATCTTAGCTTCCACATTACTCGCCACATTCCCAAACAGCCATTGGCAGAAATCCCCCAGACCTAAACACAGAGGAGAAATGTTTTCCTGATGGCATATTGTTATGCACTCATCTATTTACTACAATAGCTAGCTACCTATCAAGATGCATATCCAATCTATGGCCAGGCATTTTGTCACAAAACAAAGACATGTAATAACTCTAAATAGGCAAAATTTATTTTTAATATGAAATTTCAGTCACTCACTTAATCTTCAACATTTTTATGCCTCTAAGATTTGTTACTGCTTGCATTTAAGTAGAATGTTCTATTTACAGCTCAGAGTTTTTCCCCGTCTCTAATATGGCACTTCCTAAGAACATCTCCATTTTTGTAATGAAGCAAAAAAAAAAAAAAAAGAAAAAAAATAGAAGCTTGCAATGTAATAAAGAATTTTATTACACTTCCACAATTTTGTGAATTTGAATTCATAATGCTTTATAGCTATTACATCCAGTAGTCTGTAAAATAATAATGCCATAACAGTAGTGTGGACAATTTCTATCTGACTTGCAATATTCTAGAGACAATCAGAACTTGTGACTTAGCAACACCCAATTTCTAAAATATAATTCCAAGAACTGTTTAAAGTGAAATTGTACCCTGTGGGATGCCTGCGTGGCTCAGTTGGTTAAACATTTGACTTTGGCTCAGGTCATGATCTCACGGTTCATGAGTTCAAGCCTTGTGTTGGGCTCTGTGCTGACATCCTGGAGCCTGCTTCAGATTCTGTGTCTCCCTCTCTCTCCGTTCCTCCCCCACTTACACTCTGTCTCTTTCTCTCTCAAATATAATAAAGATTTAAAAAAAATTTAATGAAATTGTACCCTCAACTAATCATGTATTCCCCATATGTAATCCACATATAAAAGTGCATCTCGGCATTTTATTAAATTCAGAAGAAAAGATATGCACCTATTTACCCACCTGCCCACCACCCCCCAAATAGAAATGGAAAATTGAAATACATATTCAATCTCAAAACAAATAAACAAACAAACAAAGCCTCAAAATCCACCCTTGTATCTTGGCTTAAATCTTTACGCAAATGATATTATTCACTTAAAGGTTCAGGGTAGCTGCTCCCAATTTCTTTCTCACTCCTTTCTCTCTTTCTTTCTCCTTCTCTCTCTCTCTCTCTCTTGTTCTCCTTTCCTGTATTCTATGTTGTCTTATTCTCTCACACATTCCTTCTTTTCTCCCTCTCTCCTAAGGGGTTACCATTCTGTCATGTAAAATATGAAAAATAATATCTACCCCATAATAGTGCTTTGAGGATTATATAAATTAATGATTATAAAACACCTAACACTTTGCCTATTATTTAGGAAGTGTTACATAAATTTTATCTATCATTACTAATACATGTATGCATATAATCACTTATTTTAAAAACCATATAGTTTATAATTCAATTAAATTTGTATATTAATTAAATATTGTTACATGAGAGAATAATAAAATTGATCATATAATTAATAGCTTTAAGGAAAGAATAATATTTGAATATATTAAGTATTTTAGTTAAAAGGGTAAGATTCATTTTTTTTTCTCCCAACCTGTAATATTAACTTTATACCTATTTTGCATTAAGTAGTATGTTTGTTTAATGCCCACGCAAAACTTATAGTCCATCATGTAAAAAATGATAAAAAGTTAGCAAATAAGTGCAAAGAACTAAGAAAGAAATAGAAATAGTTCTATGATAGTGAGTATGAGCCTAGAATGTTCACAGATGGTCTCCTAAGGAGACAATGCTAAAATTGAGAAACAAAAAAGCAGAAAGAGCAAATCATACCAAAAATAAAAGTTCACATTAGGATAGTAGAAAGATGTTAGAGTTGAATTGTTTCATGTTTTCTAAGGATTAATAAGATATAAGTGATTACATTTGAAATGATAGTGTAACACTACAGTCAATATAATTGTGTTAGACACTTTGCTTTTTTTTATGAAATTAAGCTGCTATTCATAACTTGTGTTCACATAACACCTTTAGTTGCCAAGTTCTAAATTTGTTTCATAGCACTAATGCACACACACACACACACACACACACATACATATATATATATTATGGTGTTATATATATATAGCATATGGTATTGTTGCATACTACTCATGTAGCATTGTATAGGATATAGTATTATATACTGCATGTGTATATATGACTTACATATCAGTATTAGCAATTACCATTTAGTAGTAATAGGAGGGTAAACATTTTCCTTAGGCTTATGGAGATTTTAGGAAATTTTCATGATAAATAGTGAGATAGGACAGCTTCTGTATTAAATAAGATTTCTCACCCTTTAATACTTCATGTATAAAGTTACTTTTCCTTTAGAATGAATAACCTGCCAAGAGTTGTTTTATTCCTGGAACTCACAATTTTTCTGTTCCCCTAGATAACTTGAGATCAGCAAATAGTGGTTCATAAAATGTATAACTCTTAGAAATTTCTTTTTGAGACATTTCTAGCCATTTCCTGAGGAAGCAGCAGCCAGCATTTGATTAGATTTAACTGCAAGAAAATTTAAAGATTATTAAATGTAATTGTGTCCTAAATAGGAAATTACACATATTTTGGTTATATTTACCCTGAAACAAATATTGTCTCTTTTCAACTTCAAAGAAACTAAAAAAGTGATTTACGTATAATATCTATCATTTTCTCTAAGTGTTGTAACTATTAGGCAGATCAAGACAACAGTTCTGGAAGTCCCCGGGGACTTAAATGGTAGCAGTTTTGTTTCAGTCACCCATTTATCTTTGTAGAAATCTGTTCTTTCTTCCACTAATGAACTCATCCAATTTCCAGCTACACGCTTCCTTCCTTTTCTCTAACTAGTTTGATTTAAAAGTAACTGATACAGATTCTTTGGCTGCCAAATATTAAAAGAATGAAACTAGATATTTAAATCCCCATGACATATATTTGACTTGTTTGGGGATATCAGAAATATTTTTACACCAGTTTCCTTTCTTTGAAAAACCACATAGGATAAACCACATGTCTAAAATACAAATTCTTATATTTCTGTGAAAATGCAGCTGTAGATGTCATCATGAGTAGGGACTTTTATAGTGTCATAAAAATTCAGTGTCACTATAAATTTATGCTGCTGAAAATGTCGACATTTATGGTAACTTCTACAAGGACATATTTTAAAATGATACTAAAACTTGATGCAGCAACTTTTGTTTAGTTAAAAAGTAAGATTATAGAACAAAAACATTTACTCAAATTTTTGAAACTATCAATATGGATGATTAATTTTTAAAATTCTCAAATCATATCATGGTTTGATGGGTACTTAAAATCAAATCAGTCAGAATTGAAAAGCATGAAAGCATATTCATGTGTTATTCAAATTAACAGTTAATTGCTGAATATAATTAATATTCATTTGCAATGCATTTAATACACACTTTTATACCTGATAAAATTATTAATGATGCAAGCATACGATGATGCTTATTTAAGAATTATAGATAATCATAGATTTATATTGGCAATCTATTTTCACTCATTTCATATCCTAAGACAAGCACAGTTACTATCTTGATTAATAAGTAAGAAAAAATTATTTAAAAAAAATCATGAGGATTGTCCAAATCAACCAATTCATGAGGAAGAATTTTCACTTTTTTAGCAATAGAAATTCCTTTGCTGTGAGGAAGAGTGACCACATTGAATGGTCTGATTTTGGCAACTGTAGAAGAACCAAAGAGATTTCACCTTCAAACCCAATTCTAAATCACAAAAGCTGCTGTGGACTTAGCAGGGATATTTTGACAGTGCTAGTGGTAGGTGGGAGATTTTGGCAAAGATTTATAAAGTTTGCTCAGAATCTCTTTTTTTCTTTTCCCCTTATGTTGGTGACTTGACACCCTCCAGGAGGCTTGGACTTATTCAGGAAAAAAATTCTGCCTTTAGAATTAGGGATACAGAGAGCTCTACTTCAACACTCAGTGAGAGACATGCTGTCACTGTGGCTCAGGCACCATGTTATAGTTCCTATGTGTGTGATATTGCCATGTGACCAATGCCTGAGGTCAAATGCTCACATTTAATTGAGGATGGAACCTGGATAATTTCATAATTCCTAAGTTTGTGTCTTGAAAATGTGCAGTATATCTCTTTTGTGAAGTATAAGTGATGGTGGATAGGGGCCACAAACTGATGTAACACTATAAGTGTTACTGATATGTTTTTACATGATTTGCTATGTATCAGCCTATTTGAATGTGTTCACAGGTGATCTGTCAAACAAGTTACCTTGCCCATACATCTGGAAGAGATAAAGAGTTTCAAGTTGAAAGACAACTTCTGAGAGCTTATAGTCGCTCAGACTTCCAGTAACTAATTGCTATCCCTCTAATAAAAAGAAATCAAGGATGGGGAGGTGGCTGGCTGGCTGAGTCAGTTAAGCATTGGACTCTTGATTTCACCTCAGGTCGTGATCTCATGGTTCATGAGACAGAGCCCTGCATCTGGCTCTACACTGGCAGTATGGAGACTGCATGGTGGGATTCTCTCTTCCTCTCTCTCTGCCCTTTCCCTGCTTACTGGCTCTTACATGCACCTTCTCTTTCTCTCTCTCTCTCTTTCAAAATAAATAAATAAACTTAAAAAAAGAAATCAGGGACTACTACTTCCACTAAGATGGAATACACGTACTTTTCTTTATGCCTCTTACTATGTAACTAAAATCCTAGGACAATACACAGGCATACCTCATTTTATTGCATGTTGCTTTTTTTCTTAGTTTTATTTTTTTAATTTTAAACATTTTTTAAGTTTATTTATTCATTTTGAGAGAGAGTGTGCATGCCAGCAAAGAAGAGGCAGAAAGAGAGAGAGAGAGGGAGAGAGAGAGAACCCCAAGTAGCGCAGAGCTTGACATGAGGCTCAAACTCATGAACCATGAAATCATGACCTGAGCTGAAGTCAAGAGTCAGATGCTTAATTGACTGAACCACCCAGGCAACCCTTATCACACTTTGCTTTATTGCACCTCCTGGATATTACATTATTTTATAGATTGAAGGTTTGTCTCAACCCTGGGTTGAGCAAGTCTACTGACGCCATTTTTCCAACCTTATTTGCTCATTCCATGTCTCTGTGTTGCATTTTGGTAATTTTCATAATATTCAAACTTTTTTCTTTATTATTATATCTGTTATGGTGATCTCTGATCAATGAGTATGACTCACTGAAAACTTAGATGATGGTTAGCATTTTTAACAATAAAGTATTTTTAATTAAAGTATGTACATTGTTTTTCTAGACATAATGCTATTGCACACTTGGTAGACTATAGTATAGTGTAAACGTAACTTTTATTATGCTCTAGGAAACCAAAAAATTAATTTGATTCACTTTACTGTGATATTTACTTTATTGTGTTGGTCTGAAATCCAACCTATAATATCTCTGAGATATGCTGAAAAAAATAAAAATAAGATCCCAAAGATGGTGTGAAGAAAGAAGACTGGCTGGGGACTTTTGGACAAAAGGAACAACATGATGGTGAGTTCCCTGAGTTTTCTCTTTATGCCATGTATCCTATGCTTGGTTTTGATGAAGTTGCCAACCTGGAACTGTTAGTGGTATGGGAAAAAAATCCAGTAAAATTCAGCTTTCTCTAGCCAAAGGACTAGAAAGGGGGGAGTCTAGGAAGAACAGAAAACTTTTAAACACTAATTACCCTGTTTTTTGCCACAGAAAAATAATTGTAGCCCGTCCTTACTCATGACAACATACAGGCCAAGTGGGACCCTTAGATATTGGGATGCTATTAACATAGCATCCTACTTCCCATGCTGGGTGATGCTAGAGAAGGTCTACTTAGGAGCCAAGACATTTATCTCCACTGAATGGCTACAAAGCCCCCTTTTCTACCCACAGTATCAGTGGAGATCTTGCGAGAAAGCTCCACCCCACTCAGAGTAATGGGTCATCCCTCCTCTGCCCTGTTTGGGTAGTGTCAGAAAATTCCTAGTGAAGAGCTGAGAATTGAAAATGGGTGTTCAGACAAAAAACTTGTAGCCAAGTGTTTATAGTGGCACTATTCACAATAACAAAGGGGAAACAACCCATATGTCCATCAGTTAATAAATGGATAAACAGAATGTGGCATATTCATACAATGGAATACTATTCAGCCATAAAGAGGAATCAACGCTCATACATGCTATGACATTAATAACCCTTAAGCACATCATAGTAACCAAAAAAAAGCCAGACAAAATATTCACATACAGTTTGATTCCATTTATATTAGGTATTCAGAATAAAAAAAATCTGAAAGTCAAAAAGCACATTAATGGTTGGCAGCAGCTATCAGGAGGGGAAGATGAAAACAGACTCCCTAATGGGAGTTATAAACTCCGATTTTGAGGAGTATAGGTTTTTGAGGTTATAAACATGTTCTGGGACCATGTAGATGTGATGATTGCACAACATTGTGAATCTACTAAATCACAATGAATCATACACTTTAAAATGGCTTAAGTGATACATTTTATATTATGTTTATTTTATCACAATAAAAAATTAGGACACTTAGGTCCTAATATGTCAATAATTACATTAAATTTAAGTGATCTAAATACACCAATTAATAGAAACTGAGAGAATGGATCAAAAACATGACACAACTAATGTGATATTTGTAAGTAATTCGATTCAAATATAATAATATGAGCAATCTGATAGTAAAAGGATGAAATTACATATATTAAAAATACATATAATACAAACATGAATCAAAAGAAAGCAGTAATGGCTCTATTAATATCAGATAAAGGTAGTTCAAGACAAATAAAATTATCAGAGATCAAGAGGAACAATATATAATGATACCAGCACTATATGTTGAAAGGCTGTATTTTCTCATGGAATCACCTTGGCACCTTTGTAGAATAACAACCATTCAAAAATGTAGGGTTTGGGGCACCTGGGTGGCTCAGTCGGTTGAGTGTCCAACTTCGGCTCATGTCATGATTTCACGGTTCATGAGTTCAACCCCAGCATCAGGCTCTGAGCTGTCAGCACGGAGCCTGAAGCCTGCTTTAGATTCTGTGTCTCCCACTCTCTCTGTCCCTCCCCGTCTCACACTCTGTCTCTCTTTCCAAAATAAATAAGCATAAAAAAAAAGTAGGGTTTATTTTTTGGACTCTCGGTTCGGATTCGTTGGTCTGTATGTCTGTCATTATCCTAGTACAACAGATAATCGTATAGATATTTTTTTCCATTCACCTTTTGCTGGGCCTTTAAGTTGTTTCTACTGGGCAATGGCAGGTAATGATGCTGTGAAGATTCATGTGCAAGTCTTAGCATGGGTGTATGTTTTCATTTCTCTTATGTATAGACTTGGAAGTGAAATTGCTGAGTCGTATGGTTACTATATTTAATCTTCTAAGGTACTATCACACTATTTTCCAAAGTGGCTATACCATTTTATATTCCCATCAACAATATATGAGGGTTTTGATTTCTCAATATCTTAGCCAACACTTATTACTGTATTTTTCATTATAGCCAATCTAGTGGATAAAAAAGATATTTCTCATACTGATGTTAATTTTCATTTCCTTAATGACTACTTGAGCATTTTTCTTGCGCTTATTAACCTTTTGTGTATCTTCTTTGGTTAAATGTTCATTCAAATGATTTGCTTATCAAAAAAAAAAATATTTGTTTGCCTTCTTATTTTGATCCTTATATCTTCTACATAGAAGTCCTTTATCACAAATAATGATTTGTGATTATATTCTTCAAGATTGTAGCTTGTGTATTGCTTTTATACATTGTCTGTTGAAGTATTCAGGTTTTAAATTTTGATTAGGTAAAAAACATTTTTTTTCTCTTGTATGCATCTTACTTTTGCTGTTTCACTTGATAACTTTGTCTGACCCAAGATAATGAAGAATGTCCTAAGATTTATGCCAAAAGTTGAATAATTTTAGTTTTTACATTTAGGTCTATGATCCATTAGGAGTTAATCTTTATAAGTACTGTAAAGTAACCATCTAAATTCACATTTTTGCATGTATATATCCAGTTGTACCAGCACTATTTGTTGAAAAGACTGTCTTTCCCCATGGAGTCACCTTGGTATATTTGTAAACTACAAACCAATCATAAATGTAAGTGTTTATGTAAGCCCTAATTCTGTTTCATTTGCCATATGTCTATCATTATCTTAGCACCACATTGTCTTGATTACTGTAGCTCTACACACTATTTTGAAACCAGGATGTATAGTCCTCCAAATTTTGTCTTATTGGCAATTGATTTGACTATTGTTTTAGGTACTATGTATTTCAAAATAAATTTTAGGATTATTTTATGAATTTCTATTAAAGGACCTGCTGGGATTTTGATAGGGATTGAATTGGGAATCTATAAATCAATTTGAGGGAAATTGTCACCTTATAAATACCAAGTCTTCTAATCCATAAAATGTTTTGTCTCTCCTTTTGTTTAAATGGATTTAATACCACTCATTAATGCACTATAGCCTTCAGTGTATAAATATTGAACTTACTTTGTTAAGTTCAATGCTTTGTTAAGTTTAATACAATATTCCAAAATATTTCTTTTTTTGTCATTATGAAATTGTGTTACTCTTTAAGTTTACTTTTGTAGAGCCCATTGCTAGTATATAGAAGTGCAGTTGATTTTTGTATATTGATCTTCATTCTCATTACTTTGATAAACTAGTTTATTAGTTACACTAGTTGTGTACAGCATTTTCTCTGTACAGAATCACATCGTGAATAGAGGCAGATTTTATTCTCTCATTCCATTCTGGATGTCTTTTATTTATTTTTTCTTTTTAGACTTAGTGACTTAAGTAAGCATCCAGTATAATATAAACAGAAGTGATGGAAGTGGAGATCTTTGCCTTTTCCCTGATCTTAAAGGGAAAGATCACCATAGAGTATTATGCCAGCTCTAGGTTTTGACAGACTACCTTTATCAACTTGAAAAAATTTTCTTCTTTTTTTTTACATTTTTTAAATGTTTACTTATTTTTGAGAGAGAGACAGGACATGAGCAGGGGAGGGGGGAGAGAGGGAGACACAGAATCTGAAGCAGGTTCCAGACTTTGAGCTATCCACACAGAGCCTGACATGAGGCTCAAACTCATGAACCATGAGATCATGACCTGAACTGAAGTCAGACTCTTAACCAATGGAGCCACCCAGGTGCCCCTCCCTCTATTTTCCTAATTTATTAATAGTTTTTTTTTATCATGAATGTCGAATGTTTTTTTCTGCATCTAATATAATAGAGAACAGTTATTAAGAATCTGGAAACTTTATGTGTACACAAGCGATTTGCTGGTAGAGAATTCAAAAAGAAAGAAGTTTGATAATATGGATGACTTCTCAAAACTAAAGCCATATATTTCCATGATTTGGTTAGGCATTAATTCTAAGTTTCCAGCCATATCAGAGGAGGCAGAACATTTTTTTTTTTGAGCATTCTTGTTGAATTTGTATTATGATTTCTGGGATTACTTAAAATTAAAACTAAAGAGCTGCTATTTATTAATAAAGAATGTCATATTTCTCTTCGACTATGCCAACAATGAGGGGACTCATTCTTACTTCATTACTTACCAATCCCAGACAGATGCTGAGGAACTTATTTACAGCATGATGATTTAGAAATTTTTAGTTTCTATTTAAAAATTCTGGAATGTAGCAGTATTATATTATTTTAATTATATTCATATGGGTATGGTTTTATGACAATTAATACTGGATTTCCATATACATGATAGTGACCTTTTTTTTTAAATAAATGTACTGGCATAATTATGAATAGATGTGAAGACAAAATGAGTAAAACAGGTACATGCCAAAAGGGAGGTGGTAATGGATATGGCAGTATTTTTGGAGACAATACAACGAATAACCTAGGTTTGGGAAGCAATGTCTTAGTGTAAGAAAAAAATAAATGGTGATGATGGCCCTAAAGATTAATAAATAATAGTCAGGTTAAATGCTATTGGGAGAAACACTGGATAGAAAAATTGATCTGAGCCTTAAAAGAAACTAGTGTAGGTTAAAGAAGAGTAGAAGATAAAAGCTAGCTCACATGCATACACACACATAGATACACACACCAAATGAAAGTATATTGCTCTTTAATTACCAATATAACTGGAATATTTTTCTGTGTCCAAACATATAAAACCAAGTCTTTGTTGGCCCCCTTTAGGCCTCAGGTGCAGATTGTTGCATTAATCACATTCTTCAGTTCATGGCATGATAACTTCATCAGTTTGTCCAGCCTTTTGCATTTTTAAATATTTTCCCATTATCTTCAGTTTTCAAAGAAGTACTACCACGCCCCAAGTAATAATATTCTAATGTGTTTTAAATATATCCTTCCATATCTTTCACATAATCATGTGAAATAAATAGCTTTATGTATTGTATTTGTACTTGTTTAATTTACAAAAATTTTATTTGTTGTAGATCTCATACTGCTTAGTTTTTTTTCATACAAAACTGAAATTTTTGAGATCAGTTGTTGCTGCTTCTAAATGCTTTGTAGCATTTCCTTTTTTCTCAAAAAGCTGCAACATGGTTAAGGTCTTCATACATTCCTAATTCTCTACTTATCTCTGTGTTAGTCAGTTTTCCCTTAAAAAATTCTAGAGGATGTAAAGTCAGGTTTTTAATAGTTTAGTAGTATTATTTCAATGCCATTTAACTAATTAACTATAAATTGCCCTGAAAATTATGCACCTTAAAATATTTAAGTTTTAATGCACAGTTAATCCAAACATTTGCCTGCTTTACTTAGGAAACATGTGAAGGAATTTCTTTAATATATCAGTTTCTATATAATTTACCAATGAAAATTATACTTTTTAATTAAGTACTTTTTTTTAAATTTTTTTTAACGTTTATTTATTTTTGAGACAGAGAGAGACACAGCATGAACGGGGGAGGGGCAGAGAGAGAGGGAGACACAGAATCGGAAGCAGGCTCTAGGCTCTGAGCCATCAGCCCAGAGCCTGACGCGGGGCTCGAACTCACGGACCGCGAGATCGTGACCTGAGCTGAAGTCGGATGCTCAACCGACTGAGTCACCCAGGCGCCCCATAATTAAGTACTTTTGATATGTACTTGGACTTGGAAGATGTCTGTGCAAGTGGAAGAGGAACATTTCTGAATGCCTGTCTCCATGTCCTGTTTTTTTCTTTGAAGTCAATTAGTTTATAAAAACCACAGTGTCGTAGTGCAAATTGTATTTGCATTAAAGAGAAATATTCAATGCACATAATTTAAAATGGTGTTTTAAAACAATTAAAGTGATAACATATAGGCCAATGTAGGCGGTAAACTTTTTCTTATAATTAGTCTCATCTCTTCATTTATACGTGCTTCTTGTGTATTACTCATTTGACAATTTAGCATAGAAAGCCTGTATGCATTTTTATTACTATTACTGGATTTTTATTAACTTGATATTTATTAATGTTGCTTCATATAAGAAAATTGTTAAGATATTATATATTCTTACTAAGTCACTGGCTCAAGTCTAGACTTTAGAACATAGGTCACACTCTTCAGCCTATTTCAATTTGGTTTAGTGCATTGATTGTCCTATACTGTCCTAGAGGCACCTAACATCTCTGTATGCTAATTTCCCCATCTAGAAAACATGGGAGGCAATAATATGTTCCTCAGAGGACTTCAAGAGGTTTAATAATAACCAAAACATGGTATGAGCATAGAAAACTAATAATAACTATTATAGTAAATGATGAAGAGTATATGAACATGCACTTATAAATGTGCAAATAAACCAACACTATGCTTATTTTTCTTTATCATTTTACTTTGAACGGTAGAGAGTATGATCAATGAAGACTAAAGCCTCTCCTGGTTTCACTTTTACCTCACTGACATTTAAAGCTCCTACATTCATCTAATGCCTACTTTCCTCTTGGAATTTTAACCATTTTGGATTTTTAATTTTATTTTTTTTAAAATTCTTTCCAACGTTTTTATTTATTTTTGGGACAGAGAGAGACAGAGCATGAATGGGGGAGGGGCAGAGAGAGAGGGAGGCACAGAATCGGAAACAGGCTCCAGGCTCCGAGCCATCAGCCCAGAGCCTGACGCGGGGCTCGAACTCACGGACCGCGAGATCATGACCTGGCTGAAGTCGGATGCTCAACCGACTGCGCCACCCAGGCGCCCCTGGATTTTTAATTTTAAAGCACACACACACATATATATGTATGTGTATATATATATATATACAACTCTTCCCATTATTTTTAAATTCTAAACTATTTATCCGATCATTATACAACTTAAAGCTTTATGTTAACCTGAGTCAATTGATGAGAAGAAGAAGAATGGTCACTTGAAATTATCCCAGATAAAGAAATAATAATTATCCATATAATGCCATTATGATTGTAAGTAATGTATCACTATCAGAACTCCTAGTTTTCATTAAAATATTTTATCCTTTATTCATAAACAGGACATTACTCTGATAGGAAGATTGTTCCAGATTTAATAGGGGATGAATTTGTAAAGAAACTTGGTATGCCAAAGAACAAATTACACTAATTTATGTCCACAACATCATGCAAACTAGACGTAAAACCCTACAAGCTCGGCTGTTAAATACAAGAGGCTGTGACCATATGTGTAATTGTGTAGGCTTGCCACAGAAACATTCCTTAACATCGACATGAGTGACAGTCTGTAACACTTATCTTACAGCTGTCATTACCTAAAAGAGGAATTTTTCTCATCAGAACTAGGTGGCTACATGTAACAGGAGTTTCCAAACAGAGATTTTTTTATGTCTGTTAAAATTACTTGAAAATTTTTAACAGAATTTCTAATAAATGTACTTAATTAACCACAGTTACCTCACCCATGCCTAGGACTCAAATGAGCCAAACAGTCTTACCAGAATTAACCAGAAATTCAAAAAAATCATTTATATTCTTTCTTTTTCTAATAGGTCAAAGGTTCTACTTGTAGCAATGGTGAGCAGCCTGTTCCATATGCCTTCCCATAGCATTTTCACTGAGAATAATAAAATTTACCAAATTAAATGCATGTATATACATATGGTTATATATTACATATATTTATGCTATAATTATATGTGCCCTCTATTATATAAATATATGTGCTATATTATATATATATATTTGCACTTATATATAGTCAAAATAAGTGTATATGCATATATATGTTTATGTGTATGTATACGTTTAAAAATTACATATATATATTTAACGACAGCATTGAGAGCTATCTGGGTGACAATGACTTGCAGGCAAAGATAAAATCATAGAAATTAGGGAAGCCCAATAAGGAGAGCCAGACATTGGCACCAGTGGTTTTGCCGATTCCAAAATTGTAGTCAAGAGATTGAGAAGTTTTTGACAGTTTCATGAGGATAGAGATGCAAAAGTTGGAGTCTGGGATTCACCAAGGAGTGGGGCCCTGATAAATTCTATGGACTTGAGAATTGGATTCTGAAGCTCTAGTTTGTGATTTGTCCTCACAAGGACTAAAGCCAGTCTTTAAATCCGCTCAATATCTGATCAGATAAAAGGTGATGTGCTCCCAAGTTGACCTCTTGCCAAAATCAAAAGTTGATCTGATAAGGAAGATAGTATAATCCAGAGCTTTATATGGTCCTTAAACATTTTCATTCTCAATGGCCACCATTCAATTAAAAAAAAAACCCAGGTGTACACAAACCTTGGAATAAAACAAACAGATCAAAGAATAAAAGTATTAAAGACATTTAAATAGAAATGTGATTATTGTGTTCAAGACAATGCAGAAGTTTTGCAGATAATACAAAATAATAATGCATGAAAATTCTATGAAAAATACAATAACTGAAATTCAGAACTCAATGAATACATTTAATAGTCATTAGAGACAATGGAAGAGAGAAATAGTAATTAGAACCAAATATCCAGATTGAAGCACTAAGGGACAAAAGAATGTATACTACGAAAAAGAGCACAAAGACATACTTTGCGAAGAGATCTAAAATCACATGTACCTGATGTTCCACAAGGAAAGTAGAGAGAAAACAGAACAGTATCTAAAGAGATAAGTCCCCCAATTATGCCAAATGATGCAAAGTATCAAACACAGGTTCAAGAAACTCTAAGAAGCTGAAGAAAACCACATCAAGGCACAAAGCACACCACTAATATTTAAAAAGTGACATAGAGATGATTTTGAAAGCAGCCAAGGAAAAGGGAGTCTATTGGTCCTATGTTATCAACAATAATGATAGCTGGGTTCTCAAAAGAAACAAAACCAAAGAACACCATAATTTTATCTTAAAAATTCTGGGAAAGAAATGCCACTGCATAATTTTGTATCAAGCAAAAATGTTCTTCACAATGAAGGCAGAAATAAATATATTTCTAGGGAAACAAATGTGTTAATTAGGGCCTTTTTCCCCCTAGTCTGGCTAAAATATGCTGCATATTAATAACTACAGATCAAAAGCAGCATACACATTTGTGTGGTCAAAAAATATAAAAAGTTATTCACTGGAAAATTGAAATAACAAATATCTAACTTTCATCCCTGAAGCACCTTCATGGAATGCTGTAATCGGACATATGTTATGGTTGATTCTTTGTTCTCTTAGTCTTTGTTTGATTCAGCATTAAATACTTTCCTTCTCTACCCATCTAGGGTCTCACGGTTTCAGATGAGAGCCCCATTAGTAAAGGGACACTTGGTTTCTTTTCCAGTTTCCACCTTGAGCTTCCTTGTATAACAACCACATACTGCTTTGCTAGCTGGTTTGGAATACTTACGGGGTCAGAGAAAACAAAAATGGAGACATGATAAGGGCAAAGGAAAAGTTGTTTCACTTGGATTGTGCCCTGGAAACTGTATCTGTTTCTGTGGACCTGGAAGAAATTTTAATCTGACTCTTCTTTTGCAAGTATTCTCCTTTAGATTCTCTGAGATTCTCTAGATCCTCTCCCTTGAATATCCCTTCTGCAGGAGAGCTAATGACTCCTTTCCCATCCCCTAGCATTTCCCTTGTAGTCTCTTCTAGGTCTTTCTACTGTCTGGGTGGTCGTTTTAGAAGAATCCAAGATGATTCTAAGTCAATACTCCCCACCGATGTGACCCATATCTAGTACCTAGGAACACTTGCATCCTCATTCCAGCAAACTCAGAGTGCAGTTCTGTACAACTCTAGAGGTAGTCTCTGGACTCCACCACTATCAGAGTTCATCTCTTTTTTCTAGATTTCTCAGGCAAACGGCAGACTCTCATATACTATGTTTTCCCAGTATAAGGTAAGATACTTCCTGGAAGCATCCCATCCCATTAGCCTGGGTGAAAGTTTCTCACAGACCACTTTCCTTAAAGGATATCTATCCTCCTCCTCTTACACACACACACACACACACACACACACACACACACACACACACACTTCTTTTTTTCTCCATATTCTGTTCCCTTTTTCCATCCTTAATATGTCTGAGGGTTTCAAGTGTTGTGACATTTCACGTGAAAATTGGTAAATGTATATTTCTTTATTGCTCAGTTTAGAACTTAAATGTTCTGTTTCCATGCCTATTGATTTGATATCCTATTTCCATTGGCTCTTTCTCTATATTTCTTGAATGGTTGGATGAATACTTACTTTAATTTTGATTCGAGGGTTTGTGAACACTTGCTTTCTATATAAAATGGAGATAATTTAGGATATTTAAAATTCTTCCATTTGTGATATAATCAAAGTAATTAAATTTACATGAGAAGTAATTAAATTTATGTGAGAAATTTATATAAAATGAGAAGATGCTCATTTTAAGACTTAGGAAAGAGAGTTGTGGCTCAATTTCACTTAAATACAAAATAAATATTATTCCTACTTCAAAATAAGAGTCAAGAAATAGAGGGGCATGTGGGTAGTTCACTCAGTTAACTGTCCGGCTCTTGATTTCAGCTCAGGTCATGATTTCACAGTTCGTGGGTTCAAGCCTCACATCAGGCTCTGTGCTGACAGCTCAAAGCATGCTTGTGATTCTCTCTCTCTCTCTCTCTCTCTCTCTCTCTCTCTCTACCTCTCCCCTGCTCATCCTCTCTCTCTCTAAGTAAATAAATAAATACACACATAAACAAACAAACTTAAAAAAAATTAAGTCAAGAAATAGCGCAAATGGCTGAAAAGAAAAATAGAGTTCCAGGTTCTATCAATGATCATGGAAATTTTGTCAGAGAATTTACTTGAGAGACAAAGGAAAAAGGAGTTTGGCAAAGTTGGATAGTCCAGATATGCATCCCAACTTGTGATGCTTACCCAAAGTAAGGCTATTTGGGATTTTGTCTATCATCCCTGTCAAGTAATTGTGACATAGTTTCTCCAGTAAAGTGCAGCTTTGAGTACAGTAAACCTATTTTACACATCAGTGCATTAAAGAGCATACCTCTATAAAATATGATTGTCATGGTTGTCATTGTATCAGTGGAAAAAAAAGTGGAGAAAGCCATAAAGGAAAGTTTACTGAGCATATCATAAGAAGTGGGGGAAGGAGAAAACCTTTCCTACAACTGAAAGATTGTATATCCTACAGCAACAAAGTCAGGCATTACTTTGCGATCATTTCATGAACTCATCTTACAAAATTCTGTTTACACCAACCAATTGGAAGGAAACAAATGAACCTCACAAGAAGTGCCTGCAATTCTGAGGTGTATATACTAACATTCATAACTATAAGAGCTTTGTAATCTGAGGAATCCTGTGCGGCTGATAAAATAATGATTTATGCATTTACTGCTGCTCTCAAAAGCTAGAAATTGAGTGTCCCTGCAGTATACACATACTGAAGTTTGTACTTTTAGAATATAATTCCCTTTTCTTCTGAATCCTCTACTTCCAGCCCAACATTCCTCTGAAAGAATGAGAGGTATATGAAACATTTGACATTAAGAAGATTCCCTTGTAATTTTCAGGTCATATGCATTGTCTTCAGTGTGTATTATGAATTTATTTCAAATGGGTAAGGATACTTTACATAATGAGGCAAAGCTTTTAAACCAGATGGTCTTGTGTATAAGGCATTGTTCTATTTTGTGAAAGCTTAGCTCTGTCTTAGTTACACAAAATGCAAGATTTAGAAGCATGTAAACCAATAATAGTTATTCAATCTAAGCTGTAAGGGTAACTTACTATGGGCACTGGAGGTTGAGATGGGATATTGTATTTGCATACATACAGTATATGGAAAACTATTCTACCATTTTATGGAACAGCAATCATATTTAGTTTAATGTCTTTTAAGTCCCATAAAGCGATATTAGGAAATTTTGCTATTTGGATGGTGAGCAATCAAAGCTGTGGTGTTAACTCATCATAACACTACTAGTGTGACTCTTCAGGCTTCATTAAATTGGGGATATAAATATGCCAGATCAACCCAATGAAATTAGAATGCTCCTATTTCGGGGTTTAGAGTAGGCTGAATGAGCTTGGTACCTTTTTTATATTTGTGGTTAGATACTGCATTGGCCTACCTTGTGATTGGATGGCCATTTCAACAGGAATCAAGATTTACATATATCAGTAATCTTCAACTTCATGCCATGACTCTCTTGAGGGTATTATAAAATAGGGATGCCTCAGTTAATTTCCTTCATCAATTTCCTCATCCTTTTTCCCTCATGCTCCTAACATAAGCCCAAAATGTGTTTTGTGGCTACTCCAAGTAATAACATTTCAGAGCTAAACTATGGCAACACTGTGGGGAATTTTGAATCAGCCTAGGAATAATAATAGGACAAATCATCTAATTCTTATCATTTATATTTTGCCAACTGAATATTTGGAGTTCGGAAGTTCTTTCTCTGCCACCTCTCTTGGAACTCACTAATCAGTTTTCAAAATAAGAAATCATGATCAACAATGAAAAAAATATTTAAATGATTTAGACCTAAACACCAGAAACAAAGTAAATTGTCTTTGCCAATTTTTAATGGGTTTAAAAAATATTTAAATGTTGGGGAGAATAATATTATCTAAATGAGCTATATTTCTATTGTATTCTGAGGTCTCTATATACATTTCATTTTGATATTCTAGATCCACTTATAAAAGGGAAAAATAAAACTTTGGAATTATAATTCTTCCTTATTTAAAAAAAATATACATACATGTGTGTATATATACATTTTTATATAAAGATATTTATATAAAATTTTTATATTTATATAAAAATATATACATATTTTTAAATATACATATGCACACATATATGTATATAGAGAGATAGTGAATTCAGTTTGCTGTCTTATTTTGTTCAAATAGAGAATTCCCTCAGAGGCAACCATATGACTTACACATGACTCCTATACATTTAAAACTAAGAGCATTAGGACTAGTTGCTTGTCATAGGCAACTGTGGTGTAATTCAGAGAGAGTTGAACATGAAAGGCAAATCCTTATTCGTTGCTGAGAATATGGAATGGAATACATGTGATCCCTGCATCCAAAATTGGAACCTACACGTTTTTTAAAAAGCAAACATAAATGCAACTAAGCTTATAGTTGTAATACCATATATTGTCTCATAGTACCATTTATTGCTATAATTTCTATTGAGAAGATGTTCAATTTTAAGTTGAAGTGTTTTGGCTGCCTTGCCTAGAAACCTAGCCAACGTTTATAAAGTTATTCAGTGAAAAAAAAGTGTCTTCTGAGTCCTAAGTAATAAATTTATAAACGTCCATTTAAAGGATAATTTATTTATAGATTGGTGGTCTTCTGAAACTCATTCAACAAATGGGCATTGTAATCTTGAGTGATCTCAGTAAATTGTTTTTACACTTTTAAAATATTTCCAATCATCTATTAGTCCACTGCCAAGGGGTGTGCAAAGAATATTGATCAATGTCATTGAATAATAGCTATTTAGCAGAATTTTAAAAATATATTTCTGGTTCCCTGCAAATATTGTGAGCTTGTTTCAAAGTAACTATAATTAAGAAAAATAGACACCAAATGAGGAAAACACTGTCAAATAATTTGCTTTGTGAAAAACTAGAAATAATTGAAATTTATGAATAAAAATATGTTAATTTAATTCACTGAAAATTTTTAATAATTCCTGAATTATTTTAAGTTGCGATGTAAATTTCTCAGATTCTAAAATTTACTTCCCACCTGCATGGTTCAGATTAGGATTTGCTATCTAATTGCTGCTTCATTATTTTCACTAAAACTTATTTCACTATAAATGATTCAAAGTTGTATGTAATCACTGAGAACAGAAACTAGAGAATTATACTACTATAATTTAATATTGAGTTGGACTTTTTACCAGATCAATTCCTTTATAGTTAAGTACACCTAAAGAATATTGTCACCTCTTTCTTTGGTGGATAAGGAGTTCAAATCCATATATTGGTAGAAAATATATCTCACCCTTATTTGCTTACTAGGTAACATTGTTAGAAGACTCTTTTCACAGCTCAGATCCATTATGTCCTGGAATGTCAATTGAAAGTTGTTTGCTTGGTTTCCAGTAGAGAGTTAGTTATTGTGTATCTGTCTGCACTATTCTCATTGTGAGTGACAATCATAGACTATTCTGCTGAATACCACCCCTGTCATTGTTGGTGTTTGCTACTTGACGATTTTGTCTTTTTTCACCTTACTCTTTATAAGTGGATAGAAAAATCGAGTAATTCATCAGAAGAAATACAAAGTTAACTCGGCTTTCAAAACCCTGCCTGCTGTCATTTTCTATAGTTAAGATTTTTACCTGAAGCATTGAATGTCTCACCCTGACATCAGACTGCAGTAATTAATCATTAAATAGTGATTGAGGCAATGGACCCCAGAAAATATCTCCATACACTACCATATGCTGGAGCCAGCTGCAAGCTAGTGCTTAGAGAGAAGCAGCACAGAGGAGAACAGGGCCTGACAGTTCCCTGCTGTGAAGTCCGAGTACAGTGTGCCTCTAACTAAGGGCCAAAAACAGAACGCTTGCTTGCGTTGACCTTCATTACCTGACACTGTTTAAAAGATAAAATGTCAGTGTTAATGTACTGGAAGTTTAAACATTTAATCACATTTTAATGAGTATACCAGCATTTGTCGAACTTCAACATTTATTATTTTTCTTCATTCTTTTTTTTTCTTTAACAAGAAGTCACTTTAGTTAAATATATATGTTCTTAAAAAAAGAGAAAATTTTAAATTGGCTACTTACTAGAAAACGAAATTACACAAATCTATTTAATTTTTTTTAATTAAGGAATAACCAGAGGGCAACATGGATGTTGTCTTCAAATATTTAAAGGGCTATTGTGTAGAAGTAAGTAGATCTGTTGTCTGTGTCTCCACAGGCAATTAATAGAACTCATGAATGCAAGTTATTCAAAGATGTTTTTTTTTGTTTTTGTTTTTTTTAATTTTTTTTTTTCAACGTTTATTTATTTTTGGGACAGAGAGAGACAGAGCATGAACGGGGGAGGGGCAGAGAGAGAAAGGGAGACACAGAATCGGAAACAGGCTCCAGGCTCCGAGCCATCAGCCCAGAGCCTGACGCGGGGCTCGAACTCACGGACCGTGAGATCGTGACCTGGCTGAAGTCGGACGCTTAACCGACTGCGCCACCCAGGCGCCCCTCAAAGATGTTTTTGAACTCAATTTAAAGTCAAATGTATTGAGAATTAAAATTGCCTAATAATGCCACAGCCTCTGTCATGAAGCAATGAGCTTTCCATCTCAGGTGGGGGCTCCCATTTGATAGAAATGTAGTTAGGATGTAGTAGGAACCCTCTGAATGAGTGGGATGGTAGATCACACAGTCCTGTCAAGAATTTTAAATTTAATTGGGGCGCCTGGGTGGCGCAGTCGGTTAAGCGTCCGACTTCAGCCAGGTCACGATCTCGCGCTCCGTGAGTTCGAGCCCCGCGTCAGGCTCTGGGCTGATGGCTCGGAGCCTGGAGCCTGTTTCCAATTCTGTGTCTCCCTCTCTCTCTGCCCCTCCCCCATTCATGCTCTGTCTCTCTCTGTCCCAAAAATAAATAAACGTTGAAAAAAAAATTAAAAAAAAAAGAATTTTAAATTTAAGTTTATAAGCAATATCGATGAATTACTATATACTCATCATTGCTTTCGATATTTTATTGATTTGTACAGTTTTAAAATATATCCAAAATAAAAAAAAGTCAATCTATCTTGCTTAGTGAGTATAGAGGGTAACGTTTGTGTGCAATAGAGATTTATTTTATTCATTTTAATTTTATTTTTTGTGGAATAAATATAAAACTTTGTTTACATTAAATTTTATATATTGTATTTATTCTTATAACATGCTTATGTAACTAACATTCATAGTTTTTCCTTTGAACACAGTCCATCAGGGTTGATTACCAAATTTATACCCAGAGAAAGCTTTCTAATTAGGGTTTTTGTTGTAACTTTGGAAAATATTTTTAAAAGTAGAAATGTAAATCTTAAGGAAAGGCTACAAAAAAAGTGTATGATTCAGAACTTCTGTCTTTAGGTCCTATTATTTTATTCCCATTACATAGATGAAAAAAACCTACGTGTCAGAATGGATAACTAACAATCCCCAAAGTGGTAGATAGAATATCATAGTATAGAATTGGAATTTGAACATGACAAATTTCTCACAGACTTCAGTTTGGGGATTTTCCTATCAACTATTTTAGCGACTGTCATATAGAGATCAGGCTTTGCTCTTCTCAGATAAAAGCACATATATAGATGAGGGATAAGGAGTTTACTAGTCAAAAAAAAAAAAAAAAAAGAAAGAAAGAAACATTTTTAATAGGTTAAATTAGAAAAAAAATTCTTGGTTCACCCCTTTCTGTTTCACGTAGAAATTGTTGTGTTTGCTTCTTTCTTTGTTTACTTGATACTATGCCAGAAATCTTCATAGAATGAAAAAACTAATTAATATATTTTACAACTCTAGCTACATGAGCAGTGCTGGTTCCCTCATGGATGACATTGCTAGGCATTTATTGGTACTTTTTATCGGTGTGTGTACATGCATTTGGTACATCACACTTGCATGCGAGAACATAGTTACTTCAAGCAAGGACTGAAGGATTTAGGTGAAGGAGATAGTTGACATTCTTTTTGAGCTGCTGAAATTTGGTGGTTTTCCTTTCTATTGAATGGAATGTAAATTCAAGGATGGTTCACAAATGGAAATCATCTGATAAAATATGTAAACACAACTTTTCACCAATTCAAGGTTCTAGTCATAATGATCTTTATTATTATTTTCCTTCTTCTTAAGGATTCAAATGTATTAACTCCTTGCGCACAACTTTAAATCTCCTACTTCTACTTTTTAAAATAACAGCTGCTTGGGGTGCCTGAGTGGCTCATTCAGTTGAGTGTCCGACTATTGATTTCGGATCAGGTCATGATCCCAGGGTTGGGATCGAGCCCCATATCAGGCTCTGTGCTAAGCATGGAGACTGATTGAGATTTTTTTTCTCTCTCCCTCTGCCTCTCTCCCCTGCTCCTGTTCTCTCTCTAAAATTAAAAATTAGTTAATTAACAGCTGCTTATTTGAGAACTACAGTTAGTTTCATAGATACAGATGTCTGTCTTTAGTGTACAACTTCTATGCCTTTCTTTGTGGCGAGTATCTCCAGGTTCTTTGTATATTTCCTCAAAAATTCTGTATTAGTTCTGTATTAATGCCAAACACCAAAGAACAATTTGAGTCTTTATTTCTAAAGACTCAGATTTCTTAGTGCATAATTGCCTTTAAATTGTTCTCAAATTAATCCAGATTTACATCACTTTTATGTGTCTAATTTTGGATTTCTTTTTTGTCATATAACCTTGAATATAAATATTTTCTTGACACCATATTGAAAAAAATGTCTCCTAAATTAGTGGTGAGAGCTAATAAATATTTTTCATGAGGATTTAATGCTTTGTTAAGATTAAGCATGGTAAAGTTACTTGACTTAGGACTGAAATATCTGTTTTATCTTGCTATTCTAAACAAATTTTTCTTGAAGTTAAAGTTGTCAGTAGCAACAATTATTTTCTTCAAATTGTTTCTTTGTTTATTTATAAATAACAGCTAAAAGTGTTCATGGGTATATAGGTAAAAAACAAGAAGAAAGCACACAATCAAAACTCTTAGAAGTTCTCTGCTTTTAGAAAATGCAGTTTGAATGAAACAGAAAATTTGGAGGGTCATGTATTAATTAGTGTTATGAGTGAAGCATTATATGAGGGAAAAACACAGTAGGCATATTGTTCCTGTATTAACTCATTTGGCAAACTCTTGAAACAGTTATAGAAAATGTACCTTTTACAAACATTGACTAACTAGTATGGCCTAAAGTGGGCTTATGCCACTTGTCGACAACACACAAATACAAGCCCTTTGAGTGAAATAAATTTAAATAAACACCAATATATATTTTTTTTAATTTCAATGGAATGAAATGAAGCTACTTGAGAGATACTGTACATCCATCTAACTTAATTTCATGTGAAGAACAGCTTCTTGGAAAACACTGTATGTCTTTTGCAGTATAAATGTGAAGCAATCAAAATCACTTTTAATTAAAGCTCTTTTTCAGTTCACCAAGGAATACTGAGAGAATGCCAAACTATATTAATGTACTCCATTATGACTTTGACTATATTTTACAACTTGAAAAATTTTCATTTTTATGGTGCCATCAGCCTGCTACTTAATAGAAAATGTTTTATTGACATTTATGTTCTTTACCTAATGATGTGTATTTAAATGATGGCTGCCATCTTCATTAGAAGTGACTGTTGAAAGAGTAATAAGAAAATAGGGAAACCTGTCTGATTCTAATTGTACAAACTAAGAGTATAACCTTGGGCTAAATATTTTACCAATTTGGCTACAGGGCTTAATTAAAAATAGTATGCAGCTCCAACACTATATGATTGCTTTTATTGTGATTTATTTTATTATTTTCATATTATTTATATTCCATTTTCTATTCTTAAAAATAAATGTATTTATTAATTACTTTAAATGTTATTTTTTATCCAAATCCCTTAATATTGTCATCAATCATCAGAAAAATATCAGACTTAGGATAGTAGACTCCATGTCAAAGACACAGTAACTAATATGCCCAGTGTTGATGAACATACACGAGTTGAAGTAGTCTAGACTTGATAGTGATGCAAAAATCCTGATCCATCAAACAACTGGTTAATGAGAATTTTATTTGCACTCATCAAAGCAATAAGAATTATTTACTTCAATCACCATTTTGTTCCTTATCAACTTACAGTTTTGATTTTTTGTTCTTAGAGATTATTCAGCACAATGTTGTTACCTAAAAATTTGTCTATTACCCAGAATAAAGAATATGATGGGCAAACGTTTTAAATATAATGAAAGAAATTATATTTTATTCAAGTTTTATGTCTAAACCTGGCAATATTGCATAGTTTTTTTTGTAGTGAAGAATAATTTACCCTTTCACCAAAAATACTAACTTAGGTATTTATAATATATAGACTAGGAAAAAAAACAATATTTACTTCTAAAAACTGAGCACACATAAACTCTTATTTCATTTTATTAAAGAAATTGATTAGTTTTCCCAGCATAATTCAAACTGGGATTTATATTATTTCTTCAAATACAACTATGGCTTTATTATTTTCTGGACTACATATCTCCCTTATATATAATACCACTGTTGCATTAGTATACTGCCTTGTAACTCTTTGTTTTTTGTTTTTGTGGTAGCCAGCTTCCAGATGACCTCAATAGTCCTCAACTCCTGTGTAGCTTCTTCCCCTATTGAATCATGGTAATTCCTGTGTGACAAAATAAATATAAAGTAAGTGATGGCATTTGACTTCCTAGGCTGGTTCATAAAAGCCAAAACATGGGGCACCTGGGTAGCTCAATCAGTTGGGCGTCTGACTTTGGCTCAGGTCATGATCTCCCGGTCCATTAGTTTCAGCCTCGTGTAGGACTCTGTGCTGACAGCTCAGAGCCTGGAAACCTACTTTGGATTCTATGTCTCTCTCTCTCTCTCTGCCCCTCCCCCACTCATGATCTGTCTCTCTCTCAAAAATAAATAAATGTTAAAAATTTTTAAGAAAAAAAAAAAGAGCCAAAGCAGCTTTTGCGTTGTGTTCTTGAATTACTTGCTATGGAAGAAACCAACTGTCATGCCATGAAGAAACACAAGCAGCCCAGTAGGGAGGTCTAGGTAGAGAGAAGCCAAAGCTACAGGACAACAGCCATCACCAACTTTTCAGCCATAGGAGTGGACCCTGTCAGTCACCTTAACCAATGTCTGACTGACCTCATGAGACATCCCATGTTAAACTACCTAGTGTAGCCACTCCTGACTTTCTGAAGCACAGAAACCCTGATATATGATAAATGAATATTGCCATTTTAAGTCATCATATTTTTGGAGTAAGTGTTGAAACAGTTATAGATAACTAATGCAATGTTCGTGCCTATAGTAAATTTCTTGGATATATGGACCATGATTATTTTTCCTCCAACTATATAGGAGATATTTAGCACAAGGCTTGTCATGAAAGGGAAACTCAATTAGTGTTGGCTAAATTTAAATGAACAAATTTAAATGTGATCCTTCTGCCAATGTCATTGTTCAAAAGGACCTCAAAAAGCATGAACATCTAATATTCAAATTTGGTAAGAATCAAGAGTTCAGCTTGGCCAAAAAAACGCAATATATTATTTTAGGCAAATATGATATTAAATAATTTGATGTTGCAGGGCAATTCATGTAGTCACCGAGTAAAATCGGCCAACTTAGCCCAGCAAGCTAGCTGAGACAGAAAGGTTTATTCAAAACAAGCTATTTCCTAAGAGTCATCCCAAATCTTTAAATGGTCAAGGAAGTTAACTTGTAATACCTATACTTTAACTTCTTCAGGTTCATGTTTTTCCTATATTTTCTAACAGAATTATAGGTGGATGTCAACTTTCCAGGCACAATAACAGAAACAAAACTACACCCATGCAGCCCAAAAAGAAAAAAAAAAAAAAGGAAAAAAAAAACTTTGCTAAGATCACTTTAGTTCTAATGCAGTACTTGAATATGCTAAATCAAATCCTAAGCTTTTGTCTCAGAGCTAAGGCTTGAATTAATTCTGCCCAGCTGTCAACTCTTTTTCTGCATCATTAGATCCTCAGAAAACTGGATCATATTAATTTCACTAGCCAATAACACCTCTTCATTGATTATAGTTTTAGAATATTTTCTTGTCTTCTACAGAGAGCTATTATAAGAATTAGTGACATCTAGAATATTTCTGTATTATGATTATTTTTGTATAGAAAATTTATTGAAGTAGCTCAATTTATCAGAATTGATTGTAGAGATGAAAAATTCATTACGGATCAAGAAAAAACAAACAAAAGAATTTTGCTAGGTTTAGGTAGAAGTGAGATTTAAAAAAGAAGATGTGAAACAGGACCACGGTTGGACTTAGCATTTGAATATTATTATGGGAACTTTTTTAAAAACCTTTATTAATAAACTAATAAAAAATAAATAATATTTAATACCATAATACCTAACATATCATGTGTATTTTTATCAATTGTTTAAATCACACAAAAATTCATTTCTTTTATTTTTTTTTTTATTTTTGGGACAGAGAGAGACAGAGCATGAACAGGGGAGGGGCAGAGAGAGAGGGAGACACAGAATCGGAAACAGGCTCCAGGCTCTGAGCCATCAGCCCAGAGCCCGACGCGGGGCTCGAACTCACGGACCGTGAGATCGTGACCTGGTTGAAGTCGGACGCTTAACCGACTGCGCCACCCAGGCGCCCCTAAAAATTCATTTCTAATGTTGCTTGGCTTTTAACAGATCATTTTGATGTTTTTCTAAATGCTCATGTTATAAAACGATTTTGAGAATCTTTAAAAAGAGATCTGTATACTTCAGTGGACTTTAGTAACATATGTCACTGTCCTGATGCCTAGCAAGAACAAGCCCAGATTAGGTATAAATACAATCAATGATGTAACATGGAACAACCTATTTGAGCCAAACTTTACATAAATATGCCATTGATTTGCAGATTTACTAATTGCAGTTTCCATTTTGAACATGTCTGAGGCCTTTTTTACAAATTAAATTTGGTCCATTTGGTACTGTAATTTCATTATTTCATGATCAATATAAATAGGAATAAAGTAATAAAGTAATGGTTTCTGTGAAGAAGCAATTTGCTTAATGCCTGTACAGTAAGAAAGACCACAAGGGCAATGCTATAAAAGCAAAACAACTCACCAATTCATTTCATTGACTATAAGTAGATGTGCTCATGGTAAGGCAGAGCCTAAAAATAAAAATAAAGAGAATATTATACTGATAAAATAATTAAATTTGAAAAAAGAAAAAGCAGATTCGGAACATGATCCCTGTTAGGAATGTTTCCTAACTCCCTAAAATCAGCTTTTAACTTTGCTATGCCATCATCTTCCTTGCCTTTTCTCTGCCATCATAAAGAATGATAAATTGTCTGAAAGATGTTTTTTGAAGTTAAATATAAATGAAATCTTTTCTTTTGGTCTTTTTATTGTTCAGATGACAATGTGCAAACTCACCAGTGAGCAACTAGGCCAATTAAAGACTTAACTTATCTCTGAAACATTTTCCCAATCAAGTTTATTTTGGTTAAGAAAGAATAATCTCTCCTGTTTGTACTCTCTTGTTCTTTGGAATAGAAAAATATACCTCTACAGTCCTGTTGTTGTTGTTGTTGTTGTTGTTGTTGTTGTTGTTTCCGTTCTATTTTTATTCTTAGGAGATTTTCTGTTTCTTATTTCCTTGTTAGGGGATATAGATGAGCCCATTTTTTGATATCTTTGATGATTTCTTTGTGAAAGCTACTACTTGTCAGCTTTAATTAGCTTTGTCAGCTACCTTCAACTTCAATGCTATGTTTATTTATTTTATAATTATTGTGTTTTTTTTAATTTAGTAGTATCTGTCATTTTCCCATTATCATGTCAGAGACACGAGGCAAGAAGTCTTGTCCCAAAGCTTAACACAGTGCTGACCTCACAGTAGGTGTTGAGAAATACTTGTTGAGTAAATGAATTTATTAATAGACAGTGGAGATGATAAAAACCAACTTAAAATATTTAGTAGTACAATGATTAATGTTAAGAGTATTGACAATATTAATAATTTTTAGATTGGCTGACATTGGTGTAAGCCATTGTGTACAATGTTTAATATCCATACTCTTGCCAATCTGGTCATCAGAAACTCAACTCATACCAAGATCACAAAAGTGGCGCTCAGGTTCTGAGTCTGATTCTGGGTAGTCTCAGCCTGGAGGCATATCCTGTTGGTCCTTTTACCGAACTTAACCCCTTCTCTTGGAAAAAAGAGTAGAAGTAACACATCAACAGTAAATGTAACTGATTGGGCCATCTCTGTTTTATTTATTTTCCAGATTTGTAGTTGAAAATTGCCTAACAGATGAAAATTATTATCTGATTTTGTTTTTTAAAATGGAGAACAGATGCCTCAGAGGTCCATAAGAAAACAAGTAGAGGTGCCTTGGTGGCTTAGTCTGTTAAGCTCCAACTTCGACTCAGGTCGTGATCTTGTGGCCCGTGAGTTTGAACCCCGCATCCTGCTCTGTGCCCAGGGCTCAGAGCCTGGAGTCTGCTTCGGATTCTGTGTCTTCCTCTCTCTCTGCCCCTCCCCCACTCGAACTCTCTCTTTCTCTCTCAAAAATAAATTAACATTGAAAAAAAGAAAGAAAGAAAGAAAACAAGTAGCCACACTGGAACCTGAACAAGCTTTTGTGCAGTTCCAGTGCTGCTTACATTATGGAACAATGATTTTTCATCCAAACATGAGAGAGATTAAAAATGTCAGGACACAATGGAAACTGAAAAGTTTAGGTATTTATTTTCATACAAACCATATAGCTTTGAAAAAAGTATCAAAAAGTTATGGGAAATAGCCATTTGTTTAGTGATATAAAGCATTTTGATACATCTGAGAGAGGACAGAAGGAAGCAGAAGACATAACTCACATAATAAAATGTATATATTATTTTAACATAATGAAGCAAATTATTATATTTTAAAATAATATAAATAAAAGTGCAAACATGAGATACTTTATTTGCACTTATTATATTAATGAAATATAAGCTTATTTCTAAGATGTATGTTTAATGCATCCTCATATAGCCCTTTTTATATAACACATTAAGATATGAAGATTTTGTACTGCTCACAGACTTTTTCAATATGGAGTAACTTTAAGTGTAAAATACAGTTTTTCCTCAGTCTTGATCTCAAATTCTTGCTTTCTGATATTTTGAAGACACAAATAGCATAATTAATGATATATTATATAAAATATTAGAAAATTTACTGTGTGTATCCACCGTATATATTTGTGTAGATATGATTAAATATCTCTATAGCTTTAGTCAAGAATATAATAATTTTAATAATACTTAATACTTAAAATAATTACTTAAATAATACTTAATACTTAAAACATCTCTGCTCAACATCTTTTTATGAGTGATTCAAGAACAGAAACTTAATCTTTATTTTGGAATTTAAAAAGTAAAATATAGTATTTTATAAATATGTAAGGTTTCACTTACATATAATTTATATTTATATAATCTCAAAATAACCTAAAATCTCGAAAACCCTTGAGAATCCTAAAATGAGCCTCTCAGCTTTTTGAGAGACTGGCAAGTATTAGGGAAGGTATATTGAGGCAGGAAGTTACTTTCTAGTAACTTCAAATCAAAATACACAAAAAGCCAATGTTTTTTGTTTTTGCTTTTTTTCCCCTATAAGCCAAGTAAAAGTCAAATAAAACAATCTTCTCACTCTCAAAAACACATAATGGAGCTATAAACTAATATATAATAATAGAAGGAAACTACTAGCAAGAATAATAATGGAAAGCAAAATAATAATGGAAGGTACCTACTAGCAAGAACTTAATAAACACGTGTTGGTTCATTCAGCAAACTTTTCAGTCACTGAGGTTTTGGAGTCACAATTCTTAACTTAAAAGACCATAAACACAATGAGAGAAACAGGCAGACATGTAATGGGGCAAAATGATTATCATGTGGGGGTCCAGAAGAGGGGATTTGCCATGTATCCTTAATATCATCACCTCCCTCTCATTTTTATCCCCCCTCTACTCTCCCCACTCCACACACCCTCTATCTAAGACAGGGAAGACAAAGTTGCCAAGGTTTGGCATGTAATAAAATGACTGACTGGATATTAGAAGAAGCAAAATACTTCCTAATTGGGCTGAGCAAGACAGTGTTGAATATGTTACTACTTGGAGGTGTCCTGTGGGATTAGGAATGTAGGGCAGGGGAAGAGATGAGATACAAGAGTAAAATAATAGAATAAGAATAGGACAACTGGATTGAAAGAAAATTTATTTGTAGCAGAAATAAGAACCTTCCAGGAATTTCTGAAGTCAAGAGGCTCAGTGATAATAAGTGGTTACAAATCTGTTTTAGTTAACAGTTAACAAGAGCTCCCAAAATATCTGAAAGAGATTTAAGATGAAAATATTGGAATCCCTATTGCAAAAGCACCAGGGCTCCTTTGAATATAACATTGCTTCAAGGCTTCCCTAAATGGATCACTGCTTTTTAAGCAATAGACAAATAGCAAATATATCACAATTACTCACTGAGGAAATACTGAAAGAGGTCCTATTTTGGAAAGAGAGATGATGAATTTAGTGTGGATATTGGAATCTGGGAAACCTTTGAAATATCAAAGAGGAGATTTAATGTATGGGTAAACATACTGGCCTGGAGTTCAGGAGAAGGGTCTGGAAAGATGGACGACAAACAGGTTTATCAATAAGACTTTAGGCCAAGAGAAAACCTTCCCCAAACCCACCCCATGGTAACAATGCACAGTCTTTACAAAATTGATATGTAACATATATTTAATTGGTTTCTGGATTATGCTTGTGCTGTAGTTATCCTTAATCATTATACACAAACTTCAGTTAAAGCCTGCTGTATGAAGCAACCTTTAGAAAATGAAGAAGTGATAAATTTCATAACTAAAGTTAGAAAAAAAAACAAAGAGGACAGAGCCAAGGAAGTTAATATATAAATATAGACTAACAATTGAGGAAAAGTAAATTTAAAACAAAAAGTCATCATGGCAATTTAAGGTACCAATTATCCTCAAAACTCTTTGGGGAAAAGGTATACCCTGGAATTTCCACAATCAGTAGGAAGAAATATTGAAGTTGTCTCATTTTAACAATAAAGAAAATTGTCACTAAGCGTAGATAGACAATTTGGGGCATTTTATTGAAATACTTACAGAAGAAAGAGCAACATCAGCAAGATGGCAGAATAGGAGGTTCTAGTCGTTAACCCCACAGTCCCTGCACAGAAACATTGGCTTAACAACCACATAAGGAACAAAATACCTCAGGAAAGGTCTAGATTCTAGTTAAGAAGTTGCAGTACCCCAGCTGAGCATAAAACCAAGATCAGCCACACTGACATGGGTAGAAAGAGAAATTTCACTCTATTTATGTCAGCCCCTCCCCGAGCCAGCCCAGCCCAGCCCTGAGATCACAACTTCTCCCTTGGTCAGAGATGAGGAGGGAAGAAAGAATGAGGTAAATGTAATGTTCCTGGCCTTTCTATACAGTCCCTGAGGAGTTGGCCTTTTTCTTGTGGTATACAGAACTGAAAAATCCAAACTGTCATATCTTGGATGCTGGCAGCCAGGAAGATAGGTTCCTTCTTGAAGCCAGCATAGCCCTAAAAGGCTTGGAGAAAGCACAAAACTGAGGGCTGTCCTCCAAAAGGGTGGAAGGAGAATGAGATTCCACTGTGTCCACCTTTCAGTGTACCCCTGAGGGACCAAATTCTTCCCTTCTTTGCCTAACTCTGAAGGAACTGAGATAGTCTTATATCAGGAAAGCAAGAGATTACAACCTTTGAAAAAATGAGGGGGAGAAAAAGCTAGATGCCTGGAGCTGAATAAAGGAACAAAATCTTTAGCCAGACTGAGTGCTACAGGTCTTTTCCAGTTAAAGACAGTCATCAAAGACTGGGAGAAGGAGCTAATCACTCTTCAAATGTGCCAACACCAATGCAAAGCTATGAGGAAGCATGAATAATCTGGAAAACATGGCAGTTAACTTGTTATTAGCTTGAAAGAAATAATTATACGATGTTTTGTGTAAACCACATAGTAACCACAAGGAAAAAAATGTGCAAAAGAAAAGAGAAGGGAAACAAAGCATATCACTACAAAAACAAAGCACAAGGAAGACAGAGAAAGAGGGAGAAAAGATCCACAAAACAGATAGAAACAATTAAAGAAACAGTAATAGTAGATAGATCCTTACCTATCAATAATTACTTGGATTCAACTCTTTAATCAATAGAATGGCTGGCTAAACAAACTGAACAAAATCCAACTGTATGCCATCTACAAGAGACTTGCTTTAGAATTTAAGACATATACAGGGGGAAAGTGAAGAGATGGGAAAAAATATTTCATTCAGAAGGTAACCAAAATAGAGCAGAGGTGGCTATACTAACAAATAGAGTTTAAGTCAAACTGTCACAAGAGACAAAGAAGATCATATACAATGATAAAAGGTCAATTCATCAGGAAGATATAGCAATTAGAAATATATATGCACCCAAAATCACAGCACCTAAATATATAAAGCAAACATTGACAAAACTGAAGGAAGCAGAGACAGAAGACATTAATAATAGGAGACTTCATTACCCCACTTTCAACAATGGATAGAGCATCCCAGAAGACTTGAACAACACTACAGACCAAATAGATCTAACAGATAAATACCCAATAGCAACAGACTACACATTCTTTACAGGTGCACACGAAACACTCTACAGAATAGATCACACGATAAGCCACAAAACAAGCCTTTGCAAGTTTAAGAAGACTCAAATCATACCAGGCATCTTTTCTAACCACAATAGAAAAAACTAGAAGTCATTTTTTAAAAGGGATTACTAGAAAATTCACAAATATGTGCAAATTACACAACACACTCCTGAACAACCAGTGGGTCGAGGAAGAAATCAAAAGGGAAATCAAAAAATATATTGAAACAAATGAAATTAAAATATGATGCACCCAAATTTATAAAATGCAGCAAAAATGGTACTAAAAAGGAAGTTTATAGCAGTGAACATTTACATTATAAAAGAAGTACAATCTCAAATAAGTCACACAGCTTTATACCTTAAGGAACTAGAACAAGAAAATAAATTAAGCCTCAAGTTAGCAAAACAAGGAAATAAAGATTAGATCAAAAGTAAATAAAATAGAATATACAAAAACAATAGAAACAAAATCAGTGAAACTAAAATTTGGGTTTGCTTTTTTTTTTTAAAGATGAAATTGACAAACCCTCAGCTAGACTAGGAAAATAGAAAATTAATATAAAAGCAGAAATGAAAGAGGAAACATTGTAATGGATGTCTCAGGAATAAAAAGGCTAATTATAAATTGTGATAACCTAGAAGATGTGGATAAATTCCTAAAAAATTCAACCTACCAAGAGTGAATCATGAAGATAGAAAATAATGAATAATGAGTTTGAATCAGTAATCAAAAACCTTCTAACAACAAAAGCCTAAGCCCAGATGGCTTCAGTGGTGAAATTTACCAGACCTTCAAAGAAGAATTAACTACAATCCTTCTTAAACTCTTTCAAAAAATAAAAGAGAGAATACTTCCAAATTCATTTAACGAGGTCATCATTACCCTGATACCAAAGCCACACAAGGACACTACAAGAAAACTACCAGCCAATAATTCTGATAAATATAGATGATAAAATCCTGGAGAAAATCTGGCAAACCGAATTTAACAGGATATGAAAAAAGGATTACACACCATAACCAAGCAGGATTTATTTCAGGGATACAAAGATGGTTCAACATAACAAATTAATCAATTAATTTGATACATGGTTTTGTGCTGGTCTCAGCCTATGTATAGTAATGCTATTGGCTAGAAATGCCTGGGGGCACTCACTCACCTGGGCCCCAGTGAACTTTACACAGACATTTCCCCTTTACAACCAATGTTGATTGGACCCAGCTTTGTGGTTCTTATTAAAATTGCAAGATCACTCTTGAGCAATGACCATTAGGAAATTGTGAAGAAAAAGAGTTTATGACTTAAAGCCTTGGAGTGCAGGTTTGGAGAGAGAAAGCTTGGGCCTGGGGTTTTGTTTTTATTGGGGCTGAGGGTCAGGACCTAGGAATATTCACATGCAATAAAGAGAAATTGGATCCTCATCTTACACCATACACAACAATCAACTCAAAATGGATTAAATATTTAAATGTAAGACCTTAAACTGTAAACTTCTAGAAGAAAACAAGGGGGACTAGCTGCATGACATTGGGCCAAAGCCCAAGCAACAAAAGCAAAATTTTGCAGGTCGGATTATGTCAAACTTAAAAGCTTCTACACCGCAAAAGAAACCATAGATAGGATGAAGAAGCAACCTACAGAATGGGAGAAAGTGTTTTCCAACCATATATCTGATAAAGCATCAATATCCAAATTATACAAGGAAATGCTACAATTCAATAGTGGAAACAAATAAAAAACACTAATCATTTAAAAATGGGCAAAGAGCTTGAATAGTCATTTTTCCAGAAAAGAAAGACAAATAGCTAACAGGTATATAAAGATGCTCTACATCACTAATCATCAGGGAAATGCAAATCAAAACCACAATGAGAGATCATCTCATACCGGTTAGGATGGCTAGTATCAAAACAAAGAAACAAACAAACAAAAACAGAAAACAAAAAACAAAAAAACAGAAACAAAAGACAACATATGTCAGTGAGGATATGGGGAAATTAGAACTCTTGGGCACTGTTGTTGAGAATGCAAAATGGCATAGCCACTATGGAAAACAGTATGATGGTGTATCAAAAAATTAAAAATAAAGTGTACCATATGATCCAGCAATCTTGCTTCTTCTATATTCAAAAGAATATATTCAAGATCTCAAAGAGATACATGAACTGCCATGTTTATTGCAGCATTATTCACAGTGGACCAGATATAGAAAAAACATCAATGTCTATTGACAGATGACGAAAATGTGACATATACATAGATGATAGATATCGATAGATATCTATATCTATATATAGTGGAAGACATCATGCTAAATGAAATTAGCCAGCCATAGAAGGGGCAGTACTGCATGATTTGCCTTATATGAAGTGTCTAGTATAATCAAACTTGTAGAAAAAGACAGGTGTTTCCCAGGGCCTAAGGAAAGGGGAAATGAGGAGTTGCTCTTCAAAGGATGTAAGATTTTACTTTTGCAAGATGAGTAAATTCAAGAGATCCACTGTACATCATTGTGCCTATAGCTTGCAATACTGTATAGTATATTTTTTAAAATAGTGGATCTCTGGTTAGGTGTTCTTACCACAATAAAAGTGTAAAAGTAAATTAATAAAAAGGATGAAAAGCAATCTAGATAAAAGGGAGATACTTAGAAAGGCATCAAGAAGTCAAAGTGTATGCCGAGTGAAAATGTGTGACCTATAAAGAAATAGCTGCTTATGGTGAGAGCCTGGATTGTAAAGTGAAAGTACAGCAAAGAAAGATAAAAAATGTTAACAATCAATTAATTAAAATATTTTTTTTTCATTAGCATCAACTGTAACTTTCTAGTCTTTCAGCTATGGAAGGGAGATTTTGTGGGTTTTTTTTTAATTTTTAAAAAAGGGTTGTTTCATTTTTTTATGAGAGACAGAGAGAGAGAGAGAGAGGGAGGGAGAGGGAGAGAATGAGTGAGGGAGAGGCAGAGAGGGAGGGAGACACAGTACTGAAGCAGGTTCCAGACTCTGAACTGTCAGCACAGAGTCTGACATGGGACTTGAACTCACGAACCATGAGATCATGACCTGAGCTGAAGTTGGATGCTTAACAGATTGAGCCACCCAGGCTCTCCAGGGAGATTTGTTTGAAAGAATCTCGATGGCTAGAATGCTGATATTCTGTAAATGCTTCTTGAATGCACAGATTAATAGATGAACGTACACACACACACACACACAAATACAAATATAAAGAGACATAGAAGTTAAATTCCTTCACTCTTGCTGTAGATTACTTTAAAATGTCAGAATGTGTTAAAAGAGTCCATGTTGCAAAGAAACCAGCAGACAGAAGACATCCTATGAGTAAGAGCATCTGAAAAGCATGTAAGTAGTATATTGTCTTAAATAGAACAGTCATTTACATATGTTGCTAGTGTTCATAATTCACTATTGATTTTAAGAGATTGGCGTACTGAAAGCTATAACTAAACTATAAGCACTGACAAGGGTGAGGGAGCCATTGACTGAAATCCATCCTCTAAAATGGCCGTTGCTGATTTGTGAATTGAGCTGCTATCTATGTTCAAGCAGCATTTGATATATACTTTTTTATTGTGTCTGCACTCTGCTGAAGACATAGGGTGTCAATGGAGACTTAGTCATATATTCTGATACATAACATTGAAACTTTTATTTTTTAATTACAATTCAAGTAGCTAAAAGTGGATACAGTAGACAGTTGGACAGCCTATTTGGCAGGAGCTATGTTGGAGGGAAAAAAAGAGAAACGATTTCTTTCCATGACTGCTTTTGGATCTCTCTACTCTCAGCCCTTCTTGATGCATAAAGTGAAACTTTACCCCAAATGCATACTATTTGGAAACAGAAAAAGCTTTTTTTGTTGAAGGGTACAATGGAAAATGCATAAATCAACCTTCTCAATTTGGATGACTTTGGTAATTTGCATTCATCTGTTTAAAGAGAGATGTCTTTGGAGACTTCCTATTTTTACATAAAAATTACACTCAGCATCTCCCAGCCTCTTTTGTTCACTAAAATTAGATTTGCTCACTTATACAATTCAGAGGGCCTAATTTGTTCAGAGGGAAGTTACATGCTATTTACAGCATGCCCTCTTCTCACCTACCTCCTTCAAAATTATATATATATGTATGAACTGCAGGCCCCCTCCCACACCAGTATACATGCTCTAGTGATTCATAGAGTGCACTTCTGTGGGTGAAAGGCCACCTCTCTATTACAAACCAGAAAAGAAAAATTGGCAAAAAGTAAGGTTTGCAAGTGCCATGGGATTTTATGAGAGTAATTACCCTGGCCTTCAATATTAATGAGCAGTTAGAGAACCATCCATGAAGCAGACCACTGAACCTGCAGCTTCAACAATTCTAGTCCTGTGGCTTTGCCAATAATGGAGTTCTAGTTCTTATACACAAACTGAAAAGCTCTGAGATTGCTGTGAGTGTCACGGCTATATTGCAGTCTCCTTTCCATTGGATGTGTGACCCCGGTCTAATTTGGAAATGTATCAGCAGGGTAGTCCCAGAGAAAAGCATACTCTGGTGTGATAGGAAGGGGACCTATCATGAGACAATAAAAAATAAAGAGTACATAAGCATTTAAATACATATATATATACATACATATATATATATAATGATGAGTATATAATGATGAGTATAATGACTTCTGTGATCTATAAGCCTTTAAACAAACAAATCATATGGTAAAATGAAGAGTTCGAGATTTAAAGTCATACGTATTTCCATGTTTGTCCTTTTACAAGGTGTGTGAATGTGGGCAATCTAGTTAAACCCTTCTAAGCCTGTTTTCTAATTATGGAATAGGATGATGGTGTGGACTGCATAGCATTCCTGAAAGTACGTACCAATGTCAAATTAGCAAAGCCATCTTCATGGACATGATCTATGCAGTGATACAGGACCTAATGCTCAGAAAGGCCCACTGTTGGTTTAACACTCTTAAGTCTGGAAATTCTTTAAATTTTTGAATCGGGACCCCTAATTTTTATTTTTCAAAATTTATTTATTTATTCTTGAGAGAGAGTAAGCATGTGAGCAGGGGAGGGGCAGACAGAGGGAGAGAGAGAATCCCAACCAGACTCAACACTGTCAGATTATGTCAGGGGCATAATCTGAAAGACCGTGAGACCTGCGCCAAAATCAAGAGTCGGACACTTAAACAACTGAGCCACCCAGGCACCCCAGGCGCCTTGTTTTCATTTTGCATTAGGTCCCAAAAACTATGTAGCTTGTCCTGCAAATTAGGAAACCATCTGGCCCAGTGATCACCAATGTTAGGTGCTCAGTTTATATTAGTCTTCTCTTTGTCTTCCTCCTTCTCTTAAACATGCAAAGTCAAGGGCAGTCAGTGTCTCCTGCTTCGTACTGGCTTCCCACACACTCTTACCCTCTAGAGATAAGCTCAATTAATTGCAGTGGCTGCCTTTTCCCACTATATCTTTGGAGTCACATTCCAGGACCAGCTAAACATTACCTAACGGTTTCCTAATTCCAAATGCCCCCTTTTCATCTTATAAAGCTATAGGAAATAATCACTCGATCCTTTTTCATGGTAGGGAGCTTCCTCTAATTACTGGATTAAAACAGAAGGTTGAGGAAATGGTAATGGTACATTGACATGGAGTTTGTTTTCAGTGTTCAGCTCAAACCTACTTTTTGACACTGGCTTGGTGTCAGGTCTAGGCTTTGGAAGACTGAATCACAGAACGTCTGCCTAATGTCAATTCTAGACCCTATGAACTATGTGATTACTGATATAGTTGGATTAATATTTACAATAGTTTTTACTAGTTTTTAATTGTTGCCCTTGTTCATTTGTCCCAGTTTTGTGTTCGTCTTTTTCTGCCTTTTGTGGTTTTAATTGAGCACGTTTTTATGATTCCATTTTCTCACCTTTCCCAGCATATCAGTTATTATTATTTTTTTTAAACTTTCTTTTTTCATGTTTATTTATTTTTGAGAGAGAGAGAGAGACAGAGCATGAGTCGGGGAGGGGCAGAGAGAGAGAGACACACAGAATCCGAAGCAGGCTCCAGGCTCCAAGCTGTCAGCACAGAGCCCGACGCGGGGCTCGAACCCATGAACCATGAGATCATGACCTGAGCCAAATGTCGGATGCCCAAATATTGAGCCACCCAGGCGCCCCAATTACTATTATTATTAACTATTACTTTTTTAGTGGTAGCCCTAGAGTTTCTCATATACATGTACAGCTATTCCAAGTTCACTTTCAAATAACACTATACCACTTCACAGGTAGCTTGAGTACTTTATGATAACAAAGTAATCCTTATTTACACTTCCCATCCCTTGTATCATTGCTGTCATTCATTTTACTCATATATAGGTAATATATAAACATATATGTTCATTTATTATATAATAAGCCTATGTATATTTGAATACATTATTGCTATTATTGTGAGCAAACTGTTATGTTAGATCAATTAAGAATAAGAGAAATAGGAGTGCCTAGGTGTCTCGGTTGGTTGAGCATCTGACTTTGGCTCAGGTCATAATCTTATGGTTTGTAAGTTCTAGCCCTGCATCGGGCTCACTGCTGTCAGCATGGTGCCCACTTCAGATCCTCTGTCCTCCTCCTCTCTCTCTGCTCCTCCACTGTGAATGCTCTATCTCAAAAATAAAATAAACATTTTAAATAAAAAGGAATACGAGATATAAAAGTTTTAATTTCACCTTCACTCACTCCTTCTTTGATGCTCTGTATTTTCTATGCAAATCTGAGTTTTCTGACCTATATGATTTTCCACCTCTCTTATGAACTTCTTTTAACATTTCTTTCAAGGCAGGCCTACCAGCCACAAATTCCTTCAATTTTTGTTTGAGAAATTCTTGCTTTCTCCCTCACTTTTAAAGGATAATTTCACAGGATACGTAATCCCAGGTTGGTAGTTTTTCTTCCTCAACATTTTAAATGTTTCCCCCATGTTTAAATGTTTCTTTTTGATTTTATGGTTTCTGAGGGAATATCAGATGTAATTTTAGTCTTTGTTTCTCTATAGGTTAGGTGTTTTTGTCCTCTGGCTTCTTTCCGGATTTTTTCTTTATCTTTGATTTCTTGCCATTTGAAAATTATTTGCCTAGCTACAGAGGTTGGGTAGGTTGGTTTGTTTGGCATTTTTCATGCTTGGTATTCATTGAGCTTTGTGCTTTGGTGTCTGATATGAATTTGGTGAAATTCTCAGTCATTATTGATTCAAATATTTGTTCTGTTCCTTTCTCTCTTTCTTCTTTTTCTAGTAATCCCATTAGGTGAATGTTATATATTATATATAATGGAATATTAATCAACCATGAGAAGAAAGGAATCTTATCATTTTCAACAACATGGATGAACCTGATAGATATTATTCTAAGTGAAGTAATCCACACAGAGATAGGCAAATACTGTATGATCTCACGAATATGTGAAATCTAAAAAATAAAAGTCAAACCCAGAAGCAAAGAGTAGAATGGTTGTTACCAGGAGCTGTGGTTAGGATAAATGGGGACATACTGGTCCAGGGGTACAAGTCTTCACTCATAAGATAAATAAATTCTGGGGTTCTAACATATAGCATAGTGACTGTAGATAATAATTGTTGTATATCTGAAGCACCCACTGGTTTGAGCTTCTCTGTACTGGGTTTCAAACAAAGTAAGTTTCTTTGGGGTATCTTTGCAGTTCTCTGTTCTTATGCTTCTCTTTCTGGGCAAAATCTCTGAGCCAGTGCTCCAGAACTGGGGGACGTTCATGACCTGCTTGTCTTAAATGGATACCTCTGATAAGCAGTGCTCAGGGGAAGCAATAGACTCTATTTTTGTTTGGTTAGTTTTGGTTTTGGTTTTTATCCTTTTCCCCACCTTTTTAACTTCTCCCAGAGTGTAACTCTGCACTATGAGTGAGCCGAGGCAAAGGTGATCCAGCCCAAATATCTTAGCCTGCTATGCCCAGAGTTGAACACCTGTCCCATGAGGGCTGGATGTATGAAGTGGGCCCCCAAAATCCTGGCTGCATTTGCCAGAAATTTAACCTTTTGAACTTGAACCTGGTGTGAAAAAAAAATGCCTTCTTGCTTATCCCTCCCCCACAAAATATATCCCATGACTAGGAGCTAAGGGGAAAAGAGGGCTTGTTTTATAGGCCATAACCAACCAGATTTAAGATTTAGACACTGAGATGAGGAGTGGGAGAGGAGAGAGCCGGTCACAGCTCAAATACTACAGACTTTCAGTTCTTACCAAGATTTGGTAAATTTTTTTAGTAGTGTTTCTCCATCTGCTCTATGGCTTTAGTAAAAACTTCCAGAGGCTTCAAATGATTGAGTTTGTAAAAAATAATTTTTAAGAGTTATGGTTGTTTTCTAGGAAGCAGTTTTGTGTGAGTCCCCACACTGCCATTCTGGAAGTCTCTTGCAGTATTTTCTAATGAATTTTGGCAAGTTTAAGAAAGAACTTAAAACGGCTTTTCAACTTTCAGAATTGCTATTAAAATTAAGCTTTCAGGTCTTCAATTATAGGACATTTATTGCAGAGTGTAGGACCACCAGCAGAGAAGCTGGGAGAGAGGAAATATATCTGTTAACTCTAGACGTATCTACATAAGTTGAGACAATTCAAATTGTGCCATTTTTATTTGATAATATTAGATAATTATGATAATAATGATGTAAAAATAATCAAATTTATTTTAGATACAACTTTAGATTAGACAAAGAAAACTATGGGATGGAATTTAGAAATGAAAGAAGGAAATACCTTATATTAAAAAGTGTTATCATTGGATAAACTTTAGATTTAAGTTATAAATACTGTACTCTTCACCACTAAATTCCAATTATATAAGTTCTTTGATTTTCTGCTAGAAAGTTGCTCTTTACTATCATAAAGAATGCTGAGTTTATTTCTTTTTTTACTTAAACATGTGATACTGTTTTCTCTTAATTTTGTCACTTTTACCTCTGATGCAGAGATACTTCCTAATTTATAAATCTATGCACTTAGTACAATTTTTCTATACCCTATATTGCTAGATATTTAAACTAGATAATAAACCATAAACACTCCCTTCCATGTCACTCCATCTATTTAACCCAACTATTTTTGACCTGCACATGAGTCATTTATGTTCTACACGCTCAAAGAATTGAACTAACTAATGGTTTTAAAACATTGTATTTGTAACATGATGGTCACATCAGGTATTTCTCAAATGAAAATACCCTATATCAGATTAAATTTTTTTAATGAGTGACTTATCATTTTCTCGGATTTACATCTTACCAAAGTTGTCATGTAAAATTAAGCACAGCTAACTGCTGTTGTAGGATATGTAAGAGTTAGAGTGAGGAGGGTATATCAAAACACAAATCCTACCACACATGTGCATCTATTTCTGCCTACAGGCTGTGATTCTTTTTCGATAAAGAATGTTTGAACAACTTTCACTGGTGGCGTGCTGTTGCTCTCTGTTCACGGATTAATTAAAACACGTTCCAGTAAAAACCTCCAGCATGAATACATGGAACCAAAACATGTTCTGTGTACTGCACCTTCTTATGTGATAAGCCATATTTTCCGTCAATGAATGCACATTGCTTATGTTTTTAGAACTATTAAGCTGGGATAATTATGGAACAATCTAGACAATGTTCAATAGCCCATGCAGATGCCTGACAGGGCATGTTGTCTCTTAATTAGGAATTTGAATGCCTAATGCTTGTATATTAACTGAAATAATTGAATAGATGTTTTACATTTCTTTCACTTTTACTGACTTCAAAGCCAGACTAGCTGGAATTATGTGTTTTAAAAAGAAAAATATTTTATTATGTGTTACATAGGAACTAAAGATGTTACATTTAGCAGATATTGGTTTAATAATTTTGCTTGCATTTTTTAGCACAATATTCCATATAACATTTTACAGATTCTGATACATCCCGTATCACCTTCCTGTTAGTACTGGAAATCAAAGCTCAATGTTTCACTTTTTTTTCCTAAATACTTTATTAATTAGATTATATAAACACTGTGCATTTGATGAGAAGTGTGTGACTAATATAGCATAAACATATATATTGCTCATATTTAAAATGCTTGATAACTTAGTGCTTATTCACAACTATTAATACAAAAGCTGTTTTTAAACATAACAAATTGTTCTCTATTAAGAATACACATAGTGACCTATTTCCATAAACATTTTTAGTAAGAGGTATCTTGATGTGCATAACCCTGCAGACATTTTATGGAAATTAGACAATATTGTGCAGAAGTACATCAGAGCCATATTGTTTTTGCTTAATATTCTGAGAGGTGGGTTATTTTTGTTTGATATATGATGCAAAATAAAGGACCCTATATAGCAGTGAATATGAGCCTTTGTATGTTTCAATATATTTCTCCCTTTGTTTTGTTCATGCACCTGGTTTATTTGCAAGATTTTATGCATAAAACACAGAAGATATTATTTGGGAACTATGTGTTGTGTGTGCTCTCACATGTACAATCAGATTAATGCTGATTATATACAGAAACAGGAATTGCCTTCATAGGCTCAAAGACTCTTAAGAGATATAAGTTTGGGTCAAAATATTTAATAATCAGTACAGCCTATATTATTTAGCTTAGTTTTTTGAAGAAAAATATGGAGTTTGTCTTACACCAGAGAGTTGTGGGATTTAGAAATGTTGAATGTCAAACAAAGATATGCATATCAGCTTTTCTCCTACACAATACGAATTATTCCACATTAGATTAATGTGATAGTCATGCAAAGCATAGGGAATAGATGCTGCATGGAGAAACAAAGCTATAATTCAGAGGAAGATGAACTCTCCTTGCAAGAAAGAGTTGAAAATCATAACCTATCCTAATTTTGTGTTATAACTCAGAGATGCAGACACTCTTTCCATTTTTAAGCAGCCATTCAGCAGCTCCCATTTTTTGCATTTTATTTTGCCATTTTAAAATCAGAGAATCCATATTAATATATTAGATTGATTTCAATAATATATCAACTCTTCTCTTGTCATTTTTGTTAGAATATATGTGATAAATAATGCATATATTGGCCCATATTGGATAGGAAAAGATATATATTGTAATGAAACAAATAACCAAATTATTAGTAGAACAGGAAATGCTCGATGCCCAACAGTCATACCCTCTAAACAACAACAACAACACAAAATTGAGTCATATTAATGTATTCAACAGTGCCTTGGTGACACATCAGATGCCATCTGTCATTACATGCTTATTATGTTGCTGAAATAGAATTATGAGGTTTTGCTGACAATTACTGCAGAACATGGTATGTTACATTCTTCTTTTTTTCGAGGCGAGTGGAGTTGTATTTCATTTCCACTTAGTCTACAGACAGGCTATAGAAAAAACAAACAAACACATGAGTCATCTTGAAATTGAACTAAGAAATCACAGTATGTGACTTTTTAGATACACACCTAGAGATGGAAATATTCTCTTCTTTGACTCCTTGAACCTCCTTTCACTATCTTCTTTTCTTCATAGATATAATTTTATTTATGACAATTTAGGAAAATATATTTTTAATTCAAAATACCCTTTGTTACCAAGCAATAAATCCTTTTGGAATGGAAATTTACAGAAAGAATTATTTACAGGAATCAACTATAATTACATATAATTCATGCTGCAGCTGCTTATAATTGTAGTTTTCCCCAGGACCTTTCCCTACTTATAACCACCGGAGAATTGCTTCTTTGCAAATGGTTAATCGGAATAATAATTTTTCTATAACTAGATGCAATGGCATTAAATGATTAGTGAGAAACCTTTTCTTTCCATAATCAGATGAAAATATAAATTTGGTTTGACAGTAAAAATTTGATAAATACCTACTATGTGTAGGAAATTGAACAAGGTGATGCAAGTTAGGATGCGGGATAAATAGAAATCATAGTCTCTACCTTAGAAGAATTTAAAATCTTGCCAAAGGTTTCAAAACATAACCATGCGTAAAAACAATGTAAAAGTATTTGTAAAGGATAACATTGGAGAAACATGGAAATACTATATTCTTATTTTTCTAAGTACAAGACCAATATATTTTATAGAAAGGTAAAAGTTACAAATGTCTTCACATAAACTTGTCTATGAGACACACGCAATGCTTGATCTTTACTATATGTATTTATTATGTTGTTTGAGTTCCAAAGACCATGTGATTCAGTTAAAATACATGAAATTTGGAAGGAATCAGAATGGAGCCTAGTATACAGAATTAGTACTTTGTGACTGGACAAATTATTTCACTTATTTGAGACAAATTATTTAAACTTTCTGAGGTGTCTTCTAGTTAACAATAAGAAGAAAATATCTATCTCTTGATTCTTATAAAGATTCATTCAGATACCATACATAAAAGCCCAACTTGTGGCCCAACCAGACAATAACAGGCTGTTATAATGGCAGCATTCCATACATAGCTCTATGGATAGGGCTTTGTTGCCTTTTGGGCACTAGAATCTTTTACTATGACCATAATCATAGGACTAATATTGTCTATTTGTATGCAATACCCATGAGCGTCCTTCATCTAGTAAGTTAGAAAGAAAAAAAAAATGGAATTCTGGAGAATTATTGAATCTATATTGTACAATTAAATCTATGTGCACACTAATACATATAATATATTTGCTTTTATATTTGCTTTTATATAACAAACATAAAAGACTATTCAAAAGAATCTAAAAGAGATTCATAGTTATCTGTCCCCAGGAAAATGGTACTTTTCCTTAGAAACTATTCTGACTAAACCATCTTCTGTGTGTCTAGTTAGAGAATCCTTATGGTTTCTGAACGTACTCCGTCAAAGTACAGATTAAGTGTATTGAGTCTCTAAGAACTACACCTCCTGGAGTTCACATCCTATGTAGTCCTCACCTCCTTGTGTATGGGCTAACCCTATGACTCATTTTGAACAAGAGAACGCAATGAAGAAACCATGAGACTTCCAAGCATAGTTTGCTTGCTTATTTGTTTATTTATTTATTTACTTATTTTTAAGCTCACAGCTTCTTCCTGGGTCTAAGGAAAACCTTGCTCTGTGAGTGTTCACACAACCACATAAGGGATCCAACTAGTTTAAGACAAATAAGGACACCCTAGATTCTGCAATGATTATCAAGGAGAGATACTCATGTGTGCCTTGTGACTGGATTGGGCTTATGAAAGTTCTGGCTTTTCCAGCAGTTGCCTTGAAGTCTCTAACATCCATTTCTGATGGGCAACAAAGATTCCATGAATCTTATATGTTAACCAATAAGAGTCAGGAGATAGTAAGAAACCAGCAGATAAACTACTTGCTCTACCTTCTCTTGATGGAATGTTTCAAGAAGCAGCAATTTTACGCAGCCTCCGGGAAGATCTCTCAAGAGACTTAGAAACCCATTGTGTTTATGGAGAATCTATGGCTCACTCAGTAATAACCTTTGTGTTTCTTCTCCTGCCTGTGTTTTCTATCATTTTCTCACTTCTCTTTTACTCATTGTGATTTCTCTGACTTGTTTCCTCCAATAAAAAGCTAGTATGCACCCTTTGACCATAGGCTCTATTTTCTAGAGAACCCAAGTATGACAACCAATAAAGAGACATTATAAAATACTTACATTGACATGTGTAAGGACAGACCAGAGTTGAAACACTGAAATTTCAGGTATTATGGGACCTTAAAGATTTCTTTTGGAAATTGCATATTATCCAAAGTATTTAGAAGTCTCAAATTTACAAAGTTTAAGTGTTTGGTTATGTAGTAGCCATCTGGGCTCTATTCTGATATGGGAATGCAACCGTTGTCTGCTCTAGGTTTCATTTAAGATACAACAGGCAAATGCTTTTTTCTTTTCGTAAGTATGTTAAATCTAGGCCCTCCTTTTATTAAGATGACTTCAAATTTAAATGTTTATCATATTAAAACAATGCAAGTTCTCTTATGAAAACAACTTGCTGCAAATACTATGAGTACTCACTACCCATATATTAAAGAGAATGAGATATCACATAAGAGAGGTCACTCTCTTCTGTAAATGTAAACATTTTATAAGGCAGGGAAAGTGCTGCCACAGAGTCTGTACCTCAGCATATCCAAGACCAGGGCTGGAAGTCAGGAGAATTAGCTGCAGGTGCTTAGGGCTTAGAAAGTGCTGAAGGGACGAAAGGCCAATGTGTTGGCTCCAGGTTAGTTCTTATGATCAACTATTCTTTTTATCTTCCCATAAGACCACCTCTCTCGTTTGTTGCAGAGGAAGGGAGGGATAAGAGGAGGGGGCCAAGAAGGAGTTAGAATGCGATTTCAAATAGGAAATAGAATTCCTCAGTGATGGCCCTGTAGCAGTGAGAAAAGGCGCATTAGCTTAAGCAGATTGGGGAGGGCAGCAGGGGTGGGGCATTAGAATCATTCACGTAATTTAAAGCATTAAAAGTAAATCAAGACAATGGCCTCTTCAGTGTTTAGACCTGTACGATTTCTGGCCCCTTTCCACACATTTTTCTTTTGTTTATCTCCTGAGAGATGCCCACATGTGTACAATACAAAGAACTGAGTCATAAAAGCAGAGGCCTGTTAGCCTCCCTGAGGACCAATTAATGGTGCTCCAAATCTTGTGGGCAGGCAGATAAAAAGGATAGAGAGAGCGAAGGGGAAGAGGATGAATACTCAACTAGACTAGGGCAGGATTTTTCTTTTTTTTTTTTAGATGTTGGAAGGGACTTCTTTAGCTATTCTTATCTAACTTCTTTAGGGTTTGTGGGTGTTTTTTCTTTCTTATTTTTTTTTTCTTTCTCAACTGCTCCTGGAGTCCCCCTAGTTGTAATGTGAACAGAGAGAAAAGTAGTACTTCAAAATATCAACTAGGCTTTCATCCGAACTGATGACAGCACGAGCCTGGTTGAAAAAAAAAATTAAAAAAACGCCATTTAGAATGTTTCTGTTCCTCTGTTCGTATATTGGCAGTTTTATTGATAGGTGCTTGAGTGTGTATTACCATTTGTATCTCCAAGCTGGATATTACTGTGAAGGCAAGGAGCTTTGTAGTTCAACCTTTAACTCCAATCTCACCCCCTACGAGTCCACAGGCCTTTGAACAGCCACGGAGTGGCACTTTGAAATCAGGAGTTGAAAGTGTTTGACATGGAAAGGGGAGCTTGAAAGTCTTGCTCTTTGAACCTTTTCTTTTCAAAGTCCCACTGAAAGTACAGGCAGGACAATAATGGGCAGGCTGGGGGCTCTTTGGGTGAAGAGGGGATATGTGGTAATGAGGATTTAAGTGTTTCCCTAGCTCAGTCCTACTCTGTTTCCTGTGTGTGGGGGAATTAAAGCTGCCTTAAGATAACGCAGTCGCCTTTTGGTGGCAGTGGTTGGATTTTTTTTTTTTTAAACATGTTAATTCATTGCTTAATGACATTATGAGGAAAATCCATCCAGCCGGCGCAAATGAAAAAGTGGACCTCAGAATTCTCTCTGGCCCAGCCAACTTGGAAGAATGATCTTCCAAAACTCCCCACTGATGAGGCAGAGGTATTTCTGAAGCTTATCTATTGAAGGGAAAATGAGCTGCTTAGCATTGCTTGGAAAGGGACTTGGTCATTACTGTGGCATTTCCTCTGCTTAACCAAGAAGCAAATTAAATTCTAAATCCATCATTTGTTTTAAAAACAGATTTAGATCATTGATGAGTATGGTGAGGTAAGATGATAGCATAACTTTTGGGAAATTTAGCTCTATGTCAACAGAATGAAAAGGTAAAGTTGCAAGTAAACCAGCTTACATGCATTTTCCATTTTATTAACCATTCTTTGTGTGTAAAGATACTCCAGGATCACTACCAGAACAGCAGTTTTTTAGATGGTTTCCAGTACTAATGCATCTAATCCTTCATGAAGTCTATCTTTTGACCAGTGCATACTTCCTCTCTACAAAGTCCAGTTTATGGTGATGGAATTCAGGAAGCAAAACAGATCACAAAACAAAGAAATGGATGACATTAAATTTAATGCTTTCAAAATAATGATTAATAAATACTTTTGGTTTGGTAGCTAAAAAACTAATCACATCAAATGGAGATGTAAACAAGTTAAGACTAACATTATTATAATTTTATATCACTGTTAAAATTGATAAAGGAAAAGTGACCACAATATTTATGAAGGACCTATTACATGAGAAACACAGTATTTTATAATTTATTTTACAGATGTTTTCCCATTAATCTTCTCTATAAGCCAAAGATGGACATGGTTATCCTTATTTTACATATGATCTTGAGATTTATAAAGATTAAGTAGCTAAAACATGATCACAAGGCTCAAAAGTAGTGAAATTAAAATTTACATCCATGGGCGCCTGGTGGCGCAGTCGGTTAAGCGTCCGACTTCAGCCAGGTCACGATCTCGTGGTCCGTGAGTTCGAGCCCCGCGTCAGGCTCTGGGCGGATGGCTCAGAGCCTGGAGCCTGTTTCCGATTCTGTGTCTCCCTCTCTCTCTGCCCCTCCCCCGTTCATGCTCTGTCTCTCTCTGTCCCAAAAATAAATAAACGTTGAAAAAAAAAAATTAAAAAAAATAAAATAAAATTTACATCCAATAATTCCAATTCCAAAACCCAATCATTTTTAACTGTATGGCACATGTGCATCAGGAACTTATTCATAAGAAAGACATATTTAGAGTAAAATAAAGAATAAGTATGTATTGAAATCACTTTCTATAACAATGACGATGCCATTGCGAATATTGTTGAAATGCTTTGTTAAACAGAAATTAAAGGGCATTTAGTATAATTTTAACGGTTATGGGGATTAATAATAAATCCTGACTCAAAACTGTGAACACTGCCCAAAATTCTGATTAATCAATAATAACATGCAGTTCAGTTGTGAATGACTGAAATGCACAAGGTCTGGAAATAACTACCTAAATTCTATGTATTGATACATTTTACCCATGAATTATCTCTACAATTATTATAGATCTAAAAAAATTTTTTTTATTTGAGAATGACATTCTGCTATGCTCCAATCCTGGAGCAATTTATCCCATGTTTGTGTCCAGCTCCTGATGGATGAAAAAAAAAAAAAAAAAATTGGACTGTAGTATCAGAACTCTCTAGGTTGCTATGGCTTATTGATTGGATAAAGAGGACTTATTTTTCCTTGAGCTTTGAAATTCGAAAAACACACATTTATTTCCTATCATGAAATGGTGTTTTGTTTGCATAACTAACATTCACTATACTGTGACTACATAATGCTGGATTAAAAATAATGACGGTTACTCTAATGAGCATAGATCCTTGTGAAATTCCTTCTGGCAGTACAATGTTTCATTCCCTCCACAGGTTTCTTGGATAACTAATTTGTGGCTCAGTATTTTCTATTTTCTGACCTATTTGAAATGAAAATACTTTGTTATAGTAAAATATTTTTATTATTTAATTTAAGCACAAATATTTACAAGCATGTATGATAAATACATCACACAGTACTTATATATACATACATATGCCAGTACATTAAATTAGCAAGAGACCTGGAGACAGATTGCCTGGGCACTGGGTCCTGGTTCAGACATTTCTTAACTATGCATCTTTGGGCAAGTTACTTAAGCTCTCTGTGCCTCTCTTTACTTAATGGCAAAATGGTAATAATTAGTACAACAAATTCATAGGGAACTTGTGAGGATAAAAAAGAAAACAAAAATAGTGCCAATAAAAGTTAGCTATTATCATTATTAAAGGTAATATGTCTTTATTAGGTGCTGTAGTGACCTAGTAACCATAGATACAAAAAGTTTGAATGTAGCTATAAGTAATATGAATGAATGTCTTACATCTCCATTTTCCTTTTGGTCCTGGAACAACTGAATGATTGTAATTATGCTATTTTTAATCCATTATTATTATTATTATCATCATTGTTACTACCTGTAAACCAAATAATTAAGACAAAAAGTTTAAATAGCCCAAGGGCAATTATACAACTTTAATATTGTTAGAATGCAGATTTTCTCACTAAATTTGATCCTTAATACTAACGAAAACAAAAACAAGCAAATAATAATTCAATCAATTCTGGGATGGGTAGGTAACATTACAAGAAGTTCCTAGATTAAGAATCTGCTTTGCAATATCACTTTAAATATGTGCGTATGTGTGTGTGTGTGTCCGTCTTCATTCAATTTAATCAACTTTAGATGAATATTATTGAAGCTTATCTACAAAAAAAAAAAAATTTGAGTTTTTCTTTGCTTCCCAAATGGTGAAATTTGCATCACAATGTGTTAAAGCAGAGGGGCAAGTTTGAAAAACAGACTAATGAAAACTGTAATAAGTCTATGTGGGTGAAATGTTATGTAAAAATAGGTCCTAGGGAAATATTTTTGAAAATTAACTAAAAATGAGTATGGCTTTCTTTATAAAAAGGTTAATTTAGTTTATTCAAAGTCCTACAAGAGTAATGATAATACATTAATTTCTTTATTTGCCATTAAATCTTAACAATCTGAAACTGTATGTGTTCACAGTGGTAATTCTTTACACATGATTCCCTTGTCTAGATTCTAGATACAAATGGTTTAAACAGTCACTATTTAATTAAAATTTCTTCCTAAGATTTTCTTGTCATTTTTATACAAAACTTTAAATCATGTATTTTATAAGATATCCAATTCTGAAAGAGGTTGGAAAGTTTATGATACTTTAAAATATTTTATTTAATTAGAAACTGCAAAATCTTTCTTTATCATTTTCTTTTACCATTCTTCTATTACCAAAGAGTTTCATACTTACCTTAAATTTTAAAACTAATTATATTCCCTGGTATATTTTGCATATATAGCAATAAATGCAAATATTAATATAGATATTGATATGCAAAAGTATTATACAAGTACTTTTGATTCTAGCATATTTGTTCCTGACTGACCTTGTGAACTACTCAATTGATAGATGTTTCTTCCTGATGTTTCATTTTAACATTGTAGTTAAAAAGTTTTTTTTTTATTTGAGAGAGAGAGAGAGAGCATGCACACGAGTTGGGGAGAGGGGCAGAGGGAAAGAGAGAGAATCTTAAGCAGGATCTCTAGACTCTGGGATCATGACCTGAGCTGAAATCAAGAGTCATATGCTCAACCAAATGAGCCACCCAGGTGTCTCTTAACACTGTAGTTTTTAAATAAACAATAATCTTCCTTACAAACCAATCAGCCATCTTTATCATAGTAAAAATTAGGATATGTACTTTTTATAAACCAAAGGATTAAATGTTATTTAGAAAACAGCACACAAATTAACATCATATGAAAGTTGCCTTCCCCCATATTTGTTTTTATGGCAATCTATAAGAAAAATCTAAATAACTAATGGATTAATTGAACCTGTCTGCCAGACTTAACCTTTTCAGAAGGAGTTGGTGAAGAAGTCTGAGTTTGACTCTCACTGCATTTCAATTTTTCCATGGTAATAATGAAGTTTCCTAAAATTATGTTTTGTAAATTACTTTGGAGGTTTATGGGTTGTTCAACATAATTCCCAGGTCTTCAAAATGGTATCCTTTGTACCAAATTTTAAAAATGATCAGATACTACCTACAAAGCTTGATGAAAGAAAGAAAGAAAGAAAGAAAGAAAGAAAGAAAGAAAGAAAGAAAGAAAGAGGAAGGAAGGAAGGAGGGAAGGAAGGAAGGTAGGAAGGTAGGAAGGAAGGAATGCCTGACTCATCCCTGTAGTTTCTGATCTTGAGTATAGCCAACAAATCTGTATAGCTAGCCATCTCTTTAAGATTTTAATGTATTCTGCAGCACCTGGGTGGCTCTGTTGGTAAATACTAATTTAATCATCTTTTTTCTTTTAATTTGAGAACTTGTTCTTGTGTCGCATCAGCCCTCCACTAATGATCTTTCTGTTTTGCTCTGTTTAGTGATTAAGCCTTTGATATTCTGAGGAAAGAGAGTAGAGAATCTCATTTCTTAAACAGATTCCAAGAAATCTTCTTTTTGACTGATTTTTCATTTCTAATTGCAGTGGTGTTTAGTGCTACCAATATCTGGCCATGTGTGCATTCTGTGCAGTAAGTCAGGTTGGTGCTCAGTTTCTGTTCTTTCACCTTAGAATTCATCTGTGGTGAGTCTGTTAAATTACTTACCTTCAAACATTTGCTTTTTATCATAAAAAAATTTTACCTTTTTCTAAATTTCTCACATTATCCTTATTAGTTAATGTCTTTGAAATTTTCCTTTTCTGTTGTTTTAGTGGAGTTTTAGTAGACTTTTAGTAGACGGAAAAATATATATGTTCAATTTGTTATCTTTAACTAGAAGGCTCTTTATGAATTTTTAACATAAAATAAAATAAAATAAAAATCAGCAATTTTCTAAGGTATTTTGATCTCCTTGAAAAGTATTCCGTTTTGGGGTCAAAGTGCTTTAAGGACCTTGAATCTTAACCCTCTGATCAGACAGAAGTCTGAACCTCACCCTCTTTTTTAGAGGAGAGCATCTTCCCACTGTCCCATCCGCTTGAACTAGATGGCTCAGAAAAATAATAATTTTCCTTCTCCAGGTCTACCCCACCTTTTCTCATTGACCCTGCACAAGCGATTCTTAGAGACACAGACCTGAATCAGCAGCAGCATCATTATCTGGGAACTGGTTAGACTTAGGCTTATTGAATCAGAAATTTGGGGTGTGGTCCAGCAATCTGTTTCATCAATTCTTCCAGATGTCTTTGATTCATGCTAAAGTTTGAGAACACCAGTCTTGAGAAATAACTAGGGTCACATCTTAGCATAACATCATTGAAAATGACATTCCCAACTATGGAAAGCAATAGTTTATTTACCAAAAAAGAAGAGCAAAACTTTTAGATATATACTGGTGGTAAAATGGGGATTAATCTAAATGTTGTTAAAAGAAAGGTAGAATATAAGGTTAGAGAGGTAAGAGTTCATTTTAAATGGAGCCATTCAGGATTTAGTATTCTGGCAAGCTCACCTAGATCTAGCCCGGATATATATAACAATGTATATATACATTGTTCTGTATATAACAATGATATTTGGTAAATGAAGTTGGGATGCTATATTGCTTTGACAGAGTATTGAATAGGTCACAAGGCATCACAAGTGGGCATGTTAAAATGTATTTATGATGTGGGATCACACTATCTGACCATATGCTCTCTGAGAGGGCTTAAAAGACACTATTCACCTAAGTAAAATAGTTGACTTGTAAGATGATCAATAGCATTAATCAATCAGTCACCTCAATGGCTATCTTTTGCAAGTAAGGGTTTATGGTTGGAGAAGTGTCCATGTGATGGGGCTCTGTAGTGTCAATACAAATGTAGCAGATGCCCTGTAGTGGCATTTAACAACTAGAGGCAAGGTGAAGATAACTACCGTAATGAGTTCCAAGCTTGAATGATAACAGAGAACATTTGCTTGTAGATATTTATTGTGATGGCACTAACAGACCAATGTATTTGTAGGGTCAAGAAAGCTGGGAGACAATGGTAGTATTGTTTGCCTTATATAACAAAAAGGATCAAGAGATGTGAGACAAAGGCTCAACTGTCACAATGTGAAATTGTGATGCCTCTTCAGTTTCCAGATCTGAAGCAATTCTTAAATTCAGATCTCATTGACTCAAGGGGTTGTCATATCTGTTTAGGAATAATTCAACAAAGCCCCTGCCAAAATAAATGTGTATATATATATATATATATATATATATATATATATATATATATGCATATATATATATGCATATATATATGCATATATGCAAAAAATATATGCATATATATATATACAAAATATTCTCCCTAATCATCATTCCCCAGGTGGATCCTTAGATAGATAGATAGATAGATAGATAGATAGATAGAAAGGTAGATGAATGGATGGATGGATGCATAGATAGATAGATAGATAGATAGATAGATAGATACATAGATAGATAGATAATAATATAGATAGATATGGACATACATACATACATGTATGTAAATACTTACCAGAGTTAACTGACACTGCAGACACTGCAAAAAGGAAATATATTTCCTGAGAGCTGTTAGAAAAGGGCTTGACATAAATTATAAAGGAATTCCAAAAGCTGTGGTGGCTGTTGTGTTACAGGTATATAAATGGAAACCTGGCTCAAGTCTGTTTCACAGTGGTTCCAATTGCAATGCAGGAAGATTCTTTGTTCTTTCTTCTTGTCTTGTGTATTTATTTGTCCTTGATCTTTTGAGTGATTGCTATTATTTTAGAAAGGGCCAAATAGAAGTTACCTAGTCTTCTATATCCTGTCCAGATAGTAAATCAGTAACAAAATTATATAAATCCCAGGTAATAAACAGAGATTAACACCTTCCTTAAGAAAGTCTTAAATATGGAAGGTGATGAGTATCATTATATTCACATTCAATTTATTGATAAGGGCCTACCAAAACAAAATACAGATGAACCATGACCAATAACTGTGCACTACCATAAAAATAACTAAGTCAAAATCCCAATTTCAGCTGTTGAGCTGAATATGTTAAATTTGCTAGATCAGTTTAACACAGCCTATCTCATTTGGTAGGTTAGTATCAACTAACCTAATCTATCAAGATTTCAATCTTCATTAAGAAAAGATCAGTACTACTTCATATTTACATGGAAAGGATAGTAGTATGCCCTCACATTTTGGCCTTAGGGTACATATAATATCTTGTTTCAGTGAAAATGTAGCTCAAAGGGACTTTTATTATCTTGCTATTTTCAGATCATCTCACTGGCTCCCAATAGTGATAACAGCATACTAATTTTACCAACGAACATGATGTGGCGAGTCTCTTGGATGCCATAGAAAGACACATATGTGCCAAATAGTGGGTGATAAACCTAACCAAATTTGCCTAAGTAGTACAATGTATAGGAGTCCAATGATTTGGTGCATGCTGGGACATATCCTCTATGAAAAAGAACAAGTTTTCATGCCTTACAACTCCTTCATTAATTAAGAAACACATTGCTTACTAGGTCTCTTGGACATCAGATCAGTATGTTCCATATTTGTGAATTCTGCTCTGTCTTTGGTCATGTGAGTGACAGGTAGCTCATTCTTCAGTGGAAGCTGATCTACTACTTGGAAGACATGATCTGACAGATCTAATGGTGCTACAGATATCTGTGGTAGATATAGATATTCACCTACATATTATATTTTATTTATTATATTTTATATATGGTCTATAAATATATATTTATTATAATATAATATATGTATATATATTATACAGTCCCTTAATATGTAGAATAAGACCATTCCTTCTGCAAAAAAGAACTAATTACTATGTAAAAATCATCTTCTAAGGCAATCTTGGGCTTTTATAGAGATTGGATACCTGAGATATAATTTGACACTAAAATCATAATGGCTTACTATTAACTATGTATTTTTAAATTTACCAAGTTTGAGGAGGGATAATAGAAATCCATATGATAATGAAATGGTACATTTCAGATCTGTACTAATTGGGTCCAGAGTGGAAAAAAGTCCTTCTCTCAGCTCACAGCTACTGCTTCTTAGTGAGTTCCCTATGAGCAGCTGAGGGAGGTGAAAAATATTTGGTCCTGATCCATGCATGCATCAGTTTGATATAGTGATACAAGCTGAAATTAAATTTCTGTTACAGTTATATGCAGACATCACCCCACTGGGAAGAGCTTCAAGCTGTGTATTGGGTTATCAAGTTTGAATGGAGGGACAATAATATAAGGGGAAAATACACAGAAAAGTTGGACAGTAGCCAAAAGTTTGACTGCTTCGTTATGAAGACTGTAAAATGAAGATGAAGATGTCTAGAGAAGAGGCATGTAGACAGACCTATGGAAGGAGCACTGAAGTGTGTGAATCTTCATGATTCATGTAAATGCCCATCAAAAAACATCCACCTTAAAGATTATGTTCAACAACACTGCTACTCATCCTCCTTTGATCATCCTTTCTTGGGTCCATTGCCTATCTCTTTCATAGTTTTCTTTTTTTAAATAGGTGAATTTTATTTTCTAATGACTACCTTGGGATAGTTAGTATAGTTCTTAGCATAAGAATTACATTTTCTGACACCCTTAATATCTGTAAAAACAAACAAACAGAGCAAAACAAAAATCCAGTGATTGATATCACCGGGGTAGACAATTCTATATTTGAAATAATTTTCCTTTAGAAATTTTAAGGTATCACCCCTTTGTTTTCTGAGTTGTAATGTTTCTGTTCAAAATATAATGCTAATTTCCTTTTTGCTTTTCTTTTGCACACCTATTCTATTCATATGTTCTTCCCTGTATACACTTTTAAAATCTTTTATTTATTCTTGGTGTTCTCAATTGTAAAGATGATGCACATTTTTTAACATTTTAAATTTTATTTATTACGCCAGATATTCAGTGGGAGCTTTTAATCTAGAAATTTATGAGCACTAATTCTAGGAGCTTTTTAAAATTATCTTTTATAATTTTTTCCTACTCATTTTTTTATTCTCTTCTTCTGGAAATTAATTGTATTAATTTAATTATTTGTGTTCCTTTAATGATCCTTGAGTTTTCTACTTTATTTTCTCCTATTTTCAACTCTTTGTATTTTTAATTTTCTTTATGAGGATTTACTCATTTGTAATCAAAATTTATTATTGTATTTATTATTTTGATAATTTTGTTTAATTTACTAGGCTGTTTGTACTCAATTTTTATCTTTAAATAACATCTTACAATATTTTTAAGGAGATTAATTATTGTTTTTTGTAATTTTTATTTTATTTGTGACAGATCTATTTCCTTTATGTTTCTATGTTTTGCTTATTTTTGGTATCATTTAGGCTATCTATTCATATTTAAGGGAGACACTGTGATTTTCATGTATGTGTTCTGTATTACTGGAGGAATCCTTGTAGGAGCCAAGATGGGAAAGAACACCAAAAGTCTTACTTTCACTAATCCCCTCTTTTCAGTATTGTGCATCATCCATCTATGGAAGTACCTGCTGTGCCCAATATCCAGGGCTGATTTGCTTCAGTTTCTTTAGTGAATAAATATTCATTTACAGCTTGGATATGATATTGGAATATTAGTAGTCATCTGAAACTGAAGGGTAGGGTCAAGGATATGAGTGTCTATCTTTTTATTCTATCATCTTCCATCCAATCCACCTGTTTTCAGCCACCTTTCATTCTGTCTTTTGAAGTATTTGGTACTCCACAATCATCAGAATTAGTCAAAACAATCAAAATAATAGTGTGTCAAATATATAAATTAAAAGATCGAAAAAATAGGCAAGCAATGTTTTCTTTTTGGAATTCTGCTTGGTGATATCTTCTTCTATTTGGGAATGACATAGATAACTGATGGATAGATAAATAGAAAATACAAAGAGATAGATAGATATAGATAGGTGATATGGGTAATTATAATCTCTCTTGCATAATTGAATGACTCTACAATTAGGCTTCTGTATAGCTTCTGTATAGAGAAAATGCTGCAGCAACCATTAGTAAACAAAATGGAGTTTAAATGCATAGAGTATAAAATAATTAAAAATTTTAAAGCTATATTTTTTGAAAAAACAGAGATGAAATTTTATAGAACATATGAAAAGCATCAAAGTATGAAAACAGCATTTGCTTCTATTCTCATTGCACTTGGTTAAGGAGCTCTTATTGGCCATTAAAACATTTTAGAAACACACTGATATAGAGCTTTATTTTATTAGAAAAGCTACATGGGTCCCATACTCCTGGTGTGTACATTTTTCATTCATATTTCTTTCATCTAATTTGATTTTTTGGATTTAGGGGATTTAAACATCTGCCTATAGCAAATATACAAAATTTTCCTACCCTTAGACATAAATTCTAATCAAGAATAGTAAAAATCAGATTGTTTAAATAAGTGAGATCTCTGTGGCAATATGATTTTTTTATTGTGTTTTCTCATTTTTACATGGTGGGAAACTGAGGCCTAGAGGAGTAAATGACAAAAAGTTATACATCAAATAGTAGAGCTTCTGTTCCTCTCTGTACTGTTCTATGCAGTGTACCACAGTATCTCTAAATGTTATTTTTATATCCAATTATTGTCCTTTATTGGGTAGATTAATACATTTCCTAGATAGGTGATTATTTCTAAAGGTTTCACATAAGTTTCTCAAAGGTTATTAATATTATTTCATTGCCTTTCATTAGATGTTTACTGAGTAAGTATTATGTGTGTTTGCACTATGCTAGGAATATCATTAATGGGCGAAAAATGTCAATTAAATACTCTACTAATATTTGAAGTATTTTTTTAGTAAGAAACAAGAGGTATGCTGCTAGGAATTTTTAAAAATTGAATCTCTGCTTCCAACTTCTTGCTCTACATAAGAGCATCCAAGGATTCTGGCTTCCTCTACTCATGAGAAATTTATTACCAGGCAGCCCAGTCAGAGTAATGTAAATGCTATAATCAAAAACATATTTCATAAGGAATGCATTAATCACGATAGGTTAAATAACAAAAGTGTTAATATTTAATGTTTTCCTAGAAGAGTGGAAAAGTTGAGCACCAAGATAAGACTCTAGGTGACGTGAGGGAACCACAGCAACATCTTATGCCCCCTGGAGAGAGCCCTGCAGCAGACCCTCCCTTTGTTCCTCACAAGCATCACAGAGAATAACAATATCAAATATCCAATACAAGTAGAGTTTTCAAGGGCCACACAAATGTCAGAGCAGCATGTCTTTAGATGATCTCTATAGAAAGCACTTATTTAAAACAACCCCAGTACAAATTAATGTGTAAAATATTCCTCCTTGCACAGTGAGACTTGTATTAGGTACGGGAGAGGAGGATGCCTCAAGTAAACTAGATTGCAACTTTAAAGAGGTACTCAGGTGCAGGACGAAAATACTTCCATGTTTGTTTGTTTTTTTAATCAATGATCAGCCTCTTAGAATTCTTAAAAACATGAAACATGAAACACACAAAAACATGAAAACTGGACTCATTTCTGATGCTCATATTTATTTAGGATTCACTTCATAAATGCAATTTTAAAACAAGAATATATTTGTTCAGTTCAAAAACAAAAACACTCATTTCATTGATCCCCTATCTTGTGTGAACATCTTGCTAGATACTGTGTGGAAAAGATGCATAGGAAACAATCATTGCATTAAAGGTGCTTGTATTCCATTAGGAGAACAGACCCAATATAATTTTAATATAATCTGGTAAATAGACTATATACTAAAATATAAGAGTAAAACAGGTGAAGAACACCTAAACCAATCTATGTAATTTATTTAGAAAAAGGACTTCTGGAATAGGTTACTCCCTCATATGAGTGTTCAAGATTAAATTCAAGTAAAAAAGGTAGGTAGAACAGTTGAAGGAGAGGCAAAAGTCCAGTGTGTCATACAACAAGGAAACTCGCAAGTATACTGACAATTCAACTCTAGGTGGGAGGTACTTTTAGTCTAACTAATAAAAGCCCAGTAAATAAAATGTGCATCTGCATGCCATGAGGCCTTAGCCAATTGTAATTAAATCTTACTGAAGAAACAAAGCTGAAGAGGGGCTTGGAGGGAAGATGGCGGCGTAGGAGGACGCTGGGCTCACTGCGCGTCCTGCTGATCACTTAGATTCCACCTACACCTGCCTAAATAACCCAGAAAACCACCAGAGGATTAGCAGAACGGAGTCGCCGGAGCCAAGCGCAGACCAGAGGCCCACGGAAGAGGGTAGGAAGGGCGGCGAGGCGGTGCGCGCTCCACGGACTGGCGGGAGGGAGCCGGGGCGGAGGGGTGGCTCGCCGGCCAAGCAGAGCCCCCGAGTCTGGCTTGCAAAAAGCGGAGGGGCCTGACGGACTGTGTTCCGACAGCAAGCGCGACTTAGCGTCTGGGAGGTCATAAGTTAACAGCTCTGCTCAGAAAGCGGGAAGGCTGGAGGACAAAGGGAAGGAGAGCTGCTGAGCCCCCGGACGACAGAGCTCAGTTTGGTGGGGAACAAAGGCGCTCGCCAGCGCCATCTCCCCCGCCCATCCCCCAGCCAAAATCCCAAAGAGAACCAGTTCCTGCCAGGGAACTTGCTCGCTCCGGGCAAACACCCAACTCTGCGCTTCTGCGGAGCCAAACCTCCGGCAGTGGATCTGACTCCCTCCTGCTGCCACAGGGCCCCTCCTGAAGTGGATCACCTAAGGAGAAGCAAGCTAAGCCTGCCCCTCCTGCCCCTGTGCACCTTGCCTACCCACCCCAGCTAAGACGCCAGATCCCCAGCATCACAAGCCTGGCAGTGTGCAAGTAGCCCAGACAGGCCATCCCACCCCACAGTGAATCCCGCCCCTAGGAGAGGAGAAGAGAAGGCACGCACCAGTCTGACTGTGGCCCCAGCGGTGGGCTGGGGGCAGACATCAGGTCTGACTGCGGCTCCACCCACCAACTCCAGTTATACACCACAGCAAAGGGGAAGTGCCCTGCAGGTCCTCACCACGCCAGGGACTATCCAAAATGACCAAGCGGAAGAATTCCCCTCAGAAGAATCTCCAGGAAATAACAACAGCTAATGAGCTGACCAAAAAGGATTTAAATAATATAACAGAAAGTGAATTTAGAATAATAGTCATAAAATTAATCGCTGGGCTTGAAAACAGTATAGCTGACAGCAGAGAATCTCTTGCTACAGAGATCAAGGGTCTAAGGAACAGTCACGAGGAGCTGAAAAACGCTTTAAACGAAATGCATAACAAAATGGAAACCACCACGGCTCGGATTGAAGAGGCTGAGGAGACAATAGGTGAACTAGAAGATAAAGTTATGGAAAAAGAGGAAGCTGAGAAAAAGAGAGATAAAAAAATCCAGGAATATGAGGGGAAAATTAGAGAACTAAGTGATACACTAAAAAGAAATAATATACGCATAATTGGTATCCCAGAGGAGGAAGAGAGAGGGAAAGGTGCTGAAAGGGTACTTGAAGAAATAATAGCTGAGAACTTCCCTGAACTGGGGAAGGAAAAAGGCATTGAAATCCAAGAGGCACAGAGAACTCCCTTCAGACGGAACTTGAATCGATCTTCTGCACGACATATCATAGTGACACTGGCAAAATACAAGGATAAAGAGAAAATTCTGAAAGCAGCAAGTGGTAAACGTGCCCTCACATATAAAGGGAGACCTATAAGACTCGTGACTGACCTCTCTTTTGAAACTTGGCAGGCCAGAAAGAATTGGCACGAGATTTTCAGTGTGCTACACAGAAAAAATATGCAGCCGAGAATCCTTTATCCAGCAAGTCTGTCATTTAGAATAGAAGGAGAGATAAAGGTCTTCCCAAACAAACAAAAACTGAAGGAATTTGTCACCACTAAACCAGCCCTCCAAGAGATCCTAAGGGGGACCCTGTGAGACAAAGTACCAGAGACATCACTACAAGCATAAAACATACAGACATCACAATGACTCTAAACCCATATCTTTCTATAATAACACTGAATGTAAATGGATTAAATGCGCCAACCAAAAGACATAGGGTATCAGAATGGATAAAAAAACAAGACCCATCTATTTGCTGTCTACAAGAGACTCATTTTAGACCTGAGGACACCTTTAGATTGAGAGTGAGGGGATGGAGAACTATTTATCATGCTACTGGAAGCCAAAAGAAAGCTGGAGTAGCCATCCTTATATCAGACAAACTAGACTTTAAATTAAAGGCTGTAACAAGAGATGAAGAAGGACATTATATAATAGTGACAGGGTCTATCCATCAGGAAGAGCTAACAATTATAAATGTCTATGCGCCAAATACCGGAGCGCCCAAATATATAAAACAATTACTCATAAACATAAGCAACCTTATTGAGAAGAATGTGGTAATTGCAGGGGACTTTAACACCCCACTTACAGAAATGGATAGATCATCTAGACACACGGTCAATAAAGAAACAAGGTCCCTGAATGAGACATTGGATCAGATGGACTTGACAGATATATTTAGAACTCTGCATCCCAAAGCAACAGAATATACTTTCTTCTCGAGTGCACATGGAACATTCTCCAAGATAGATCATATACTCGGTCACAAAACAGCCCTTCATAAGTTTACAAGAATTGAAATCATACCATGCATACTTTCAGACCACAATGCTATGAAGCTTGAAATCCACCACAGAAAAAAGTCTGGAAAACCTCCAAAAGCGTGGAGGTTAAAGAACACCCTACTAACGAATGAGTGGGTCAACCAGGCAATTAGAGAAGAAATTAAAAAATATATGGAAACAAACGAAAATGAAAATACAACAATCCAAACGCTTTGGGACGCAGCAAAGGCAGTCCTGAGAGGAAAATACATTGCAATCCAGGCCTATCTCAAGAAACAAGAAAAATCCCAAATACAAAATCTAACAGCACACCTAAAGGAACTAGAAGCAGAACAGCAAAGGCAGCCTAAACCCAGCAGAAGAAGAGAAATAATAAAGATCAGAGCAGAAATAAACAATATAGAATCTAAAAAAACTGTAGAGCAGATCAATGAAACCAAGAGTTGGTTTTTTGAAAAAATAAACAAAATTGACAAACCTCTAGCCAGGCTTCTCAAAAAGAAAAGGGAGATGACCCAAATAGATAAAATCATGAATGAAAATGGAATGATTACAACCAATCCCTCTGAGATACAAACAATTATCAGGGAATACTATGAAAAATTATATGCCAACAAATTGGACAACCTGGAAGAAATGGACAAATTCCTGAACACCCACACTCTTCCAAAACTCAATCAGGAGGAAATAGAAAGCTTGAACAGACCCATCACCAGCGAAGAAATTGAATCGGTTATCAAAAATCTCCCAACAAATAAGAGTCCAGGACCAGATGGCTTCCCAGGGGAGTTCTACCAGACGTTTAAAGCAGAGATAATACCTATCCTTCTCAAGCTATTCCAAGAAATAGAAAGGGAAGGAAAACTTCCAGACTCATTCTATGAAGCCAGTATTACTTTGATTCCTAAACCAGACAGAGACCCAGTAAAAAAAGAGAACTACAGGCCAATATCCCTGATGAATATGGATGCAAAAATTCTCAATAAGATACTAGCAAATCGAATTCAACGGCATATAAAAAGAATTATTCACCATGATCAAGTGGGATTCATTCCTGGGATGCAGGGCTGGTTCAACATTCGCAAATCAATCAACATGATACATCACATTAACAAAAAAAAAGAGAAGAACCATATGATCCTGTCAATCGATGCAGAAAAGGCCTTTGATAAAATCCAGCACCCTTTCTTAATAAAAACTCTTGAGAAAGTCGGGATAGAAGGAACATACTTAAAGATCATAAAAGCCATTTATGAAAAGCCCACAGCTAACATCATCCTCAACGGGGAAAAACTGAGAGCTTTTTCCCTGAGATCAGGAACACGACAGGGATGCCCACTCTCACCGCTGTTGTTTAACATAGTGCTGGAAGTTCTAGCATCAGCAATCAGACAACAAAAGGAAATCCAAGGCGTCAAAATTGGCAAAGATGAAGTCAAGCTTTCGCTCTTTGCAGATGACATGATATTATACATGGAAAATCCGATAGACTCCACCAAAAGTCTGCTAGAACTGATACATGAGTTCAGCAAAGTTGCAGGATGCAAAATCAATGTACAGAAATCAGTTGCATTCTTATACACTGACAATGAAGCAACAGAAAGACAAATAAAGAAACTGATCCCATTCACAATTGCACCAAGAAGCATAAAATACCTAGGAATAAATCTAACCAAAGATGTAAAGGATCTGTATGCTGAAAACTATAGAAAGCTTATGAAGGTAATTGAAGAAGATTTAAAGAAATGGAAAGACATTCCCTGCCCATGGATTGGAAGAATAAATATTATCAAAATGTCAATACTACCCAAAGCTATCTACACATTCAATGCAATCCCAATCAAAATTGCACCAGCATTCTTCTCGAAACTAGAACAAGCAATCCTAAAATTCATATGGAACCACAAAAGGCCCCGAATAGCCAAAGTAATTTTGAAGAAGAAGACCAAAGCAGGAGGCATCACAATCCCAGACATTAGCCTCTACTACAAAGCTGTCATCATCAAGACAGCATGGTATTGGCAGAAAAACAGACACATAGACCAATGGAATAGAATAGAAACCCCAGAACTAGACCCACAAACGTATGGCCAACTCATCTTTGACAAAGCAGGAAAGAACATCCAATGGAAAAAAGACAGTCTCTTTAACAAATGGTGCTGGGAGAACTGGACAGCAACATGCAGAAGGTTGAAACTAGACCACTTTCTCACACCATTCACAAAAATAAACTCAAAATGGATAAAGGACCTGAATGTGAGACAGGAAACCATCAAAACCTTAGAGGAGAAAGCAGGAAAAGACCTCTCTGACCTCAGCCGTAGCAATCTCTTACTCGACACATCCCCAAAGGCAAGGGAATTAAAAGCAAAAGTGAATTACTGGGACCTTATGAAGATAAAAAGCTTCTGCACAGCAAAGGAAACAACCAACAAAACTAAAAGGCAACCAACGGAATGGGAAAAGATATTTGCAAATGACATATCGGACAAAGGGCTAGTATCCAAAATCTATAAAGAGCTCACCAAACTCCACACCCGAAAAGCAAATAACCCAGTGAAGAAATGGGCAGAAAACATGAATAGACACTTCTCTAAAGAAGACATCCGGATGGCCAACAGGCACATGAAAAGATGTTCAGCGTCACTCCTTATCAGGGAAATACAAATCAAAACCACACTCAGGTATCACCTCACGCCAGTCAGAGTGGCCAAAATGAACAAATCAGGAGACTATAGATGCTGGAGAGGATGTGGAGAAACGGGAACCCTCTTGCACTGTTGGTGGGAATGCAAATTGGTGCAGCCGCTCTGGAAAGCAGTGTGGAGGTTCCTCAGAAAATTAAAAATAGACCTACCCTATGACCCAGCAATAGCACTGCTAGGAATTTATCCAAGGGACACAGGAGTACTGATGCATAGGGGCACTTGTACCCCAATGTTCATAGCAGCACTCTCAACAATAGCCAAATTATGGAAAGAGCCTAAATGTCCATCAACTGATGAATGGATAAAGAAATTGTGGTTTATATACACAATGGAGTACTACGTGACAATGAGAAAAAATGAAATATGGCCTTTTGTAGCAACGTGGATGGAACTGGAGAGTGTGATGCTAAGTGAAATAAGCCATACAGAGAAAGACAGATACCATATGGTTTCACTCTTATGTGGATCCTGAGAAACTTAAGAAAAACCCATGGGGGAGGGGAACAAAAAAAAAAAAAAAAAGAGGTTAGAGTGGGAGAGAGCCAAAGCATAAGAGACTGTTGAGAACTGAGAACAAACTAAGGGTTGATGGGGGGTGGGAGGGAGGAGAGGGTGGGTGATGGGTACTGAGGAGGGCACGTTTTGGGATGAGCACTGGGTGTTGTATGGAAACCAATTTGACAATAAATTTCATATATAAAAAAAAAAAAAAAGAAACAAAGCTGAAGATAATTTTTAGTTATTCTCATGGTTGCGTGTGTATACACATATATATACATATATATATGTACACACACACATATATATACACACATATATGTTTCAAATCATAATACCACGTTAAATTGCTTATATAGAAGTGAAAAAATTTTAAGTGTTTAGCAGATTCTTTGAAAGTAACACATAGTTTAATAATTAAAGATCTTTCTTTTTGTACTTTCTCCTATATTTTTCTACATTTAAAGTAGAGTACCTTTAATGGACTTCTAATGTATATTTTTAACATTTATTTCAGATTCCTAGATCCAATTCTTAACTTAGTTTATAGAGTATGCTTCGATATCTGAAAAACATTCTTGTTACTTCTTCCCCAAGATAACTTTAGCAGAAATGAAGTGGGTGAATGAATCTTTTACCACATCATCGTATTCATTATCGTGACACCCAGAAAGCTTCTTCAGCAATGTTAAATACAGTCCATATGCGAGGCCCCCTTCTAGTCACTTAACTCATAATAACTCATGCAATACTCATCACAACTCCAGGATATAGGTGTTGTTATTTCTTCATTTTATTTATTTTTTTAAGAGAGAGAGAGGACACAAATGGGGAGGGAGAGAGAGAGAGACAAGGAGAGAGAGAATCTCAAGCTGGCTCCACGCCCAGCACAGAGCTCTACACAGGGCTTGAACCGAAGACCCTGGGATCATGACCTGAGCTGAAATCAAGAGTCGGTTGCTCAACTGCCCAAGGCCCTAGGTGTTCCTATTTCTTCTTTTAAAAAATAGAGAATCTGAGCCACGTGGAAGTTAGTTTACATCAGTAGTAACACAACAGTCTGCTCAAAACTTTGGATTTCATATAATGAGTTATGCTGCCTGTGAGCATCCAGCATAGTTTTATGAAGATAATAAACCAACACAGAATTAAAAAAAAGAGTTTATATAGGTATTTTCTAATTGCCTTCCAACACCATTTTTGGACTATACTTAATAGATGTGTTCTATTTTTGACCCTCATTAAATACCTAGAAGGTTTCTGAGAACTCATTACTATGTATCAAGAAAATAACAGCAACTTATATTGTATTCAATGACCAAACAACAGGATCACTGCCCAGATGTTTTTCACATGTTCAGAAGAGTTGAAGGCAAGCAGAATTGCTGCCATGGGTTGTGTGGGAAGGACATATTTTTATATCAGTTATACTCCCCTAAATATGAGACTTCCATTCATAGGACTCTAGCGAGGCCATGAATTTAGCCAAGGGTATAACAGTGGTTCATTTCTATAACAGAGGGAAAACATAAGTCAATACAGCCGAAAAGACCAGCATTTTAAAATGAGTGATGGTAGCTGATGAATCATTTCTGCCTATTACCATGTTATAGTAATAAGAGAGGAAAAAGATATTTAGAGTTGAAGGGCAGTAAATATGGAACAAATAAACTAAAATGGTATAACAGAGTGCACAATCAACGTATGGAATATACTACTACAGAATGTAATATCATTGAATAATGTGGATAGATTCCTCAAACATTCAGGCAATTTTATGACCATAGGCCACATTTATCTTCATATAAGTTAAAAAGATGGTAATCAAATCTCATGCTTCTGGAAGGAAAGTGATTGCCTATTAGACATTATTTTGGATAATGTTTTTATTTGTTTTCTTCTGAATTATAAGCTGGTGTAGGGAGGATATTAAATAGCTTTTTTATTCTTTGGTATTTTTAGTTTGTCCCATTTTGTGGCATTTATCTCATATTGCTTTGTATGCAATAATTTGTGCACATATCCAAATCTTTTGAATTCTCAAATTGTTAACTCCTTAATGGGAAGAACTATATCTATTCAACCTATGTTTTCCAAATAGCTGATGAATGGAATTACATATGATAAGGGATCAGGCAGTATATGCTATATGTTCTTTAAGTATATGCAGTCCCAAGGCAAATCTTGATTTCTCTTATCAAATTTCCTGCAGTGTGCTTCCTGTTTCATGAATGTAAATTTTGCTTGGGCATTTTGACACAATACTTGTAGAAAAAGATGTGAAGAGGCACCAATATTACCAGTAGTTCGAGTGACTTGGTTGTGTGATATTAAAGTGATTTAGTTGTATAATATAGAATGAGAAAATGCTTTGAATAAATATTTGAATTCTCTCCTTGCATATGTGTATGTACAAATAAACAGTAAGAATTTGCGAGATTGCTAAGAAAAACCCACTGTTTTCTCTATAGACAATAGGAGCATGTGTCTTTAATGCTCTAGAAAAGGAAGCTAGTTAGCAAGCAGTGATTACCTAAACACTATCTGAAAAGCAAACTTTATATCCTGTTGACCATATAACAGCTTGCCTAGAACATTTTCTTGATGTTTCAAACCTAAAATAACCCAAAGTCTTGATGTTTCACCCCAAGCCTCCTTTACCCAGTTCTCATAATTTTATTAAATAGCAATTGTATATTTTCAGTTGCTCATACCTAAAATCTTGGATTCTCATTCTCCCACACTCTACATAAAATCTATCAGCAAATTCTTGAGGCTCCTTTTCAAAATTAGTCTGGAATCTGACCTCACCTGCACTTGGACAAGCTGCCAGCCCAGCCCTAACCCTATCAGCTACCACCGGAACCGATGCAATAGCCTCCTAACTGGTCTCCCATTCTTCTCATTCATCTCACTTAAGCATCCAGAACTATCTTTTTATAACAAAAGTAAGATCATAGTAATCCTCTGATCTAAACCTACCCTTTACTTCCCATCTTATTTATCTGTTTGTTTGTTTGTTTGTTTGTTTATTAAGTAGACTTCACACCCAGCACGGAGCTTAACATGGGGCTTGAGCTCACCACTCTAAGATCAAGACCTGACCTGAGATCAAGAGTCAGATTCTTAACCAACTGAGCCAACCAGGCTCATAATAAAATCCAAAGACTATATTTTTTAAGGCCCTACATGATCTGAACTACAGTTGCATTTTCAACTTTATTTCCTATCACACATTTCTTCTCTCAATTTGACCCAGGCATGTTGCTCTCTCCACTATTCTGCAAAAATACCAAGAATGCTCACTTTTAATGCCCTTCTCCTAGATATTCATAAGGCTGCATATTTTATTCTGATCAGCCATCACCCCCTCAGAGAAGTCTTGCATGATTATCTCTATCCACAAGGAGGAACCCCTGTCACGGTGATGCCATTCATTAGTATTGACATTATATTTTACATTGATTTGCTCCTTGTCTGAGTTCCTTACCAGAAGGTAATATCCATAAGCACAGGAACTTAATCCACTGCAATATCCTTAATACTAAAAATAATTACTATCACATAGTAGGTATTCTCTATATATTGGATGAATTAATAGTTACTATATTTATTTATATTTATGTAAAAGATGTTTAAATAACAAGTACATTGCTTGCTAAACTCAGTTCAATCAATTGGAATGCATGCACACACATAGAAATGTACTCCTAATTTGTTAATGTTTACCTAGATAAGTGGCAGTTTAATTGGAAAGAAAAAGTGATACAACAAGTATTGATAAAATAGAGAGATGTAAATGAGTGAGAGAAGAGAAATTTAAGGAAAACATGAAAGGAAAGAAAACAAATGAAAATAAGGTTAATTATTAGACTAACCCTCAGAAGAAGTTGTATATTTGGAGTAGAAGAGTAAATCAAGAGAAACATTTTTAAAGAAAGTAGGTGGTTTTATTTGATAAAGAGTGGGTTTGGGGTTGTATCAATGGGCCAAACAGAATCGGTAGTCAGCCTGGACTGCACAATACTAGTTAAGATGTGCTCCTTCTAGTGATTTTCTTCTGAGCCTTCTGCCTCACCAAGACACCCTTCCCGGAACAAATGAGAGCAGGATTGCTAGCAATGTTAAATGACTCTGGCTTCTTTTCTCCACCGCCACCCACCCCCAGATTCTTAAGAATGATAGTTTTTCAGCTCTGTAAGTCAAATCATGACATCTCTTTAAACTCATACATATTATTTCCCTGGTGCCAGAAGTTGATGTGTCATGGAAAGATGGCCTACAGCTATGCCTTATAAAGCTAAGAAAAATAAAGTACACGATGTTCCTCCTGTTGTCAGGCATTCTCCTTATAACTAAACCATGCTGTCCCCCTTCATTCTGTTTGTTCTGACAAGTTTGCATGTCAGGCCATCTATTTCCTTTCCGAGTGCTCTGTTGATAAAGTGCTTGGTCATACTAAAAGTCCTGGAGAGCTCATCAGTGCAAGGTTTTCACTGAACCAGCTGCTTATAAAATTTTTCATGGCAAGTCAGCAAAGTGTAAGTATGCAGCCATTGCTGGAGTGCAGCTTAAATGAATTGACCGAGTAGTTGTTTTCTGGGCTGTTTGTAACATATATTATATCAAATGTGCTCAGTGTTTTGATATATTTATATATTTACATCTTGAATCCTAAGTAAAACTTGTGAAAACACTTTTTTTTTTTGCTACTTAGAAAGTGATTATCATAACAACTAAATTCCATTTTTGAATTTCATTATACTCTTGATGTTATCAAGACACATCTCTAGAAAGTATTTTCCTTACAATATAAGAAGAGATGAAAACCTGCAGCTGGCTAAAGATGTTGTGTGGTTTGCTATACCCACTTCTGACTATCAGACTAAATACTCATGATTCATCTGCGTTAGCAAAATTACTGTGGTTTTAGGCCATGGATCTTTGATCTCTTGCAAATACACAAATCTGAGAATGACACTCCTTGGATACGAAGAGCCTAAAATATAGCAACATTATGTATATCTCAATCCATCTAATTTTCTTGAATAGTGTGTAATTCCCTAAGCTAAACCAAGAAATGTGGAAATCAGTTATCAATAAAGACAATTAAAGAAAAGTGAAACATTCTATTTTAGGTCAGTGTAGCACAAGAGCAAATGGGGACTTGGAAATTATTTGATGAACTCCACAATAGTAGGTGGCATAGGAATTCAATGAGGTTAACCATCCCAACTTGTATTCAATTTACCCAATTATGAATGGTTCATAATTAAACTTTTGTTCTAAATTATTTAAATAATTTGGTTTCAGAAAACTAGACTAAAATAGACTTATGTGTACACTAAATGAATCTTTAAGATAATTTTTAGATTAAAACTCATTAAGAGTTAGGTGGTCATATACTTTAAACATCTAAGGCTCTGCAGTGTAATAATTGAAAAATTTGACATTTTCCAAGGAATTTTAAGAAGATAATTAGATTAGATGATTGGTTCAGTCTTCCATTAAAAAAAAAGAGAAATTAACCTGGAAGTGTTTTTCTCTCAAAAAAATTTTTCTTTTAAAAGACTAAGATAGTTATATCGGTTGCTCATCTAATCCAAAATTATCAATTAAAACCCATCTATCACTTCATTGTTGGTTATTCCTATTCACTCTCTGGGAAAATAGAAAAAGATATTAAAACAATAACATACATATTCCTTAAAACTTCTAGAATAAATACAGGGTACTCATTTGAGTCCAAGACATCTTAAAACATCCTCTCCATGTTTCCTCTCCTAACTAATGAAACCTTTATGGGAATCCGAGGGATTATTGAAAGATTCACTAGCTTAACTCAGCAACATGCAATTAATATATTTCAGAGGTTACATAGTGTTGGCATTCCAGTATTAGATGTTTTTTTTTTGTTTTCATGTCTTTTTGTAAAACAGATTACTATGCATGTCTAAAATTAGATGATAATTAGATAATAGTAATACATAAACCAATAGTACACTTGTAGAAAAAGCATTAAATTTAATAATATCCACTGCAACTGAAAAAAAAAAAAACATCGTATCTAATTTCCTATGAGATCTAGACCAATTTAATCTTTGGCAGTGAGAAGAAAACCCCACTCATTTATTCATTTAATCATTATTTTCCAGTAAATATTTCTACTATCAGATGGCCTAGATTTCAAACCTGAGCTTACTCCTATGACAAGTATATGACTTTGAACAAGTCACTTAACATCTCTGATTCCCTTATTTTTAATCAGTAAAAAAATGGACATAATAATAGAAATAATTTCATAGGATTATTTTTTTTTTAATTTTTTTTTCAACGTTTATTTATTTTGGGGACAGAGAGAGACAGAGCATGAACGGGGGAGGGGCAGAGAGAGAGGGAGACACAGAATCGGAAGCAGGCTCCAGGCTCTGAGCCATCAGCCCAGAGCCTGACGCGGGGCTCGAACTCACGGACCGCGAGATCGTGACCTGGCTGAAGTCGGAGGCTTAACCGACTGCGCCACCCAGACGCCCCTCATAGGATTATTTTTAAGATTAAATGTGGCAATTCATGTCAAGCATTAATTCATGTCTATCAGAGAATATTTCTAGAGCTTTACAAGTGGTTAAGATAAGACAACAGCTAAAAAAAACCTCACAAACCTATAAAATTGTGATTTGCTGAGTCATATAAAGAGGTACTAGCTACTATGAGATTTAAAAGAGGGAAATCTGCCATAGGAAGAATGGAGTGTTTGTTTGTTTGTTTGTTTGTTTGTTTGTTTGTTTGTTTGTTTTAACGACCAAGGGAAGAGAATGAACAAAGTGCATTTAGCAGAAGAAACATATTTAAGAACACCTTAGGATAATTGTCATTATTCCAAAAACAGCATCTACAAGTGCAGAAAATTTTCCATTTTTCTGTTCAGTGAGGGAGATATTTAAACTACAGTTAATAGAGAAACATGAAAATAGTCCCTCTCTTCATAAAGAAATTATCAGCATACCAGGCACCTGCAGTCACAGGCACATGGTACTTAAATAAAAGACGCAGAATCTGCAACATATGCACCCTTTCTCATAAACATTAAGGAAAAGTTCAGGCTTCCACAGAAGCCAAAGTATCTAGTCTCCAGACAAGTCTTAGTTGAGTGGTGTGCATTGTGTACTGGGCTTGCGTGAACACGAGAGGCTGAAATCCTCAGGGTCTGCAGATCTACTTCTTCCAGTCTACTCAGTATTCTTTGGAAAGGCAAACTTGGGAAGAATAGTTGGGCTCCTCATGTTCCTCTGAAATAGAAGCAGCACATAGTATTTCACTAATTTTGTATACAATGTTGATGCCCCCATATTAGGAAGAAGGATTGGATAAGGCACTTGGCTGCCAACAGCTGGGAGGGTAAAAACAGCAAAGTGTACAGGAGAAGCCCTCGGATCCTATTTGAACTGTTCCCTTAGACAGTATTTTGCACTTTTTGAAAATAAATATTCCCTGATGCACTTGTTAAATACGCAGTTTTCCAGATACCTATCCTAAACATTTTAATTCACTGGTTCCATAGTGGGACCATTTTAGAAAGTACCCCATTTAAATCTGATCAAAAGGAAATATTAGGGAAAACTGCATGTAACCACATTTTTGATGGTTAGTGAAAAAAAAATTGAGACTCGTATTTAAATTTAGGGAATATTATTTATAATTTGTTTAATAAATACATGTAAGATGAAATGCATAAGATTATTATACACATGTGGATTTCATCTCTTTCAACAAATTGTTTTGTTTATTATTAACATCACAAGTTCAAGAGTTTCAGGATATTCTTTTTTTAATTATTTTTCAATGTTTATTAATTTTTTGAGAGACAGAGACAGAGCATGAGTGGGGGAGGGGCAGACAGAGAGGGAGACACAGAATCCGAAGCAGGCTCCAAGCTCTGAATTAACAGCACAGAGCCTGACGTGGGGCTCGAACTCACAAATCCTAAGATCATGATCTGAACCAAAGTTGGATGCTCAACCAACTGAGCCACACAGGTGCCCCAGAGTTCCAGGATATTCTGATAGAGATACCACTAGAGTGAAGATGTAGCATTAAAATCATGGTAACTGGAATGAGCATTACTATTTATAAATTTCAATTTTTTTTAAATGAAGTTATACACTGAACAAGTATTTATACTGAGCACTTATGCATAAAATAATAGATATATTTTTATTCATATTTTTCATATATGCTGTGTATTTTACTCCAACATAGCAATGTTTACTACAGTTTTTCTAGCCTAAAACTTTGAGTTGGTTCAGCCATCTTTTACCTTTTTTCCTTCACACTTACAAGTGAGACTCCCAGAGACTGGTCAGTGTCACCAAGCATAAATGAACTATATACTTGTGACTCAGAAGTTAGGCACCTCTCATCCCTGAAATAACCTGCTATGACTTTCAGTTCCTTGGTTCATTAATACTTTTTTATTTAATTGAAAATCTTAAAAATATATCAGAGTTTTACAAGGTTTAGCATCTGTGACTCTCTGTCAACATAATGATTTATGCTGTTAAATTCTCCCAAACACTGGGGCACCTTGGTGGCTCAGTTGGTTGAGATTTAGACTTCGGCTCAGGTCATAATCTTGCGGCTCTTGGGTTCGAGCCCCATGTTGGGCTCTGTGCTGATGGCTCAGAGCCTGGAGCCTGTTTCAGATTCTGTGTCTCCCTCTCTCCCCCTCCCCCAATCATTCTCTGTCTCTCTCTCCTTCAAAAGGAAATAAATGTTAAAAAAAAAAAATTCTCCCAAACACCTTAAAAACTCACATCTGTTGTTTCAAAGACAAATTTTACAATAATATTTGTGTAAAGTGTGTGTTCCCATTTCTTTCTTCCATTTCAGGTTGTATACTGGGTGTGTACATATTGTCCTATGTCCACTAGACCAAACCATACAATTTGGTATTTTTGTTATTAAGATGGTTGAATTTTCAAACCTCTGCTATTTTTATAGTATCTATGTAGGAAACGTAGATGTGAATGAAGCAAGAAAATAAAATCCACCTTTCTCACAATGTTTTAGCATTTTTATTTCCATAACTCTTCAAAGAGTTTGTCCTAATTTGGGTTAGGTTTCCATCTCAATAGGCCTGCCCACTGATGCTAATTCAACTTTGCCTTAAGTAGCATAGATATCAAAAGTATCTCCTGCTGCTTAAGTATATTGCACTCTTCATTAAGGATTGAGGGAATATGTGCAAGGTAATGAGAACCCATGTGAGTTTCACAACCATCATGAAAATCACTTGTTTTTCCATGGCTGTTCCTTGTATGCCAATTTCAAAGTCCCTACCAACGTACCTCTCTCTCTCTCTGTCTGAATTCTTTTAATGAAAACCTCACCCTTAATGTGATGGCAATGCATTTAAATGTTAAATACCAGTATTTTATATTAATTGAATGTAATTCTAATTAATTTAGTTTGAAAAAATATTTGCTACTCATTGTGCAACCTATTTGCTAGTGAAAACTACAGAATAAAAGCAAACATTCCTTTCTTATTTTAAGCAGTTTTGTTCCATGGGTTTATGTAGGTACATAGGAACTTGAGAGTTATCTCAGTGACCTTCATGGAGCAAACTTATTTTTAAATTTACAAAAATAAGTTAAATGACAGCTTTGGTTGTGTTTGCTTTTTAGATGACATAATATAAACCTAAATGAAGCAAAAGCCTGATATTTTACTTATATATATCCATCTCTTAGAAAATAATTATTTCTATTGTTCTTTATATCCCCTGTACCTGTTACACTTCTTAGGAGAAGGAAAGAGTGGACACATTCTAGGGCTACTTATTTATGCTGCTATGGGACACACTGGGGTCCACCATAACTCTGTGAAATATCATGTGGACAGTGGGCCAGTAGCCAATATTTACACTTTTACCCTCCTAAAGAATAAAGAGACTTAGCTCAACCTGACCTACCTGCATAGGCTCAGGAGAGATGCATCAGATTTTCTGTGCTGCACAGTATCTTAGTTGTGGCATCCAAACCTGGCCTATCCTCAGATCCATATGGAGATCTTATTTAAAATCAGAATATGGAGCTTCACCTCAGGCACTCTGAAGCTTAATATTTTCACTGGATCCTACAAATCTGTAGTTACGATAGAAAATTCAGAAAAAAGAAACTATGAACAGAGATTATTTAATGGTTTGGACAAGAAGTCACATTTCAGTATCTCCATCTATTGTTTTTACAACTACATTATGCTGATGAATATATTCTGTGAGACACAATGCTAAGAAAACGTCTCATCAAACCACAAACTCTTTGTAATGTAGCCTTTGATAAATTGAGGCACATTCAGCATTTCCATTGCATAACTTGTGTCCATCTCCACATAGAAATTTGGAGAAAGAAGTTTGGTCTTCTTGAAACACTACACCAGGTAGTGTGTGTGTGTGTGTGTGTGTGTGTGTGTGTATTCCCATTATGCAATCAGGCTTACAGCAAAATGATTTCAACATATTCTAAACCATTTTGCTTTGAGGAAATGAAATATATATCACATAAAATAAACTATATGGTCCATTATTTACTAATTATATTTTTATGTTGAAAAAATCATCGGGAATTTATAGCACAACTTGAGTGAACTATATGTGTTGACATGATTCTTGTCCTTTAGGATCTTTTAATATATACTGTGTATATTTACTTAGAAAATATAAGCATATTTATATATAGTGTAGATTTACTTAGAAAATATATTTGCATAGTAAAAAAATTACTGTATATGTGAAAAATTTTGTCTTTTCAAATTGCATTTGGCGTATATTTTTCATAAGTCCTACCTCACTAAAATAAAGTTCTTTAGCATTAGCATGCCTTCTAGCTTTTTAATGGTTTGCAAAACACTTTAGGGCTATTTTCAATATAATGGGAGGTGCTGGAATCTATGTGGTGGCTCTAACAACACAGAACTTTCTGTAAAAAAAAAAAAAATTGAAAGAGTATGATTTGCTTGCCGATTTCCTCCATTATGTGAGAACCAGAGTGTTAAATCCTAAGCTAAAGTTGGTCTGAATAAGAAATATGACAGGATATTTGCTTTTTTTTCTTGCTTCTTTACTGTCTCGTAGCATCAAAACAGCGAGATTCCCTGATTTAAGTTCTGCTCAATTGCATCCTTGCTCACAAAAGCAGACCACATCCAACCAAAAGTTATTTTTTCTCGTTATTTTTATAAGTAATTCAAGTTTTCATTTTGTACTTTCTTCTAAAGAAGCAAAACAAAATAATCAAGCAAAACAAAAACAAAACAAAACACAAAGAAACCTCTAAAACTTCACAAAGTACTAGTTATTGGCAGCAGTGCTTTTACGTTGCTGCTGCCACCTAGTGGCTTTCCGTTGGAAAGCTATCTGCTGGTTTGGGAGAATAAACTTCCCCGGGGCTCTTCAAACCACTAAGCGGTCAAGTTGATTCTCTTACCCTGTTAGTCCTCTTTTCACCGGAAACACGTTTTAGCAAACAGAAGAAAAATATGTTGCGTTCAAAAAGAATTCTAAGTCCTTCATCAACAGAACAGAGAAGCTGATGAAATTCAATGAAAGCATTGGGGAAATACACTTACTATCTAAATAACATATACAAATTTACCAAAACCTCCTCCTTTTTTTCTGTGATTTAAGGTTTTCTATTGCCATTTCAGGCAGGAGATATACTGGCCTCCTTGGAGTAAAGAACTGCGGAGGGAAAGAGTTGGATGAAAAGAGGGATGAGAAGGCAGAGATAGGCTGTGTTTTATCTAGCAATTAGCTGCTTACTAAATCTTAAAAGTGATGATTATAGTTATTGTTTCTGTTGTGGGCTTTCCCCTCTGCTCTTCTGTTTACACTCTGTATTGTACAGAAAAGAATTCATCTTCTGGCGATTAATGCCAGTCATTCATCAAGTGGGGCAAATGCCTCAACATCCTTTGAAATGATTAGACAAAATAAGGACATCCTCTCTCAGGTAATTTGCTGTGAGAATTAATTTGTTAACTTTTCTAAAGGAATAAGTGACCACAAAGTTAAAATAGGATAGGTGTTTGGACATAGAAGGGAAGCTTAAAAGTGTTGCAAGCAATATAGAAGGAAAGGACCTGGTACATGTTATATACTAAGACAAAATGATTGAAAAATTTACCAGTATTGACAAAAGTATTTTGACCACTTTCAGCCTCACATTGCGAAATTTGGCTATAGTTCTCAGCTATTCATGTTGTAAATATCCAAAATATCATACTACACACTGGATTGGTATTGCATACAGGTCTTTGTCATGGCCAGTATGGTGTTGAAAGCCTATAATAAAGAGAAACAGGCAATATACATTTTAAAAATTAATGCCAATGTAAAATGTGATAACAATAGAAAGGAAATTCAATCAGTGCTTGATGTTATACAATCAGGATACAATAGAGAGGTTAGAAATCACTCCAAGTCTTTAAACAAAGGGAATTTCATGCCAGGGATTATATTACAAGTGATAAAATACACAGGAATCTCCAAAATTAGCAACTGCAAAAAACTTCTACCACTCCAATATGTGATCATCAAAGGAAAGAGCCAGTGTTACCCCAAGAAAGAAGCCAAAGCCACTCAAAAAGAAGCTGATTCATGGTGGGCCTGCGTCATCAAAAAGGGAGCTAGGGAGAAGATACAACTATTACTAGAGAAGCAAAGAGAAAAACCCTGGTAGCCCCTTTCCACTTGCCCCCCAGTCATATAACAAAGCCTTCAACTGACTGCAAAAAGAGTCAAAAGCCAGGTTACGTGGGAGCCTACATATGTAAACTGCAATGATCAGTGCCTAATACAGAATAGAGCCAAGAAAGAGAAAGGAGTGAACTTAAGATGAAAACAAGTCCAAGACTGGCATGGGTAAGGAAAGTATAAGGCAGACAAATGAGAGGTCTGACAGACGAACATAACCTGATCCATGAAGAAAGAATAGACTGTGCAGGAGAGAAGGGAAGGGCAAGAGCCTATCATGGAAGCAAAAAATGTGAGGCAGGACGAGGAATGCAGACTAAATGGTACAATCAGGAATCAATGATGAGAAGACTGGCAATTGAAAACAAGTATGGCTTATCTAGACAAATTTGGAGAGTCAAAAAGCCTTGAATGCTAGAATAAGAAGTTTGAAATCAATCCATAGACCAGCAATTCCCAAAGACCACTACATAGGATGCTAGTTCTGGAAGATGCTGAAAGATTTTGCTTGTGTAAAAGTTGTCATCTTCAAAAGTTTGAGAGATATCAGGGTTTTGAGAGCCTTTTATATTTGATTTTATGTTTGTTTTATTTATTTGTTTGTGATGCATCCCAAGGGCCCAGTGTTTTGCCACAAGATGCTCTGAAAAAAACTGCTAAAGAATTTGCAAATCCTGCCACTTAGCAGCTGAGTGAGGAATGAGATGTTCTTAAAGCAACTAATCCCCAAAGACTGAAGTAAGCAAAAATACTATTGTAGTAAGCTATAATTGATTCAGATCAACTCATTCAGAGTTTATGATCTACTAGCTGGAACTGTGCTTAGTTGAAAAAGTGTTTGTTTAAAATAACCAAGTGTTAATGGATTTTAACATAATAGATTTAATCTGAAAAAAGAAAGGTGATAATTACAAATAAGTCTCATTTATTCACTGAGGCACAAATAGCAAAGCCTCTTATTAAATCAGAAGTTTTAGCTGCCAAATATTTGGAAAAAAATTTTATTTAAGATTGTTCTAAATGAAATTATTGCCTAAACCAGAAAGTGTTCTAATAATGGAGACCTCTGTTTAGAAGATCAACATAGCTCTTGATAATAATAATAATAATAATAATACTGAAATAAATCCCATTGTCTATAGGCATCCAGTAATGGGCAGGAAAGAGTTAATATCAGGCTTGTAGCCCATTTCTTCCCTTCTTGGGCAAAGTATGGGAGAATCATGACTGTGGCCAAATGTCTATGAAAACATTATTAATAGAGCACACTAGTGGAAAAACACCAAGAATCCTAACCTATAAAATGTTTGGGGAGGATATGCCTGGTGAGTCTGGATTACTTATTGTAGATAAATCTGGAATTCATGATTTATGGGGCATAGATGGCTGGAGAATGGGGAATAGTCACATGAGTTATGTAATTAGTAGAACACAATACAAGGTTTTCCAAAACTAACTTGGCTAACATTTATCATCAATACTCTTGCATATACTACTCATTAACCTCATATGTTAATCCCAAATTGAAATAGGAATCAATGTGAGAGAATGCAGTCATGAGGAGCTGCATCTGATGTGTCGAGTTCCTCTAGGAAAAAGATGTCTTGCTAGTCACTTAGGACCTTTGAATCATTAGTAGATCTCTTTGCTGGTTAAGAGCCATGGTCTTTCCCCAGTCTGATTTGACAATTTAGCTTTTTGTAGTAACATAGATTGGGAGAGTTGGTGTGATGAACTTTTAGACCTGAACTTTTAGAACTTTTAGACACATCTTTTCATGTGTCTGTTGGCCATATGTATGCCTCCTTTGGACAAATGTCTGCTCATGTCTTCTGCCCATTTTTAAATTGGATTATTTGAGTTTTGTGAGGGTGGGTATTGAGTTGTATAAGGTCTTTATATATTTTGGATACTCACTCATATGTGAAATTTAAGAAACAAAACAAATTATAATGACATACATACTTTTAAAAAAGAAATAAAGGGGTTGAAAACATAATGAATATTTGTTGCTGGGATGGTTACTCATGTATTCTTTTTTTTCATTTTTTTTTAACATTTATTCATTTTTGACAGTGAGAGAGACACAGTATGAGCGGGGGAGGCGCAGAGAGAGAGAGGGAGACACAGAATCCGAAGCAGGCTCCAGGATCTGAGGAGCCCGATGCTGAGCTGTCAGCACAGAGCACGTGAGTTCACAGGGCTTGAACTCACAAACTGTGAGATCATGGCCTGAGCTGAAGTCAGGTGCTTAACCGACTGAGCCACCCAGGTGCTCCTACTCATGTATTCTTGTATGAAAGTGGCGAAATTAGTCGAACTATAGGGGGAAGTCTTAACAATAGGATTTGGGGTAATATACCTAAATCTGGGGAAATTGGGTAAGTGAATAGATAAAGAATGCAAGTAAAGACACCTGGGTGGCTCAGTTGGTTGAGCATCTGGCCTTTGATTTTGGCTCCAGTCATGATCTCACAGTTATGTGAGTTCAAGCCCTGCATTGGGCTCTGCACAGTAACCACACGGAGCCTACTTGGGATTTTCTCTCTCTCTCTCAAAATAAATAAACTTAAAAAAAGATAAAAAATGAATAAAGTAGAAAGAAAGTACATAAAGACATCCTATTCCCTGGCTGCTAATAGCACTCTTGGTAAAACTCTCAAAATATATAAGAAGACACTAAAAAAGAGGAAGGAGAAGTAAGACTTTTTTTTTTCTTGATTTAGTAAAGACATTGTAGTCAATTACAGTGCAGGTGACTTCAAATTCCAGAGGTTATGCTGTGAAGATTGGGGCACTTTATGTAGAAATACAAGCACAAGCTGGAAAATTTCCTGCCAACATGGATTCTCAGGATAAATAATCAGAAAACAAATCACTAATTTTATATACAGCTGAATGAAAAGAGATATTTGGATGATGACCAATCCCATGTGGCTGAAAACCTTTATGGAATGACACTTCCAGTTCATCTGATAGCTAAATTGTTGCAATGGGTTAAGGTGAGGTTTCTTCAGCTTACACTGACAGAGGTAATTTCTCTATACTCTCTTTGACCAACAAATGGAACATTACCTTCTTTAAAAAACTTTTTATGTTTATTTATTTTTGAGAGAGAGACAGAGTGTGAGCAGGGGAGGGGCAGAGAGAGAGGGAGACACAGAATCTGAAGCAAGCTCCAGGCTCTGAACTATTAGCACAGAGCCCAATGCGGGGCTCAAACTCATGAACTGTGAGATCATGACCTGAGCTGAAGTTGGATGCTTAACTAACTGAGCCACCCAGGTGCCCCTGTAATATACCTTCTAAACAGTGAACAGGGGAAAGCAATCCAGGTTTGACTGCATGATGATCAGAAAGATACACACATTATTTAATGCCATGTACCCAGACTATGATAGATGCAAAAGTATGTAATTAACTATATTCTTGGAGTGGGGGATAGAGAAGAGAGGGTAAGAATATATTCAGAAGACAAGAACAGATCTGCTCACTCAGTGACCATGAAATAGGGCTAAATGATGGAAAAAGAAGATTCATGCTTCCTAAAAAGAAGGTGGCACTCTGGGGGGAAAAGAAAGAGAGAGGGAGAGAGAATGTGAATAGAGAAAATATTAAATATTCTGTGTTCGCATCACTGTCAATTAAATGGATACTAAGTGTGAGTGAGTGATTCAGCCTTTATGACACTCACATGGGATATTGACTGAGTCAGACCTTCCCTCTGTTTTAGTTGGACCCAATAAACTGGAACCTTTGGAATTGCCCAAACCCTTTTGGATTTAAATGTTAAGCAGTGTAGAATTCTGGGATGTCGTAAGAAGATGTCTTCACTCTGATAAAGGAAATGAGAACAGATGGAGTAGAGTGAGTTTCTCAACTCTCTTATAATAGCCCTGCCTGGCCAGCACAGAAGGCAGACTGTTCATGGAGATCAACAGTGCATTGTCAAGGATTAAGTAAAGTGCCCCCCTTTATTTCCTTGGTCATGACCAATATGGGAAATACTACACCAAAGTAACAGAAGAACAACAGTCCACAAGGGATTGGAAAACCATATTAGATTTAGCTAAAGTACTATATATACTCATTTTGGAGTACAGGTTGGCATAATCTTCATTTTAAAGAACGATTGTCATTCTTTGGGTAAATAGCCAGTAGTATATTTGCTGCATTATATGGAAGTTCTATTTTTAACTCTTTGAAGAACCTCCATACTGTTTCCTCAGTGGCTGCCCTAGGTTGCATTCCCACCAACAGTGCATGAGGGTTCCTTTTTCTCCATATCCTTGTCAACACTTGTGTCTTGTGGTTTTGACTTTAGCCGTTCAGAGAGGTGTGAGGTGATAGCTCATTGTGGTTTTGATTTGCATTTCCTTGATAATGAGTGATGTTGAGCATCTTTTCCTGTGTCTGTTGGTCATCTGTATTCTCCTTTGGAGAAATGTCTGTTCATGTGTTCTGCTCATTTTTAATTGGATTATTTGAGTTTTGTTGGTGGGGGGAGTGTTGAGTTGTATAAGTTCTTTATATATTTTGGGTACTCACTCATACATGGAATTTAAGAAACAAGACAAACAAACAAAGGGGAAAAAAGAGACAAACTAAAAAATAGACTCTTAACTATGGAGAACAAACTGATGTTACCAGAGGAGAGGTGGGTGGGGAGATGGATGGATGAAGTGGGTGAAGGGGATTAAGAGTACACTTACCTTGACAGAATTGTTGAATCACTATGTTGTACACCCAAAACTAATATAATATTGTACATTAACCACAGTGAAATCGAAATAAAGGAAAATAATAAAAAATAAAATGACAGTCAACAATATACCTGTATAATTTTTTCATATGGATATTTTAATTTATATATATAATATATAATTTATAATATATATAATTATATATGTATATAATTAATTTATTCCATCATAATTTAATGTGACAAGTTTTGAACTTGATAACCATTAACAATAATTTACTGCAGTATGTCTATAATATCATGATTACTGTCCCTCAGAAGAAGCATTGCAAAAGAAGTTGTCCTAAGTAATGTATATAGACTGACCAATTATTCCAGATTAAATTCAAGACCTGCTGCATTCTAAGAAGTTTTAGCAAATTATGTGGGATCAAGAGGCCAGAGACATTTCTCAATCTTTGAGAAATCAATGCTTATTTCTTACTCTGCTACTAAAGAATAAGCCCTAGTAGAACTATTTGTAGAAATCACATTACCCAACTAGGAATACTGCTGAATCCTAGTGACTAAGAAGTCCAAAGCTCTTCAAAGGTCCTGGATTGCACTTGGGTACGTTTAAAGGGGATGTTTTCACTGAGAGAGAAAATAGATTCTCTACTTTTTGCATAGGGAAATACTGAAAAATAATAAAATGCACTGTTCAGAGCAGAGAGGAAACCCTAACTACTTTTAATACACTGTAGTCCATGAATTGGCACTATCGCCAAGCACGTATGGGGGCAATTTAGGATAATTTGGTAAAATTGAAATACTGAGTAGCAGAGGAGGCATGATGTGCCCTTCTGGCTCCACTTACCTGTCTTTGTCATGCTACCTCTGGTGATTCATTCCACATAGTTAAATTAGACCCTTTGGTAGGAGAGCTTCTCAAGTGTTAACTGAGTAATATCTCTTAGAATATCCTGTTTACCTGCACAAAGTTGCTTTCTGCAGTATTCATTGGTAGAATTGAGTCCAGCGTAGGGAACATATAGACCATGCCATTCGCTCAGAAGATGGTGACATGGAGGTCCACATGCACAATCTCAATAGATTTGTAGGTAGTGTCGTCTGAAAGAAAAACCTGCAATGGATTGGTTATACTTTTGATATATTGTGACATCTCTTAAGCAAAAAGTTAAATACTCTGGGTAAAATGTATTTAAGAAAAGCTACCAATTCTTATTCTACAAACATGTACAATGGTAAGAAAAGTAAAGTATATAAAGAATCAAAGCCCATTGTTACTTAAATGTGAGACTGAAGAAAACAGCACTATATAGAGATTGCAGGCCCAATGTGTGATCACACTCCCCATGCATTTTAAGGGCTGCGAACGAATATCTGATTTCTTCTTTTTTTTTCGCAAGTCATATAGTAAATAGATGGCACTAACAAAGTCAAATATTAATAACCAAGAACTACAGATCCTCAAATCCCCTTTCCCCTAACCAGCAAAACCCATAGAAATTTACACTGACCAAAGTAAATAGAAAATAAAAGTCAAACCACTTAAACGGTTGACATTTAGGAATGGAGCCAGGCACTTGCTTGCTTTCATCCTTCTGAATCACCGGTGTTATAACAACAGAAATAAGTGATATTATAGATATGGTGTAAAAGTTAGTGTTAACTTTATGAGCATTAATTTAATTAACACCTGCTGGTGATTGACATAATTTTAAATTTCACCTTGGCAGAAGAGAACCATTTTACTTTTCACATCATAGTTGCTTTTTCTTTTGTTTTTCTCAATAGGAAAGAACTATTTTAAGGAAAAATGGTTCACAGTCATGGCCACATTGATTATGACCAAAATTAATTTTGAACTCCACTTATTAGTTGCAATGAGCATGATTGGGAATGTAGAATATATAATTTATCAAATTTGTTTTTCTCTGTTTCTCTGATATTCTGTCCTTCTGGAATATAAATTTCAAACATATCCTTTTGAGAAATTACTTCACTGATCCAAGACAAGTGTAAGTTTTACCTTATTAAATTGTTAAAGTACATACCGAGGCCAGTAATTTTTTTTGGTGCGTGCTGGTGATAGAGGATTATGGTCAAGTACACAGTGATTATTGCCTTTCAATGGCTGGCTTTCAGCTTGTAGTATGTGAGCATGCTTAATTAGAGAGAGAAAGGAAAACTGAGATTTCTTCCTTAGCCAGAAACACTAGGCACAATGATGGCTGTGGTAGTGTGGCCACTGAGGAAAGCCAGAAAAAATCAAAATGAACAGAAGCTACCTAGTCAGAATTGTGTTCTATAGAGAAAAAGAAGGCCCACATCCACTGAAACTCTTCCAGTAGCAGGTAATCCCAACTCCAAACACGACTGGTAAAGTCCTTTGTTTTGAATACAACTTGCTCTTCTCCCTTTCCTATGGCACCTTTGGTGTATTCTTAGGTGTCCTGAGAAAAGTTCATGGGAGCTCTGCAGAAAACATATTACCTAACTATCCGAGATTCACAGAATTCCACATGCCGTTAATCTTTCAATGAGAAATGGAAAATGTGTAAGAAACCACTTGTTGTGGACTCACTGGTTGCAAGTTATAAAAACCCTGATTTGTAGGGGCGCCTGGGTGGCGCAGTCGGTTGAGCGTCCGACTTCAGCCAGGTCACGATCTCGCGGTCTGTGAGTTCGAGCCCCGCGTCGGGCTCTGGGCTGATGGCTCGGAGCCTGGAGCCTGTTTCCGATTCTGTGTCTCCCTCTCTCTCTGCCCCTCCCCGTTCATGCTCTGTCTCTCTCTCTGTCCCAAATAAATAAATAAACGTTGAAAAAAAAAAATTTAAAAAAAAAAAAAAAAACCCTGATTTGTAAAAGAAATCTTAAATGTGGGGGTGCCTAGGTGGTTCAGTTAAGTGACTGACTCTTGGTTTCAGCTCATGTCATGATCGCATGGTTCATGAGTTCAAGCCCTACATCAGGCTGTGCACTGACAGTTCAGAGACTCCTTGGGATTTTTCTCTCTCTGTCTCTCTCTCTGCCCCTTCCTCCCTCTCTCTCTTTCTTGAAATAAATTAATTAATTTAAAAAAAAGAAAAAAATATTAAATGTGGAAAGAATTAACTTTTTACATGTGGTTTATTGGAATTGCTAAAAAATATTTGACTCTATATCATCTTATACTAAGAAGGCAATGAACACGATTTTAAGGGTTTTTTTCGTGTGGTGTCTACATCAAAATACATGAAGAATTATATAAGTGTTATATTCTATCAATCTAAGATTATTATCATTATATCATCATCATCTTTCAAAGAAGGCAAGTAGGGGAGAAGGGGGGAGAAAAAGAAGCAGCAGGAGGAGGTGAAGGAGGAGGAGGAGAACAAGAAGAAGAAACAAGAACAATAAAAATAATTAAAAGCCCATTATGTGCTTAGTACTGGTCTAGGCACTTTCATTCATTCCCCTCCCCCTTGTTTTTGTTTTGCTTATTACAGCAATGCTATGGACCAGTGTTGTTATCTTCATTTTATAGATAAGGAAAGTGAGATTTAGAGCAATAAGAAAACTTGCCAAATTCCGTTAATAATAATGTATATTTGCCTTTCAAGATTAGTCAGATTGCTCACATCCTTCCCAGAGTTTATAGAGCAACTCTCATGGAGAGTGGCAATGGATTCAAGATCAGAGACAAGAATCCTACATGGATCTGAAGAATGTTTTTAAGAAAAGAAATAAGGGGCGCCTGGGTGGCGCAGTCGGTTGAGCGTCCGACTTCAGCCAGGTCACGATCTCGCGGTACGTGAGTTCGAGCCCCGCATCGGGCTCTGGGCTGATGGCTCAGAGCCTGGAGCCTGCTTCTGATTCTGTGTCTCCCTCTCTCTCTGCCCCTCCCCCGTTCATGCTCTGTCTCTCTCTGTCCCAAAAATAAATAAAAAACGTTGAAAAAAAATTTTTTAAAAATAAAAAAAGAAAAGAAATAAGATTCCAGCACAGACACTTCTCAAATCACATTCAGACTCAAATCACATGCAGTTTAAGTAAGCTTTTTCTCCCCCTTTATGCCACCAAAACTAAAGCAAATTAAAATCCATAGAGAACAAAACAAAACAAAACAATTCCATAAAATATTTGGAGCAACTTTGCTAGAAGTAGTTTCCTAGGGAAACTTTGCTGAATCTGAATGTCCTCCATACCCTGCCTCCCACACATATTCCTCCATCACCCCAAACGTATCCTGAAGCAATCCTAGAAATACAAGGAATTTACAAAGTGAAAATTCCCATGGAAAGGATTGTATTATCTTTTTTGGGCTTCCTCTCTTTCATATAACAGTAAAAAAAAATGAAGATTATAAAGCACATTTGTCTTTCAATGAACATGGGAAATAAAAAAATGGTTGACTTTACTAACAGTATATCTCAATCAAAAAGAAAAGGTTTAAAAATAAGTAAATATTATCAAGTAAAGGTGCCATGTTTATTCAGAAGCATTTTCTCCTTGATCCTTCAATAAATGTTTGACTAAAGTCTGTCCTTGAAAACACACAGACAACTTGCACTAAAGTCACAAATTATGCATACACATTTCTAGGACCAAATTTGGCCCAATGCTTAATTAGTGTCTGGCTGTGATTACATCTGTGGTTTTGAATTTCAAATCTAAATTTTCAGTGTTGCAACAAAACTTGTAAAGATTCCTTTAATTTCTGTAGGGGAAAACAATATCAAGAGTAGTTTCGTATTTCAGTTTGACTGAGAAAATATTTTTCCTTAATCTGAAAGCAATCCCTCTCAAGTTCAAAAAGGAAGAACAAGTGATTTAAATAAATACTGAAATACTGTGAATAAATAAACCTTGGCCTCTTGAGTTTGACTTCTGAATGCCATGAGATTTTTAAGTAACATCATTCTGGGCAATGGGTATTGCTTTTTATTTCTGTTATCTGAGAAATAGAAAGCATTTACCCTTTCCTTTTTTTCTTTCTGTATTTCTTCCCCCTACTTCATTAATCATTCACAAGTAGCAAGCTAGTAATACAATTCAACTCTTGTGAGCCAAATAAACACATCTTTCCCTGTGCCCTTAGTACCCTTTTTCTATTGTGTGTCTCACACATCAGTTATAAAGCTGAGTTACAACTGTCTCTCTTTGAAAGGGGTACATTACTGCTAAAGAGTGTTTGTATATATTATTATATATTTCACCATGGTTTGTCATTTGTTCTTGGATCTTCAGTTGCAAAGTCGTATCTCATACTGAGTTTGAACTTGACAAAAAGCAAGAAACCCATGCTATAAAAACTTCCCTATCTACTCCTTTCAGATTTAGGTTTTGAATCGGTCCTCTCCACAGTTCAACTGAGCCACTATCTGCAATATTGAAGGGCTTGACTAGAATGTACACTTAAAATTAGAAAAACTTTATGTAAAGTGACTGAACATGTAAAGTCTGGGGCTTTCATATGAATGGCTTCTGAAAATAGAAATTTAGAACTAACATGTATTTTTTTTAACGTTTATTTATTTTTGAGACAGAGAGAGACAGAGCATGAACGGGGGAGGGTCAGAGAGAGAGGGAGACACAGAATCTGAAACAGGCTCCAGGCTCTGAGCTGTCAGCACAGAGCCTGACGTGGGGGTCAAACTCACGGACCGCAAGAGCATGACCTGAGCCGAAGTCAGACGCTTAACCAACCAGGCGCCCCTAACATGTATTTTTTTAATGTTTATTTATTTTTGAGAGAGAGAGAGAGAGCAGGGCATAGGCAGAGAGAGAAGGAGACAGAGGATTTGAAGCAGGCTCCAGGCTGACAGCAGAGAGCCCGATGTGGGACTCAGTCTCACAAACCATGAGATCATGACCTGAGTCGAAGTTGGATACTTGACCAACTGAGCCACTCAGGTGCCCCTGTATTTTAATTGTCTAATATCCAGTTCATTTCTGATTGAGGAACAGCCGAGCACAATATAATTTGATCACGATTAGCAAGTCCATATTTCTTAATATTAAATATCATCTCTTATGACTGGGCACCCCAAGTGTTTTTACTGATAGTTAACGTTTAAAAAGTGTTCTTAAGGATTCTCATCAGGGTTACCTTCATAGTCCAAAACAGTGTTCCTACCATGTCACAGAAGCTGTCAGGAAAGAGAAAAATTCTTTCAAAGGGTTTTCAAAGTTAAGAATATACTCTTTGGCTTGATTGTATACAGTTCTTGCTTGATAAGCTTTTTTTCTTGGCATGTCATGTATTTCTTAGGAACTAGAGTTAGCCTCCTATACATACAAGTATCTCTGGAATCTAAGTGTCTTGGTGTTAATTACTGGTAGTTGAGAGACTGGTTGTTTGGTAGGTAATTTTCCGCTTTACTAAGACCCAAAGTAACAAGTAAAGTATGCCCAGTGAATTAAAGAAACAGCAAAAAGACTTTGTATTCAAATGCCTGTTCTGAGTAATCCAAGGTCATGAGACATTTCCAATGTCCTGTGGTCCCAGATTATATTATGGAAATTAAAATGTATTATTGTTTCAAATAATATAATGTTTTCAATGAAAACAAAATATATTTTTCCTGTAATTCGGTATTGAATTTTATTAACAGCAGGCAAATCTTTCCAATATTCTGTAATTTATGGTGTAGACTTCATGTGACATGATCAAGAGCTATAACTTAACTGAACATATATTATTTCTAAGTTAATATGACTGAAAATCAGTATGTCTGAATTCTGTTACACAGAAGAACCAGGCAAAAATAATTGCTTCCATTAGAACAGTCCAAAATCTTTTTATAGACTATAATCAGTGATATGATTTACTCTTGAAGTGCCACTCTGGGACAAGGAACATTGATAAAGATTCTATTCTTCATTGCAATGAATGATGCTACTGGCCCATCGTCAATATGTGCTGCTGTCATTCTATTCACTGAATTATCCACACTCTTTCTACAGCTTTTCTTCATAACGAAAGCACTAGCTTTTGCAAATAAGGAAAGGGGCGGTGAGTACGCATGCCTGCCCCCACACATGTGTGTGCACACTTAAAATATCTTGTATAATTAGTAAGTTCAAGTTTTCAATATCAGGACAAGCAAGAGAACATACTGATCCTCAGTGAAATAAGAATAGAAATGTAAAAAAAAATATATTACAGTAGATAAGTAGAAATTCTTCCATTTGTAGCTAAATCAATTTCAGAAGTTCAATTAGAGACATTAAGAAATATGAGCGATGTTGTTAAATTATACCTGACAAGTCAAAGTCTGTCTTTTCTTTTTAAAAATTTGATTGATTGATTGATTGATTGATTGAAAAAGAGAGAGAGAGAGAGATCAAGTGTGAGCAGGGGAAGGGCAGAGAGAGAGGGAGAGAGAGGAAGAGAGATAATTCCAAAGACGCTGACAGCAATGAGCCCAACACGGGGCTTGATCTCACGAACCTGTGAGATCATGACCTGAGCCAAAATCAAGAGTCAGACACTTCACCAACTGAACCATCCAGGTGCTCCTACAGCCTGTCTTTTCTTGGCCTTTTTAATTCTTGAAAAGCAGGTTTAGATCCTGAATACTTCATAAGGAATAAGCTTCATTGTTTATTTCTTTAAGATGTAGGTGATTTCACATATATGATTTTCAAAGGTACTTTTTTATAATTTGAAAAAAAATTTTTTCAAGTTTTTAAAATTTATTTTTGATAGGGCACAAGCAGGGAAGGGTCAGAGAGAGAAGGAGACAAGGAATCTGAAGCAGGCCCCAGGCTCTGAGCTGTGAACACAGAGCCTGACACAGGGCTCAAACTCACGAACCACGAGATTATGAACTGAGCCAAAATCAGACACTTACTGACTGAGTCACCCAGGCATTCCTTTAATTTGAAAAAAAATCTTAATATCATTTGGGGCTTTTTTGTGCATTCGGGTGGGGTAAATTGAGGTCAGTTTCAGTTGAACTATCCACTTTGCAGAGGTGGTAATTTCTGCTTCAAGGTCTTGAAAATCGATGCAATGTCAACAAGAATTTACCAAGTACATATTATTTGTTATGCACTGTGTTAGGTATTGGGCTCCAAAATTAAAATATCTTTCCTTGTCTTTTTGGAGCTTATATTTGATTAGGAAATGAATGAGTTGTCATACCATTACTATATACTGTGAAAAGTAAAATTATAAAATCACGGGTTTCAATGGAAGCATATGGGATAGGGTTAGGAGTTATGAGAAGTTTCTGGTAGGATATGACAGGATTCATGGTGATTGAAGATGCCAGCATCAGCAATGACACCACTAGTGTGTATATGGATGGGACCAAAAAGAATATGTGCTTGAAACTGTCTCTTTGCTTTATAGCCTACCTCAAGGTTGTACTTCAAGAAAGCCAACCTATAACTGATTGTAAAATTTCCTACTGGCTTGTAATTCCCTGGAAGTCTATATAAAACAACATTGTCTGAAGGTAGACCTAACTGTATCTTTAAAACATTTATTCTTCCCACCTTGTTCTGATGTTCCTATTCATCTTACATATTGATGTCACTAGGCTATCTTACTGTTATGCCTTGTCCAAACATTCCCAGTCTAGTAGATTTATACAGGAATTAATGCAACTTGGTTTATCCAAATCTGTACAGATATTCTTTGAGTAAGTAAATACTCATACATATTGGGTAGAGTTACATTTATGGTATGAAAAGTGGCTTTTCACAATGGAAAAAATCACCCAAATAAAGATTCTGTGTGTGTATTATCATTTGGAGAAAGATTATCTCCAATTTTTACTTTATACTTATTTCCTAATTTTAAATGCATTAACTATAGGGAAAAGTTCTTGGAATATTGCTAATATACTTAGGTGAAAGCAAAGTAAACCATGAAAATTAATTTGCCTCTCCTTATTAGTATATAAGCACAGCATTGCTTTCCTAAGCAGCTTTATTGAGATGTACTTTGTATAACAAAAATATTCATTTGTTTTAACTGTACAATTCAATGATTTTTAGTAAACTTGTGAAATTAATAAGTCAATACCATAATCTAATTTTAGATCATTTTCATCACCCCAGAAAGATCTCACCCATTTTTAGCCACATCCTGTTCTTCTTACTCAATATTACTTTTTATCCTTAAAAACATATCATAAAATATTATAGGTAACTTCTTACAGCTTTTGTTCTAAAATTCCATTTGTATTCACATATTTGAAACTGGAAATAAAAACACTCCTATATTTATTGGGAACTGTGTATTATTTAGAGGACAGTCTAAGCAGTAGTGATAAAAGAATCCAAAGTAAAATATCTAGATGAGAAGTTTTTATCTCTCTCTAGTGTAAGAGGTAAGTAGTCCAAGCTGCTAGAGTTCTGTCCTCTTCAACACATAGTTTTTACCTCTGAGTTCAAGGGCAAAGCTCCAGTTTCTTCATTTTGTGAGTAAAAGGAGAAGAGGGGGAAACTAGCTAGAAAATTGCATGTTGATCAATGGGACAAGACCTGAAAACTACACACATCATTTTTAAATTAAAGGAATGTGGGAGGGGATCCTGAGTTGGCTCAGTCAGTTATGCCGCTGACTTTGGCTCAGGACATGATCTCACAGTTTGTGAATCCCAACCCCGTGTTGGGCTCTGTGCTGACAGCTCAAAGCGTAGAGCCTGCTTCAGATTCTGTGTCTCCCTCTCTCTCTGCCCCACCCCCACTCACTCTCTCTCTATCCCTCAAAATAATAAATAAAGCATTAAAATTAAAAAAAAAAAGATTGAGAGAGAAATGGTGCAAGTGTCCACCTAAAAACAGAAGTCTCTGTTAGTAGAGATAAGAAGATAGAAAATAATGCAAAACTAGTAATTTCTTCCCCAGCACTAGTATATTTAACTGCAGATTTTAAAATGCAAAAACTATCTTTCAAAATTTTATCTTTGTCTCCTCCACAGTGTCCCACTTGGGGGCCTAATAAAAATTACTTTAATTAAATATAAAGGAAGATGTTTGTGTACATGCCATTCATTCAAGATATGAGTAGAAGCATGCCTCAATTCTCTTTAATTTAATAACAAGTAGTAAAAACTTAGAAGCTTGACAAAATCAATCCACTGAGAATCAAAAAAAGAAGTAAAATAGATGAGAAATTGCTTCCAAAGAAATCTCCATACCGAACAATCAGATAATAATATCTGCTCAGGGGGTTGAACATTTTAGCAAGTGCTTTTGAGATGATGATGAGAATTAAAAGTATAATTTACATATGCAGCATTGTTGCAAATCAGTTATATAATTTGTTATAATCATTGCTTATGCTGGTAAAGATGCTTGGTTCTAAGTACTTTGGAAAAAAATAATTTTACTGTAATTTTCAAAAGAAAGTTGAAATGGAAATAATATTATAAATCATATACCTCAAATTCCTCATTTTAAAAGTCAACCCTTACTAAAAGATAAAGTATGACATACTTAAAGATACATTTACAGATGTTTCATTCAATTAGTATTTACTATTTACTAGTTAATATTTAATATTAATAGTATTTACTATTTATTAAGGGACAAATAATATTCTCAATTCTGGGATTGCAAGATTGAATAAAGCAGATAAAGTCTCTGTTCTTGAGGGATATATATTTAAAAGGAAGTAGGAAGAAAGTAATCAAATAATAATTCACAGGAGAGTAATAAAAATAAACTGACTTGATTCTGTATTATTTAGAGGTATGCAAGGAACTAAAGTACAGTGGTATAATGGTTGCCTTTTTCAGGTAATCAAAGAATTTTGAAGAGATAGTATTTTAGTCTAAGGTTTAGTTATGGGAAATTCAGGTAGCAGAGCTAATGCAAAGGTTTGAGGCCAAAAGAAGGCTGATATACTCAAGGAAGAGAAAGGTCAGTGTGGGTGACGTAGAATTTTAGGAGAAAGAATAGAATTAGATGATATAAGAAAGTCCAGGTTTGATAGAGCTTTGTAAGGTGTTTCATTGTGCCTGCAGAAGGTAGCCTTTGGATGGTTTTAGCAAGACAGTGAGATGAGCTAATTTTTATAAGATCATTTTGTCTTCTATGGTGAATAACTCAAATTTAGGGTGGTGAAGGGAATCAGGGATAATGGTGCAGGGTTCTGGATGAGAAATGGCATTGACTTGGGAAAAGTAGCTTTTCAGAAGGGAAAAATATGGTCAGGTATGGAATATATTTTGGAGAGTACAGTGAACAACGTTTGAAAATGGGTTCAAGATAAGGGAAAAAGAGGAATCAAGAATAAGTTTTTAAAGTTTTTAGTATGATCATTATAAAACTGAAAAAGACAGGAGGAATAAGTTTTCAAATCTAGGATTAAAAGTTACTATGAGCCAAGTAAAATTTGAAATGTATTTTAGATATCTACATAGCAGTATCAGAGGCAGTCCCGGTGTTTGAGTCTGGGGATAAGAAGCAATCATGTCTCATGGGGCGCCTGGGTGGCGCAGTCGGTTAAGCGTCCGACTTCAGCCAGGTCACGATCTCGCGGTCCGTGAGTTCGAGCCCCGCATCAGGCTCTGGGCTGATGGCTCGGAGCCTGGAGCCTGTTTCCGATGCTGTGTCTCCCTCTCTCTCTGCCCCTCCCCCGTTCATGCTCTGTCTCTCTCTGTCCCAAAAGTAAATAAAAAACGTTGAAAAAAAATTTTAAAAAAATAAATAAATAAATAAAAGAAGCAATCAGGTCTGAAGGCACAGATTTAGAAGCCATTGGTCTGCAGATATCATTATGGGTATAGGAACTGATGAGGTCCTTTGGAGTGTGTGTAGATAGAGAAAAACAAAAGGTGCAATTAAGATAAAACTTAGGCCAGTTTCTAACATTTATATGACAACTACTAGAGAAAGAGGACCCTACAAGAAAGACTCCATAAAAGGTTCCAGTACAGGTACAGAAATTTTAGTATCTTGAAGATTATTAAATTTTGTTGAAAAATTATTGAGTAGAAATGTTAACAAAATTTAGATGATAATTCTTGAGCAATTAATCAGCTTGATGATGATACTTAGACCTGTTTAGTGTGTTGCTGTCTCTGTTCTTAGGATGCCAGTCAATTACATGATATTAAGTCAGCCAGCCATGGTACAAACATTGAAATGCCCATTCCCATGGCACACAGTGACAAAGTGCAATTTACTGTTAGGTGAACTCACTTCTAATGTTATTACTTGCTACTTCATGAAATTGTCTTTCTCTCAAAGGAGAATAGTGATTATGTGACAGAATTTCCAAAACATTGACCATTAAGATCTTTAAAAATCACATTAAGCTTCATGCCAATCTTTAAGAAATTTCTCAGTAGGAAGTCATGTTGTCATTTTTGAGCATTTAGGCAATACTTCTTCCTATGATCATGTATAGCAAACATGCAGTGAAGAATATTTTTCTGAAACCACTAGCACATATCATGTTTTGTAGCTACAATTTGTGTAGCTATAAATGGTACTTTAATAATATTATTAATAATAAGCATAATTATAATGCATATTATATCAATAATATTAATAAATGTATACATTGAGTAATTTAAATTGCACCTTATTTAAATGATTATGTAATCTCAAAAAGTAAATTTATTATCTTCCATCTTCACTTTGTGTTAGTCTTTGCACCACTCACAAATATTTTAATTTTTCTTTTTCTTCCTGAGACACATGATAGAAAAATTTTCATCCACCTCTGAAGTTGAGAGTGACAAGCTACTTGCTTTGACCAGTGAAATTTGAGCATAGGGGAACTTGGGTGGCTCAGTACATTAAGTGTCCAACTCTTGATTTAAGCTCAGGTCATGATCTCACAGTTCCTGAGATGTAGCCCTGCATCAGAGTCTACTCTGAGTCTGCTTGGGATTCTCTCTCTGCCCTTTCCCTACTCACTCACATGCACATGTTCTCTCTCTTTCTCTCTCTCTCTCTCTCTCTCTCTCTCTCTCTCCATAAATAAACATTTTTTTTTTAAATCTGAGTTTAACTTGAGTCACTTCAGGTAGAATCCACAGGTAGCATAGTGTTATTTGTCAACTAGCACTTCTCTGCTACACTGAAAAAGGATGAATATAATACTTAACAGTGAAAAACTAAAAGGTTTTCCTCTAAGATTAATATCAAGACCAGGATGTCCACTCTATTTCTATTAAACATAGTAGTAGAAGTTTTAGCCAGAGCAATTTGGCAAGAAAAAGAAATAAAAGGCATCTAAATCAGAAAGAAAGAACTAAAATTGTCCTAGTTTGCAGAAGACATCATCTTAAATATAGAAAATGCTAAAGGCTCTATAAAATCGAACAAAAACAAAAATAAATGAATTCAGTAAAATTGCTGGATACAAAATAAATATACAAATATCAGTTATGTTTCTATATACTAACAATAAACTAACTGAAAGAAAAACTAGGAAAACAATCCCATTTGTAATAGCACAAAAAAATTACTTCAAAATAAACTTAATGAAGAAGGTAAAAGACTTGTATAAACTATAAAACATTACTGAAAGAAATTTAAAGATACATAAACATTTAGAAAGATATCCCATGTTCATAGACTGGAAGACTCAATATTGCTAAAATATTCTTACTATGCAAAGCAATCAACAGATTCAATGCAAGCCCTAGCAAAAATAAGATGTGAGATAAATATATATATATATATATATATATATATATATATATATGTATAAATATGACATGTGTATGGGTGTGTGTGTGTGTGTATGACAATGTGATAATGGATAATGGAATATAATTCAGCCATTAAAAAGAAATGAAATCTTGCCATTTGCAACAACATGGAGGGGGCTAGAGAGTATAACTGTAAGTGAAATAAATCAATAAGAGAAAGACAAATACCATATGATTTCACTCATGTATGGAATTTAAGAAACAAAATAGATGATGGGGCGCCTGGGTGGCTCAGTCAGTTAAGTGTCTGACTTCAGCTCAGGTCATGATCTCATGGTTTGTGGGTTCAAGCCTCATGTCAGGCTGTGTGCTGACAGCTCAGAGCCTGAAGCTTGCTTCAGATTCTGTGTCTTCCTCTCTCTCTCTGTCCCTCCCTCACTTATGCTCTGTCTCTCTCTGTCTCTTAAAAATAAATAAATGTTAAAAAAAATTTTTAAAAAGAAACAAAATTAATGAACAAAGGACAAAAAAGAAAGAGAGAGAGAGACAAACCAAGAAATAGACTCTTAACTATAGAGAACAAACTGATGGTTACCAGAGGGCAGGTGGGTGAGGGGATGAATTAAATAGGTGATAGGAGAAAAGAGTACACTTCTGATGAACACAAAGTAGTGTATATAATTGTTGAAGTACTATATTGTACACCTAAAACTAATATAATACTATATGTTAGCTATACTGGAATTAAAATAAAAAACTTAAAAAACATACCTAATCCAAACATTACCAGGGCATGGTATAATTGAAGTATTTAAAATATTTTCAGATTTACAAAGAGAGAAAATGACAAATTTGTTTTTTTGTTTTTTTTTTCATTTTTGGTTGAGAAAAAAAAAATGAACTGTGCTTATCCCCATACACTGGGAAGAGAATAAAAGATGTATTTTTGAAAAGAAAAAAAGTTCAATGGCATTTTTTATAGAAGTTGAAAAAGCCAATTTTCCAATTCATTTGGAACCGGAGAAGGCTGCAAACAGCCAAATTAATCCCAAAGAGAGGAACAAAGCTGGAGGCATCACAATCCTGATTTAAAAATACCCTTCAAGACTATAGTAATCAAAACAGTATGTTAGTAGCATAACTACAGTCATATAAACCAGTGGAACACAATAGGTAGCCCAGAAATAAACCCATGCAAATATGGCCAATTCACCTTCATCGAAGTGCAAAAAATACACAATGGAGAAAGGCTAGTTCTTCAACAACTGGTGTTGAGCAAACTGGATATCCACATGCAAAAGAATGAAATTGGACCTTTATTTTACACCTTACACAAACATCAACTCAAAATGGATTAAGGATTTAAACACCTAAAATTAACATTTAAATGCATGAAAATTAAAGGGCCTGAAACTATAAACAATTAAAAGAAAACATAGAAGAAAAGTTTCATGACATTGGTTTTGGCAATGATTTGCAGATTTGACACCAAAAGAACAGGCAACAAGAACAAAAATAAATAAGTTGGACTACATCAAACTAAAAAGCTTCTGCAAAGCAAAGGGAACTTCCAATGGAATGAAAAAGCAACCTACAGAATGAGACGACATATTTACAAATCATATAACTGATAAGGGACAAATCAATAAAATATATAAGGAGCTCCTACAACTCAATAACAAAAAAAAAAAATACTAATAATTTGATTTAAAAAATGGACTAAGAATTTAAATAACCATTTCTCCAAAGAAGACAAAAAAAAATACAAATATAAGAAAAAAATGCTTAACGAAACTAATCATCATTGAAATTCAAATCTAAACAATATCACCTTATACCTATCAGAATAATTTTTATCAAGAAAATAAAGTACAGGGGCGCCTGGGTGGCTCAGTCGGTTGAGCATCTGACTTCAGCTCCAGTCATGATCTCGCAGTTGACGAGTTAGAGCCCCGCGTCGGGCTCTGTGCTGACAGCTGAGAGCCTGGAGCCTGCTTCTGATTCTGCGTCTCCCTCTCTCTCTGCCTCTCACCCGCTCATGCTCTGTCTCTCTCTGTCTCAAAAATAAAGATAAACATTAAAAAAAATTTTTTTTTAAATACAAATGTTGGTGAGGATGTGGAGAACCTGGAACTCTTGCACACTGCTAGTGAAAATGCAAAATGGTATAACCTCTATGGAAAACAACATGGAGGTTCTTCAAAAAAGTAAAAATGGAACTTAGCATATAACCCAGTAATCCCACCTCTGGATATTTACCTAAGAGAACTGAAATCAGGATCTCAAAGAAATATTAGTACTGGGATCCCCACCATAGCTGAAGATAATTCACTGCAAATTCTCTTTCTGAGATTAAATATTCTGGTTTATGGTTTATAACTTCTTTTTAGACCCTAGCAAATACAGCATTTTGCACCTCCCATCCTCCATGGGGACATCTAGCTCCTATGGATAATCCCCTTGAGCATTGTCGAAGACAAGCATTTCAGGACAAATATTTTTCTCTTGCCTGACCACATCTGGGGTCGTAGGGAAACATTCCGACAGCTTCTGCCTTAATACTTCGGGAAAGCACAGGTTAATCTCTCTGCTGTCAGAGTAGCTAACAGCCAGTTACTCATGCTTCAGATTTCTTGAGCATGAGTCAGACACTGTCCACTGTGTCTACCAAACTGTAAGGGACATTACGATAAGTAGTCTCCTTAAAGTTTCAATTCAGCTGTAGAGTGAGAAGCACCACGGTCCCTCTTGTACAGACAGCATCCTCCAAAGAAATCCCTATCTAATCAAAATGCTGCCAATTTTATTCCCTCATGGTGAGTGAGGAAGCTAAGTTAGACAACCACTTCTTTCAACCTCCTTTTGCAAAATTGTCTCTCACCTCACTTTGGAATTGTTGGCATCAATCATTCTGTGTCCCCAGTAGAATATTAGGGTAAAATAAATTGATTTTAACATACAGTAACACATATTGTGTTCCTTTTGTTATCCTTTTTTTCTTTATTCAGATGATGACTTTGATCAGATTGTGTTTGAATCCCTAAAAAATTTCATGGTCGTTACCTTAAAAAACTATTGGTGTGTGTTTTTAAAATTGATTTGTGCATCATTACAAGATAAATTGAAAACAATTTTAAATTTCACTTTATTCTTTTGGCTTGCAGGCCTCAAAACAATGTGGAATTAACCGGGGTTTTATTATGCCTAATCTTGCAGATAAATGGCATAATCAGCTTTCCTTTTAAATGCAAATCAAATAATCACAGATTAAGAATTTTATAGCTAGAAAAGATCATAGAGGGACTCTACACTAACCAATTCACTTTATCTTTGACTTAAGGGAAAAGAACTACAATTTTTAAATTACTTGTTCAACATTATAAAACTGATTAATATTAGAATCTAAATTTACTTAAAACTTTTCCCATTATATCATGGTGTTCAATATTTAAATGAACTACAAGTGATTCTCAGTAATCATTAAAAAGTGTTAAATATTTTAATTTAATGACAGCTTTCTTAAGAGGACCATTTAAAAGTAAATAATATTCAAGCTCATTGAAAATATTAGTAATTAGACTCACTGCAAAACAATTGGAATCTCAATTTAGAGATGTTTGATGGGGTAGATTTCCCTTTCTTTAATTAATGCCCTTCATATTTTGGGCTAGGTACCTCATTTATATGGCAGGAGAAAATTCCTCTCGCTTCCCCAAGTTATGTTTCTTTTCCCCTAGTTTAGTAAATAGATTAGTGTTATTAGAGTTGGTGAATTTTGAAAGGTGTCTAGATGGGAATTTCCATCATGATTCTCCTGGCCTCTCTGACTCTTAGACCTATCCATTCACTCCAGGGCAAGAGAGGAGAAATGAGAAAACGCAAGATCAGGTCTGCCACTGTGTTTCCATTAACCTGAGTGGTCCCTTCACAACCTCGGAAGTGCAGAGAGTGAATGATGGCCCAAGTGGGGCAGGACAGATCGATTCCGTAATTTTTACTCACTGTTTCTCTGCAGCCCTAACTGGCTATTGATTGGATGAGCTGGAGATGGGTAGTGCCTCTGGGACCTTAGAACGACTGAGAGAAAATTCCCTCCCTCCACACAGCAACACCTCCGGGCTCTTGTAGTCATTCACTTTCCAGAGGAGAGTAAAACAAAACTTAACAATGAAGTCATCTGAAGAGAAATACATTTCATTCTCCAACAGGAAAGCGAACTTACTTTAGTGCTTATTCAGTTTTTGGATTCCAATCACATATTTATACTAAAGAAAATAAACATTTTATAGAGGTTCATAAAGTTGCAAAGTGGGTCAGGGTTTTTAAGATCATTTCATCTGAAAACTGAAGCTGACAGTTAATAATGCATTTGCCCCAATGCTTGGAGTAATTTGGAGTAAACTTGGTTTTCTAATTCCCAGTCTAGCAGGCTCTATTCTTAGAAAAGGTTTCTGTCTCCTAACAGAGCAGTAGAGAGACAATCTCTAGTCTTGCTTTGGATCTTGTAATGCCATGTTGTGTCACCTAAAACTAACGTAGCCACCTATTCCAGTGTGAAGATGTATCCAACTTCATGGATGTCAGACAAGAGAAATGAAGAGAACCTAGGATTACTAACATTTGTTAGACCAACATACCAAGTCTTAAGCTTGCGCTACCTATGGAATCTCTGTTTTTACAAGATTGAATGTCTGTAAGGTTTATGAAACTTTAAGTCAAGGTTTCTTCTCTTTCCAGCATAAATAGTATTAATTTAAAAAATTCTTCTCAACCTTATTCTTTCCTCTTTTCCTCCAGTGGGAGAGCCATGAAGTCCCCTGTAAGGGGTGGAGAGCACCATTTGAATCAGCTGGAAGAAAAGAAAAGACTCTGATATACCTGTTTGAGGAAGGTAATCTAGTTATGAACATAGTATGGCCAGTTAATGTCTATTGCTGGAAAAAAAGGGTATCTCTGATGATGCAGACGCATAAGAAATTCTTCAGGAATGAGATTCTTTAGAGATGGAAAGGCTAGAAAGATTCGTTTAATGGCATTACAAGTTTGCAACAGAGAATAATGTGATGATCACTAGGGTTTTAATAAGTTTTTCTAGGTCAGTGGTCCTTAACTATAGGTGATTTTGTCCCCTGGGAGCTTGTCCCACCAGGGAACATGTCAATATTTGGATACAATTTTTGGCTAGCAAAACTCGAAGGAGTTGCTGCTGGTATCTAATGGGTAGATAACTGGGGTCCTGCTAAACATCCTAGGATGCACTACCCCATGCAACTATGTAGTCAAAAATGATAATAATTCTTGAGGCACCTGGGTGGCTCAGTCGGTTAAGCATCTGACTCTGGATTTTGGCTCAGGTTATGATTTCATTTTCATGGGATTAAGTCCCACATCAGGCTCTGTGCCAGCACAGAGCCTGCTTGGGGTTCTCTTTCTCTCTCTCTCTCTCTCTCTGCCTCTCCCCCACTCATGCAATCTCTCTCTCTCTCTCTCTCTCTCATAAATAAATAAATAAATGAATAAATAAATAAATAAATAAATAAATAAATAAATAAATAAACATTTTAAAAATGTTAATTATTCTTAGATTGAGATACCCTGTTCTGATCATCTGCTGTTCATATGGCTTTCAAAATCTTATAATTTTCAAAGAGTATCTTGTATTCCACCCAACAAATTATTAATTCAGACAGAAAGAATGACTTGGCCAAAGAATTTTTTGGTTTTTGGTTTTTGGTTTTTTTTTTTTGCAAGAAAGTGCCAGATCTTTTAATGTTTGATTTTACTATAGCATAATGTAGAGCACAAGACTGTCAGAAGCCTATAAGAAAGGTCACTGAAAGATTAAAGGTCATGATTACAACTCAGAAGTGGTAGTTATTCTTGGAAATTTAATTTATTAGCAATTCATTTGTTTGTTTTTTATGATAGATGAGAATATTGCCTTCCTTGTTCCCCTTGCAAATTTATGAATCATGTTACTATTTCTGCCCAAGTGTTTGTGAGCACAAAGGGTATAGCATTTAATTTCTGGCTGGTGCCTTTCCAGCTTTCTTTTTACACAAATGCCCTGACAAATGACATTTTAAATAATGGAGTTTCTTTTCCCAAAATGGGTGCAACCTGAGCACTTTTATTTCAAGGTACTGAGACTTTGAATGGTGTGTTATTTCAACTTCTCCTAGGTTTATTATAACATAGTTTCAGTAAAATTTTAAAATGGGTTTTTTTTTGAGTTGAAAATGCAAACCAGTGAAATGAACTATAAAGTTGAAAGTTAATTTAAATTGAAACCTTAATAATTTCATTAACAAGAATAAGAAAACTCTCTATTTTATTCCCTTTGTACATCAAGTAATTTGCCTGCTTTCATTTCCCAGATAGTTATTGATCACCAACTATACAATTGATAAAATGTTAGGTACTAGAAATTGAGATTCTGTCTGTTTTATTCACTGTGATCAACTTAGTATCTACTACATTGGTCAGCATATAATAGCCTTCAATAAATATTTGCTGAATAAATAAGTGAATACAAATTTTAACAACCTAAATTCAGGGAACTGTGAGCTATTGGGGCTGCAGTATTATCAGCATCATCTGGAGGGCAGAAGAGCGTGTGTGTGTTTGGAGTAGAGAAGTGTTGATAAATAAAGACTCTTTCTTCAATACATCTTTATTTGAGAGAGTGAGAGAAGCCCCAACAGAGTCACTCCTAAAACTGGGGGTGCCCTTCCATTAATTTGGGGATATTCACCATCTCACAGTTGAAAGTTTCTGGGCTGATGGATAAGTGAGTGCCTAATCCTGCTGGGACTGGAGAAGGGTGTGGGAATGAGATGACAGATTTGAGAAAGGGTATGCCAATGCTGCAGCCCACATTTGGAGCTACTATGGCAAGCAGGTACTTCAATAGGTAGCTGTCCTTTTCATGCTAAACACCCCCAAAACATTATTTGCTAAATTTGTGAAAACTAACCTCATTCATGTTTACATGTGTGTATGCACATACAGGTGTTGATTAAAACCCATCTGATGTCTCTTGCCAGGGAATTAGATGGATGCATCCTATCTCACTTAAGCCTCTCTTAAGTACTATCAAAAGTGCCCCATGTGGATACTTGCCCACAAAGGGTAACTATATTCAGTCAATGTTACAAAGAGAAGCGATAATGTGGTAGGGAGAAAAGAAGAAGTTGTTTGTTTGTTTTTTTTTTAAAGAGCATTTAATTAAATATGAAAGTACATTTTAAAGCAAATATATCTGGGTCTTAGGAACTTGAAGTTTACTCTTCTAATGATTGAAATTATTAGAAGTGAACAGAATTTTCATGAGAGGGTGCTTATAACCAAATGAGAAAGGGAGAGGTGTTGACTTGGTGTCAATTATTGGAAAAATAAAATGGTTCTATGTCTCACTCCAGTAAGCTGAGAATCCTAAATAAATCCCTCTCAAATAAAAAGATGGCCCTTGCCAATGAGATGCTTACATCAGGTAGAGTGAAAAAGACAAAAATGTCAGCATGATATGAGAGCAGGGCTATGGGGATGCACTAGCTGCAGGGGAGCTCAGAGTATTTACACTTAGACTGGGGAGATTCGGGAACATTTCCTGAGAAGACAGCATGGTGAGAACTAAAGTTTTAAGGATGAGTAAGAGTTAGCCAGGCAAAGAATGTGGGGAAGTACATACAGGGCAGTTAAACAGCATGACTTAAAGCACAGAGCTGTGAAACAGCATGTTGCATGAGAAAAACAGCAAGTCATTTGATTCCAAGTGCATAAAGTGAGAGTCAGGACATGGCAGGAGAGAAGGTGAGAGAGTTAGATAGGTCATGAGAGCTATACAGTGTAGAATAGTAAAGTGTGCGGATTTTATAGTGTGAGAATTTTATAGGCAACAGGTTTCCACTGAAGGGTTCTGAAGCAGGCAGGTCACATGATCAGACTGTATTTGAAATAGAATATTAATGGTAATTCCATGGAGAATGGATTGGAAGGAAGAGATATTGCAGGCAAAGGCAGCAGTTAGGAACTCATTGATTAGGCTCATTATTACATGAGGAGAGTCTAAACCAAAGAAAGGATAACATGGCTTGAGGAAAGATTGTAGACCTATAAACAATTTAATAAATAAATTTATTAGGAGATTTTCTGGAAGTTGAAGTAAGGAAAAGGAAGAATTTGATATCGTATCCCAAATAGTATATTGGTTTTTTTTTAATTGTATTTGGAAAATTATTCTTTAGAGATAGGTTATACAGAGACAGGAATGATTTAATGGGGAAAGACAAGCTCATGACAAGTTTGAGATAGTTTTGAAGATATCCATCAGGCAGTTGGATCTATAACCCCAAACTACGGTGTAGATATTGGCACTAGATACACAAATGGGAGTCATAAACATTGGTTGGTAATGGAAACTATGAACGTGGAAGGAAGTCTTCTGGGAATGCATGTGGAGTAAGAATGACTATAGGTCAATGGTGAGAGACATTTTTAAAGAGTGGGTAGGAAAAGAGGAAACCCATAGAAGATGGAGAAAGACAAGTCAAAAAGAGAGAAAATGGTTTCCTAAATACAAATAAAACAGGCCACTGTTCTAGTCAGTCAAGAAAGATGAAAAAAAAAAAAATCAAACCCACTGGCTTTACATTTAGAAAGTCAATGGTTACTCTGACAAAACCGTTTCAGTGGACTGATAGAGACAGTATATTTGAAGAAACATGGTGGTAAAAGGGAAAGAGTAATGGGATGATAATAAGGAGATTTGAGTTTCAAGTAAGTTTCTTTCTAATTATTTTTTTCTTTAGTGGGAGAAAGGGGTTGCTTAGAGACATTGTACACATTTGAAAGCTAGGGAGAAAGCCAAGAAAAATCCTGGAGGACACTTATGAAGTAAAGAGCAGGTGTCTGGGTCACAATCCACTGTGAAGAGAAGTATACATTCCTCTCAGAAGGGAATTGCAATTGCAATCCTGATGGTGAGGTGGAGGGGAAGAGCTAATAATTCATGTTTTACAGATTCACATTTCCTAATAATCTAGATGTTTAGCTGTAGAGAGTAAGCCTGGGGGAGTAGAAGGCTTTGAAGATAAAGGTAGAATAGTTGTCAAAAGAGGAAGAAACAGAAGTTGACAGAGAAGGCAAAAGATTGTCCAAAGATCTGAGGAACTAGCTGGGGTTGAATACAAATTTGTGGCTATATGAATGTTAAAATTGTGGCACTTCTCTAGCAAAGTCGAGTACGTGCATTACAGTAAAGAAGATGAGAAGTAGTTTTAATTCAGGATTGACATTTCATCTGTTAGGTGTCTGCAAAGGTAAGGGTGCAAGGCATTGAGGGCATTGGTAGAACAGTAGTTGAAGTGGTCAGTAATAGGATCCATGCTGTGGAGAAAAGATGGAAAATCTTGGAAGGTCTTGGTAGGTTCCCTGAGAGAAGGTGGGGTAGGATCAAGAACTGACTGTTTTCATAAAGCTGTTTAGTACAGATAGTAGGGGCGAAACTGAGACCCAGGTAGAGGATATTAGAGATATTAGTGCTTGAGTTTCAGATGTGAACAAATATTAGTTTAACTTCAATGTATGGCATTAGCTGTGGTAAGTTAGGTATTTTTGTGTCCATTTTATGACAAGAAAAAACAAAACAAAACAAAACCTGATTTGGAGAGGTTAAATCATTTCTCTAAGTTGAAACAACTAGTGGGCATTAGAGCTGTGATTTCATTCTCAGTCTTTCTGACTCCAAAGCTTCTGTGCTTTTGCCATATTGTTCTCCACAATCTGGCTTTGCAAATACTGAAATCAAGGTATGCGCCTTTCTTATACAAGCTTAAACTGCTTCAATCTGTGTAAAAGAATCAATACAATTCTGACAATTGGTTGTTTAAATCACTTTGTTTTGTTTTGTGTATAATTGTCGATGTTCATGCTTGGTTCCTTTGGATCTGAGTCTTTGATTTGGGAACATCCTCAGAGATGTTAGTGTCAATTTCATTCTGGAGATATACAGCTCAAGAAAATTTTCTTTGTGACACTGTTAAGCATATCAATGGGGCTTATATCGCTTTCAGAATTATATGTGATTATAAGACAGTAAGATGTTAAAAGCAAGTCATTTTAATTCAAGTTATGAAATATAGAGATATTTTATTTATATTTTGCCAAAAATCTTGTTTAACTGAGTTCCCAAATGGTTTTCTGGTAGAACACATACTGGCTTTTTATAAAATCACAGACATCTATTAATGAGTCCATCCAACTTTTTAGATAATTAGAATGTCCCTCAGCTTAATAATGTAGGCCCGGCTCAGAATTATTTTACTCATGAAGGTGTGGAAACTAGGTTTCCTTAATGTCAATATTAATATCAATGCTAGAATTCACATTCAGTTTAACTGTTGTTTTTTTTTTTTTAAGTCGTTCCTTTTGCCTGAGGTACAATTACTTGGATCACAGTTTCCCAAATTTGTCAGTGTACTTGCATTTTTGTAATTGAGTTATTTTCAGAATTTACTTAAATAAAGGAGTATTAAATACATTTTCCTTTTATTACATGGTTAACGTTGGTCTTGTTCGTGGCATTCTATTATGTCCTGATGATTTTTATGGCATTTATTTCCTCCTGAAATGTCTGGTTTTGGTTAATTTTGGTGTTGAGATCCCAGTAAAAGTAACCCAGCATAAAAATGTTCTGAAACCAAGTTGTTAATATTATTTTTTTGCAGAGAATTTTTCAGCCAAAACACAGTCTCTAATTTAAATAAACTCCTTTATTTTATAAGTTAAATTGTTTATAAAAAGAAAATGCAAAAACATGGTTAAACCTTTAAGTATTGGGTCATTAAAAATCCATTCTTGCCTTCCTGCCCATAACTACATCTTTTTTCAGACCTGTCACCCATTTCATTTAAGCACTTAGCTCTCTTCTAATGAATGAATTGGCATTTCATATTACCTTATTATCCTATAAAACAAAATGCATACTCAATAACATTAACGGTAATTTCTCATAAAGACACATTATCGATCCGGGTGCTACCTGTAAGCATTGAAAATTGCAGCCTGCAAACGGAGCCTTTCACATCTGGGCCTGAAGAATTAAAGAAAAATTAAATTTGACAGCAGTAAATTCACAGGCACAATCTAGGCCCCAATTTATATGCAAAATGAAATGCTTTATGAAAATTTCTTCTATTTTCTCACGGAGATTTGGGAAAAAAGATTTCACTAGATGCTTCTTCCTTTAATATCCCTCTACTTAAATATTATACTGCAGTCACTGTGGACTCTCTTTGATGTATAAATAATCAAGTTAAATTATGTGCAGCAAGGAGACTAGTGCTCTGCCATTCTTATTTTACAAAGTAATTTCTACCCTAGAGGGTCAAATTTCCCTGACAAATTCTTAATTACTATGTTGCAACAGAAGCCGAATCTATTTGTGCATAAATCCTGGGCATTCCCATGTGGCAAGTAACTAATATTACCAACCATTTCACTTGGCCTGTTCACTGAACTCCATAATTAGATAATACTTTTGATGATGGTACATTTGAAGTCTTAATCCATTTAATTTTTTATGAGATTTTTTTTATTTTAATAGGGATATGTTAGTGACCACTACCTATTTAAAAATCATTAAAATTCTGTCCACAGCAGTAATAAAGATTAAAGATTACTAATATGGCATTCATAACCTTGCTGGTTTTCTAGAAATCCAGGGCTTAAGGTAAATGTTAAAGGTCATTTAATATGTTAGTCACTAATTATAATCCTGGGTAATAGGTTCCTTTTCTAATTATCATGGTATAAAAGTTCTATTGTTTGGGTCTATGCTTTTGGTTTTTATATTTAGCTTTTTTGGGGGATGAGTAATCCAGGAATTAAGCTCCTGAACATTGATGAAAGTAGGTAATGCTTGATGATTAACTGGATAAAAGCTTATATTTGAATGCTATATGATATCTTGCCTTGAAGTTACTTACAAAAGATGCAGCATCCTTTTTCTAGCTCTAGGTTCAGGGAAAAGGTCACTGTAAGATTAATGCACCCATATTTTAATATCAAACTATGACAAAATTGATACCAGCCTTTTGGTACACCTGCCAAAATATTCAGAAGAAAGCTTGAACAACCTAAAACATGAGGAAGACATTTTTTAAACAGTGAGCTAGATTTTGTCTGTCTTTTACCTAATAATAAAAGTGCAGAATTATCCAATTCACATGACGATAAATTGTTCACTCCTCATTGAAACACACACACGTGCACATGCATACACATACACCCCCCCCAAGCTAGTGTAGCTTCCTGAAAAACAATTCCTAGCTGCTTTCTCAAGTAATATTCTAGGATCATGATAAGCTAAAACCATGATGGACCAATTAAAAACCTATCAGATTTTTGGCCATTACTTTTTACAAACCCAGATTGTCCTGACATTTTCCATTTACTTGAGCATACCTGCTTTGAAATTATTACATATGTTCTACTTACATAATGAGTACACTTTGAGTTATTGCATTAACATGTATTTTTCCCTCCTTTTGAAAATAATTTGCATTTTAAGTCTTCTTAGTCTTATTCATATTTTCTCAGTCTTTTCATTTGTTCTTGTGGGAAATATTTAGACAATTAACTAATATATTGAATGTTTCTTAGGTGGTTAGAACTTGTGAAAAACCTTAGGAATATTTAATGAGAACTCTTATCAGTAGATATATTTGATTAATTAAGTGATAATTTTTTATTGAACACTTGCTATGTTGCAGTCACATAAAGGTCTCTGCTATCATGAAACTTATTCTACTGAGATGAGACACACAATAAACACAATGTATATAATATGTCAAATGGTTAAAATTACTTGAAGGAAAAGTGAAACAGAAGTAGAAGATAGGGACTGATGATTATTAGTGATGATAAAGAAAAAGAATACTATCTTAACTTGAATAATATTAGAAGGTTATTGAGACTGAAATTTGACCAGAGACGGATAGAATTGACTCAGGTATATCAGACATCCCAGGAAGAGCAAACAAATCCAAGGGCTCTGTGGCAGGAGCATACCTGGTTTGTTTGAAAGCTAGCCTGGAAATGACTGTGGTTGGAAGGAAGTGAGCAAAAGTAAAATTAAAAGATTTATCTTTAAAACTATTAGAGTCAGGTAATAAGATCTGTAGATTCCAGCAGAAACAGACTTTTTGTGTATGTGAGTTGAAGGGCTTTTGAGTATTTTACATAAGAAGTGACATAAGTCCACTTGGGTTTAAAACTGAGAACCCCGGACTCTAGATTGAAAATCTGCTAATGGAAATACAAAGCAGAAGCGGGAAGACTAGTTAAGGAACTTCAGAAAACATTCAATCAAAAGGTGGTAGCAGATTGGAGAAGAGGATTATTCTGGATATTGAGAGTCAAATTTTACATACTTTGAAGGTAGAGCAAAGAAACATGATAACTGATGATATATCGGTTGTGAGAGAAAGGGAGCCCTCAATAATGACTCTGTAATATTGGCCTTTAGCAACGTGGCTTTCGTTTGTAACATCAACAAAAGTATTGCCAGTATATTATGGAGTCAAATGCCTAAACTAAATGTATTTAAGGAACATTAGGAGGGAAGGAATGGGAGATATAAAACACAAACCATACACCATAAACTCTTTATAAGAGTTTTGTGGTTAAAGGTGGGCAGCAGAATGTGGTGGCAGCTAGAGGGACATAGTAGTTTAAGCAGGTTTCCTTTTTAACCTGAAATAAATTACAGTATATGTGTACATCTTGTGCTTACTGGAACGAGCCAGTGCAGAGGTAAAATTAATCGTCACTTGAAGTTAGTGGTTATGAATTTGAGACAATGAACCATAGTCAGGTTCAGAGGGACTGATATAATTTAGGTGGCAAGTACAGTTTGACTATGATTATATTGGCCAGGAGAGGGTGACAAAATGAAAGACAGGGCAAGAAAGTTGTCAGTATTTGCACACAAAAGATATAATGTGGGAATGTAGAATTTAGACTGCATTGGGAGGGTAGGAAGGGTACGAAGATGCATATACATACTGTCATAATGATCTGTGATAGATATTCCCTTATAGTTGAGGGAATAAAACATATGAGTGCATAGTTCAATAGTCCCTTTTAGCAGGAAGATTTTCTTAGAAAAGGGCAAGTTGTAGGACTAGGGAAATTATGAAAATTCATCTCACTGAGGATGGAAGCACAGTGGTAAACACCAAGGGGAGGGGAAAATGGAGAACAACTGTAGAGTGTGAGAACAGAGTACCCAAGGAGGTATATATTATGTGTTATGTTTTTCCTAATCAAGATTACAAAATTAACACAAAGATAAACTATGGCTGAGGTCAGGTTTTACACAGGACTGGCTCTGTGTGTGTGACCTGCACTGTGGCACAGGGGCTCATTTTTAGAATGGCCTGGTATTTAGTGTAATTCTCTGCTGTCACATTCTTGAGACTTTTAACAGTTTTTGTAGAAGGACATTTTGTGGTATCCTGCAGAGGGCAAGATCAACCCCCCAATCCAAAATTGATTCACATGTTGAAACTGATGATGCCACACATGCACCATGAGGGTATGAAAAATTTTACTACTCTCATAAATAATGGTTTTTGGGGAGAGCAAGCAGGTCCAACATGGCCAGAGTAAAGGAGGGCAAATGGAATTGGTTTTTATTGTGATTAAGACACAGATTGGTATGAGAATCTTCACACGTAGCCGAGTTTGCTTGACTTGAACTTTTCCATCTGGTGCCTTGGGAGGGAATACAAGCTTTCTTACCGGCATGTCTTACTATGCAGTTTGAAAGATATCAGCCATCGATTATCAAAAATGCAGTCAGGCTCTATTAAAAGAGGTCTTCAAGACTCTATCTTGCACTGAACCCACAACTTTCATAGCTAGTGCTGGTTTTACAGAAGCAGATTCTGAGGCAAAGATGTTTTTCAGGGATTCACTACTATGAAGGGAAGGGGGAAAGCAAGATGGCACAGAAAGGATCAGACTGCTACAGAGTCTGACTGCCAGCGAAGCTGTTCCCCATCAACATTCCCTGCGTGGGGCAAACCAGATATGGAAAGTTCAGCCTCTTTCAGTGTTAGCTTTTTTTTAAATGCAGGTAATAATAGTAATACAAATACATGTTATTTGGGGGAGTGAAAATGTGAAATAACTGCTGAAGGATAAAGGTTTTATGTAAATGTTACTTATTATTTCATTAAGACCTTCAAAGTATAAACCTTGTGACCTATACCTAAGCTGATCAAAATTCTGTTCTTTTGCAGTGGAAAAGTTGTATAATTTCAATTGAATCAGTAAATTGCATTTTATTTTGCCCTTTCTGTTAATAACCTTGTTAAGAGCAAATTTTAATGATGCTAAAACTTCTATGCTCATTGTTAAAAAAGAGACAACAGGCCCCAAATGGAGTCGCTTGTGCTAAGCCCACATAACCAAACTGAGACTTAGTATCTAATTTAATTACAGTTTCAACCTCCCCCCAGACTAGAACCTTAGCCACCCAGTCTGGGACTACCAGGGTCAGCACTAGTCAGGTAACCTGCCTGATAGAGCCCTGCAGTCTATTAAAGGAAGGTAACTTTGCCCCAAACAGTCCACTCTTTGTTATTAAGTTCCTTTCTCTACCCTCTTCTGCCAGCAAGTCTTCCATTTTGTACAGCTCCTCAGAACTCCTTTGCATCTGCTAGTTGAGATGCTGCCTCCATTCATGAATCATTGAATAAAGCCAAAAGGTCTTTAAAATTTACTCAGTTGAATTTTGTTTTTTTTAACACCATCAGTAAGGATATCTTAATATATATACTTCAGCAAAATAGAATACCTACTTAACAAACTCAATTGAGATCATCCATAGACCATCATTGATAGAAAAAAAAAATGAAATTTTAAATTGATCAATGTATTTTTTACTCATTTTAGTGTCTTAACAAAGGGTTACTAATATCTCACATAAGATATCAAGGTTTTATTTGTTTTCTCAAAATGTATTAAAAGAATATTTATGTATAATCATTTCTTCTTTTTATACTGTCAGTTACGGATTTTTGCGGGGCTTTTTAAAGATAAATCCATGTGTATTTAACATTCTCCACTGCTCTGAATTTCTTATACTCTAATTATAAATAAAAACATAAAGAAAGTTTGAATCTTCACCCAGGTCACCAATGATAAAGTATAATTCCAATTTAGTTAGGGCTCTATTCCAAGTACGTATAGATAAGTCTTAAGTTCATACTTAAAACGTCTTTTTCAAGTGAGTAGAAAAATGAAATAAATAAGCCTAGAGTTTGAATGATAAAACTCTGAAACTTGCCCCCAATTCTCTTGTAAACTGGGTTGTGTAATCTCATGATGTTTCTGGAGATTTAAAAAGAAAGATCCATTGCATCATAATATTGTCTATGTTTCTTTCAGGTTCTCTCTCTCTTTTTTTTTAATTGAAGTCTTAAGATAGGGTTGGATGTTTAAAATTAAAATGTTTCATCACTTCAAATTCTGCAGCTGTTCCTTTCCTTATACTGTTTAGTGTCACGCAGGCAAACCCTGTCCCAATTACACGGGAACAGATTTGTCATTCTGGTCTCTGAAATAGCTTGATATATAATTGGACATAGAAAGTGTATATATTTGTATTTATGTAGGATTGTAAATGCTAAATAGAACTGTATGCACCTTCTTGATAGGGATCTTTAATGGGAAAATGATCATTTTAGAACTTGATCCTGAACCTGTTTCTCCATTACATATTTGTTTATTTTAAAACTTATTTAGGAAAACAGGGGCGCCTGACTTTGGCTCAGGTCATGATCTCACAGATCGTGAGTTTGAACCTCTCTTTGGGCTCTGTGCTGACAGCTCAGAGCCTGGAGCCTACTTTGGATTCTGTGTGTCCCTCTCTCTGTCCCTCCCCTGCTTGCACACTGTCTGTCTCTCTCTCAAAAATAAATAAGCATTAAAATTTTTTTAAAAAATAAATAAAACTTATTTAAGAAAACAAAGGAACCATTGGCTTCTGACATTTTGAAATAAGATCTTATTTGTATATACAACACCGTAGTGCAGGAATATTTGAAAATGTCTTAAATTACTGTTGTTCTTGATTCCTCCTTCTTTTCTCCCCTCTGGTACACTGTACTAGGTATAGATATCCTATTTAATCCTGGACTGAGAAATGTAAAATGCCATTCTATTAAATTAAAATGGTAAAAACTGTGCCCTTCCTGAGTGTCCATCCTATTGACAAAGGCCTGCACCAAACATGAATTTTTAGATGGGGAAAAATATTCTGTATTTCTATATGACCTTCCTTAGGCCTAGAAATCTATACCTTGATGGCGAGAGAAAACGAAGAATAAGAGAGAATGAGAATCATTAAGCATGTAGGCAGAAAGATAACTTAAAAAGTGTATTTGAGGGGCGCCTGGGTGGCGCAGTCGGTTAAGCGTCCGACTTCAGCCAGGTCACGATCTCGTGGTCCGTGAGTTCGAGCCCCGCGTCAGGCTCTGGGCTGATGGCTAAGAGCCTGGAGCCTGCTTCTGATTCTGTGTCTCCTTCTCTCTCTGCCCCTCCCCCCTTCATGCTCTGTCTCTCTCTGTCTCAAAAATAAATAAAGTTTAAAAAAAAAGTGTATTTGATTTATTTGATACTCAAAGAAAAGTTGGCCCTATTATCAATGTTCTTAACTTCATACTTACTCTACCCCTTCATAGCTGTTAAAAAGATTAAAAGTCATGATCACAGCACTTGATAAGAACAATGCAAATTCATTTTGGCTAATCCGATATCTTAAAATAGACTATCATAAAAATCACTCCAGAAAGATGAGGATCTATTTTTAAATGCTTCCAGGAAAAAAAAAAAAAAAAAAAAAAAAAAAAAAAGCAGTCTATCTTCCTCAGTTTATCGGTCCTGACCAAGAAGAAAAAGGCTGCCTAATTCCAAATCTAATTTTTAATTCTGCTATTTAATCACATACTTTTATGCTGGATCTTAGTGAAAATGCAAGCTTACTCCTCTCAAGCTCTAGTTTTCCCTCCACTTCCCCTTCTCTTCTTCAAACATGCTTAACTCGAAGCATGGTCCTTGTACAATCTGCCCCGGAATCACTTCGTATGTTTGTTAAAACTGCACATGTCTACAGATCAGAATATTTCAAAGTCTAAGGGAAAACCTACCTTTTAATTTATTTTTTATGAATAGTTTATGATCTAATATTTATTGATGCTTGGAACCATTTGGTCCTGATCACTCATGAATTAGCCTTAACCCTTTCACGATCATAATTATAATTTTACTGTAGATTCTCATCAAATTATTCTTCTCCTTAAATGATTCATCATATTCTTATGGTCCCAACCAACATAGACTTAGAATTTTGGCATAATTGGTCAAAATGGTTATTCTGCCCATTGGGTCTATAAAGTCATTCAACAAATCGAACATATTTATTGAGCACTTTTCCTGGTGTTCTATATTTACACGTACAGCAATAAAACAAATAAACAATAATCCACTCTCTTGTGGCACTTACTTTCTAGTAAGGAAGGTTACAGGCAGTACATACATACATACAGCCAAGAAGATAGTAAATACTAATGAGAGTGACAGTGCCAGAAGTTGATTGCAATTTTAAATTTTACATTTGCTCAGGGAACAATTTTTTTTCACATTTTTGATAAATGATACAAACTTAAATGAGATGAGGTGGAGTGGACTAAGTCATTATCTGGGAAGAGGGCACCCACAACAGAAAAAAAACAAAAACGAAAAAATAATTACAATGGTTCTCTATCAGGAGTACTATGCCCAGTGTGCTGAAGTAATAACAAAGGAGCTGAGATTGAAAGGAAGTAAGCAAGAGAGAGGTAAAAAAAAAAAAAAAAAAAAAAAAAAGAGAGAAGAAGAAGAAGGAGGAGGAGGAGGAGGAGGAGGAGGAGGAGGAGGAGGAGAAGGAAAGCAGGGAAATCAGATAGAAATTACTGCAATAATACCAGAGAGAAATGACAGTGGTTTAGACCAGGATTACAGTGCGATTAGGAGTCAGATTCTGGTTATATTTTACAGATTCTCTAGTATATTCTGATTATTTGGATACGGAGTATGAGAAGAGTCATGGTTCTGCTGAGGTCGTTTTGGCCTCGATAACCACAACTAGAGGGTTGGCATTAAGTTAAAGATTGATTTTCAGTACGTTAAGTCTATGAATTCTGAGACATTCAAGCGGAAATAACAAGCATCCAGATAGAAATATGGGTCTTCTGGTCAAAGGAATTCAGGTTGGACCATCTAGAGGCATTTAAAAGCATCAGACTGGATTACATCAAGAATGGAAAGAAGAGAAGTACCTCAGGGAAAGTCTTTGGAGAAATCCATTTCAGAGATCTGGTACCAAAGCAAGAAGTGAGGGTTATCACCTAGTGTTTCAAATGTTATTTACAGATCAAGTTAAGATAAGGACTGAGAATTCCCCCATTAGATTTATCCACATGGAAGAATCAGTGACTTTGGTGTGAGCAGTTTTAGTAAACTGCAGGATGAGGAGTCATAACATGACTAGGGTGATTTTAAGAGAAAATGGAGGGGTGCCTGGATGGCTCAGTTGGTTGAGCATCTGAATCTTGAATTCAGTTCAGGTCATGATCTTATGTTTTGTGCTAAGTGTGGAGCCTTCTTAAGATTCTCAATGTCCCTCTCCTCTGTCCTTCCATGACTCAACATGCACAATCCCTATTTCTCAAAAAGAAAAAAAAAAAGAAAAAAAAAGGAAAAGAAAAGAAAATGGAAAGAGAATGTCTTTCTTTTTTTTTTCATTTTTTTATTTAAATTCTAGTTAGTTAACATATAGTGTGCACTATTAGTTTCAGGAGTAGAATTCAGTGATTCATCACTTTCATATAACATCCAGTGCTCATCACAACAAATGCCCTCCTTAATGCCCATCATCCATCTAGCCCCTCTCCCACGCACCTCCCTCCTCCATCAATCCTCAGTTTATCCTTGATCTTTAAGAGTCTCTCATGGTTTGTTTCCCTTTCTCTCTCTTTTTTTTTTTGTTCCTTCCCATAAGTTCATCTGTTTTCTTTCTTCAATTCTACATATGAGTAAAATCATATGGTATTTGTCTTTCTCTGAGTGACTTATTTCACTTAGCATAATACAGTCTAGCTCCATCCATGTCTTTGCAGATGGCAAGGTTTCATTCTTTTGTTGGCTGAGTAATATTCCATTGTGTATATGTACCACCTCTTCTTTATCCATTCTTCAGTCAGTGGACATTTGGGCTCTTTCCATAGTTTAGCTGTTGTTGATAATGCTGCTATAAACACCAGGGTGCCTGTGCCCCTTCAGATCTGTATTTTTGTATACTTTGGGTAAATACCTAGTAGTACAATTGCTGGGTCATAGGGTAGTTCTATTTTAACTTTTTAAGGAACCTCTGTACTGTTCTCCAGAGTGGCCACACCAGTTTGCGTTCCCACCAACAGTGTAAGAGGGTTCCCCTTTCTCCACATCTGGGCCAACATCTGCTGTTTCCTGTGTTGTTCATTTTAGCCATTTTTACAGGTGTGAGGTGGTACCTCATCGTGGTTTTGATTTAGAGAATTTGTCTTTCAAATATACACTCTCCATGCTCAGTTTGCCCTTTCTATGTCATTCAGTGAACAACTTATAATTTCTATTTTATCTCTAACTCAGATCACTTTATTTTTTTTTTAATTTTTTTTTCAACGTTTTATTTATTTTTGGGACAGAGAGAGACAGAGCATGAACGGGGGAGGGGCAGAGAGAGAGGGAGACACAGAATCGGAAACAGGCTCCAGGCTCTGAGCCATCAGCCCAGAGCCGATGCGGGGCTCGAACTCCCGGACCGCGAGATCGTGACCTGGCTGAAGTCGGACGCTTAACCGACTGTGCCACCCAGGCGCCCCTAACTCAGATCACTTTAATTGATGGATTAAATGTAAATGTACACTTATAAATATTTATTTTTATTGATGATTCACAGACTACGTTATTAACAACATTGTTGTTACTGGAACTTTTGTAAAATTAAATGTATCCTGCCTTTTTTAGCCAGAAAAGATTTTTCTGAAAATTTTCCATAGAGTTGGATGTACTCCTATTTGCCATACACACACACACACACACACCCATCACCCATCCAGCCCGTCTTCCACCCACCTTCCTCCTCCATCAACCCTCAGTTTATCCTTGATCTTTAAATCTGATGGTTTGTTTCCCTTTATCTCTTTTTTTTCCTTCCCATAAATTCATCTGTTTTCTTTGTTAAATTCCACATACGAGTAAAATCATATGGTATTTGTCTTTATATATATATATATATATATATATATATATTTATATATATATAATATATATAATATTTCTATTAATGTTTAATACTTATATAAAATGTATTCATATATGTTTGTATGTATAATATATATATTTATATATATAATTAGGATAATATGTCAACAGACTTATGACAAGTTGTATCTTATTTATTTTCCCTGAACTCAGTTGAATTTTTCAGTTTTTGTAACAACCAAATGCAACATATACAATACTAGACATAACAATTTCTACCACAAAGCACCTCTTCTGACTTGTCTGACACTATTAATGGCAGCATTGTAACACTTAAAAAAGCATAATTTTCTGAGAACTGTTTAAGTTGAATAAAATAAACCAAAGTCCTTTAGTGGATCCTCAAAATATATATGGATAGCAACATGATAACACGGGCAAAATAATGACTTGTGTCATCAGTGCAATATGTTAATTCTATGAAAAAATGTAGTAATTGACCATCTTTAAAACTGTTCCCATCCTAAGTGGTTAAAATATATTTTAAGAAACAAAGGTACAAACTCTTAGTTATCCAAAATTCTCAGCTACAGAATAAAACACTTCCAAGTATTATCTTGCCCCAGACTGCAGATTAAAATGTTCTAGTAACTTAAATAATAGAATTTAATTCAAATATTCAGAGACACGTCCACGTTTATTATTTCAACTGTTTAATTTTCCTCTGTGCGTGTGTATTAATTAGTTAATTCGCTGGCCTCCCTACGTGATGGCTTGCTTAGGAAGGTAGAATTATCGATAAAGAATATTTCTCTTGCTTTAGCATATTTAGGGCAAAGACCAAATGCTTGAAATATTTAAACTTATTTTAGCTTTATGACAAGCCTAAAAAGAGCAGGAAATGTGTCCCAGATACACTATACAAGATAAAAATTGAAAAAGCAGTGACACAAAACCTGGGCAAGAAAGAAAAAATGTACACACACAAAAATAATTTTTAAAAGTCCAGTTCCTTTTAACACTGGGATAACTATCCTCCTTATCCCCCCTTCTCTTCCTCCTCTTCCTCCTCCTCCTCCTCCTCCTCCTCCTCCTCCTCCTCCTCCTCCTCCTTTTCCTCCTCCTCCTTATAATAAGTTGACTAGAATCAAAACTTCAGAATAAACATAAAGGACATACAATCGTTTGAAGAAAAGAAAAATTCTGCCTTGATTTAAGAAACACTACTGGAATCCAAAAGAATCACAACCTCATTTAAAAAACACATTAGCAAAAAGTTTGGGGGAAAAACATACTTTAATAGTCTATAATGAACTACTGATTTTTACATACTATTCTCATGAATTAAAAGCATCCTTATTTGAAAAAGTGGTTTGGGGAAACTATATCTTCTATTGTTCAACATCTTAAATCTGTTAGAATACTCTTCTCCAGACAGATATGAATAGGGTCCGTTATCCATTGCAGGCACAGTAGGTCAAAGAAAATGTTATAATATAATATGAATACGTTATTATACCAACTCCATTGTAACATAGAATTTTGAATATGTGTTTAATGGAAGAAGGGGTCCACAAAGGCAAAAGTGCTTAGGGCACACAGTGTTCATAATGTGATTCTGGATTCTGAATTGAATCACACAAACCAAGTCCCATGTTTATTCTCTTACCAAATGTAGAGAAATTTCCCCCTCACTTTTGCTGAAAGTAAAGCTAAATCATTTCACCTTTGAGTTTCTAAGGGAAACCAAGAGATTTTGAGGTCATATTACTTATATTTCTGTTAATTTTAAAAGATTCATTCTACTTTTGAAAGGCTCTTTGGTCAGTAGACACAGGACTACTACCTCGAAAATTGCAGGGACAGGGAAATATATCCACTCTGTGGAGGAGAGTATACTGCTCAGAGATACTCTGGATTCAAATGGGATATCTCAGCTCTGGTGATTTAGATGTGTAAGTTTTGGTAATTTTTATAATATCTCTATTCCATCTTTTCCCAGCATGTTAAAAAAAATGGTGTCATGTTGTGTGACAAGATTGTTATGATATTTAACTGGCAAATTTGAACTCTAAAGAGGCTTTTTCTTCAATATCCCTATAGCAGAAAACGTCACCACTATTCACCACACTGGTCAGAACAGAAGTTCCTAGCCTGATCCATGAACCCTTTCTTTCGTATCCCATATTTAAATAACCATCAACTTCATTAGCTTGACTATTCTAGCCAACAGTATCTGGACCGTATTATTAGCTTTCAGATAGTTCACTCTCTGTTGACTCTTTTTATTCTATAATCTGTATGCCATGTAGATGCCAGTCAAATCATAACATCACCAATGCTTCCAACAAAGTATACAATATCACCAGTATGCTATGGCCTTCAAGATATTTTATGATATGGCCTCTTTCTACTTCTCTGACTTCATATCCTAACTTTCTAGTCACAATTGGTCTTTTAGACTTTTATTTTTTTTTTTTTATTTTAGGGAAGTTTCAGATTTACAGAAAAGGTGTGAAAATTTCTAGATAGTTTCTATATATTTATACCCATTTCCTCTGTTATTCACATTTACATCAGTGTGGAATATTTGTCACAATTAATGAGCCAATATTGATAACATTAGTATTAAAATCCATAATAAGATACCCTTAGGATATCATCTGGAATACTACATGACATTCAGTTGTTATGTCTCCTTAGGTATCTCCTGGTGTGATAGTTTCTTAGACTTACATGACTATGGTGGGTTTGAGGATTATTGGTAAACTATATTGCAGGATGTCCCTCAACTGGACATTTTCTGATACTTTTCTCATGACTAAACTAGAGTTATGGATTTTAAGGGAAAGACCACAAAGGAGTCTTTTTATAAAAAAGAAAAACATGTAAAACTAAACTGGTTTTCTGATAATACTTATGGCCAATGCTTGATATCTTGAACCAGCAATGTTATCATTATCAACATATTCAGCAACTTGCTTATGTGTACATGGTAAAAAAACAAAAACAAAAACAAAAAATACAAAACAAAAAACAAAATGCAGAGGTAGCATCTGATTTTCATCACAATATATTCAAGGGTACATGATATCAACGCAACTAACCACTGTTGATGCTACCATTAATCAGTTTGCTAAGGTCATATTTGTCAATTTTCCCCACTGTGATCTTACACACACCCCCCCTTCCATACTGTAATCTTAGAAAGGAAGTCATAACGTGGATCCCACACTGAAGAGGTAGGAAGTTATGCTCTACTTCCTGAGTATGGTGTATCTACATAAATGACTTGGAATTCTTTTCAGTGGTATATTTGTCTATTTTCATTCATTCATTCATTCATTCATTCATTCATTCATAATAGTATAAGATTCATAGATATTGAATATCCATGTATTTTGTATTTTGGGTTATAATTCCAAACCATTTTATTATGCTGTCTATGTAGTTCCATCTTTGGTGATTGGAGGTTCTTTGGTTGAGTCTCGTGTCCCTTTGACACACCTCACATTATTTTTTGCTTGTTTTGTTTTGTTTTGTTTTGTTTGTTAGCATATGTTTACCTTCTGGCACTATAAGATGCTCCAGGCTCATTTTATGTATTCCCTGCTCCCATGATAAAATCAGCCATTTCTCCAAGAAGCCCTTGGTACTCTTATTGGAGGACAGTATTAGAAACCAAGATCTGGGTACTAGGTATGTGCATTGTTACTAGGGTATCATTGTTTTATGCGCTCTCAGCTGACAGAAAAATTCAATCTATGTGTACATATGTGTGTACATTTATCTATACCTATTTCTCTATGTATCTTCATGCAAATATTAAAATAAATTAGTTGATACTATGTCTTCAACTCTAGTACACTTTGATCATTCCAATCTTCTCCCCCTGCTTACTGAAACCTGCCACTATAACAATGAGACTGTGCTTAACTGTACACCATTCATTAATTTAATTCTTTGATTCTAGTGTATGTGGATAATGCTTCCAGAATTGTTAATCTGTACCCTCCATGAGAAATAACTTTATCAACTAAAGTGCTCTATCCAGTTTATTTTGCCTTTAGTTCTACAGGCCACTCATTTCCAAAGTTGCTTAGGTCAGCATCCTTTTATCTGAATACTTTCATAGAAATTATTTCTTCTGCTTTTTAGATATTTTATCACAGTCCACATTCTGTCCTGACAACCCTGACTCCTAAATGATTTTTTTTAATTTGCATACATTAAGGTCCACTGTTCGTGCTGTAAAAAGTTCTGTGTGTTTTGATAAATACATTGTGCTGTATCTATACCATTATAATCACGTATAGAATACGTTCACCACCCTGAATTTCCTGTGCTTTGCCTATTCAGTCCTTTCCTCTTCCCAAATTCCTGACAACCACCCATCTATTTCCCATATCTATATTTTGTCTCTGCTAGAATTTCATTCTTGCTTTTGTTTATCTTGATAGTTCATTTCTTGATTTTTCTTTCTTTCTTTTCCTTTTTTTTTTTTTTTTTTTTTTTTTTGCTAAATAGTATGTCATTGTATGAATGCACCACAGTTTACGCATTTACTGACTTATCCATTTATTTATTAAGACATCTTGGTTGTTTCCATTTTGGGTCCATTATGAACAAAGTCTCTATAAACATTCACATACAGGTTTTGGATGGAAATAAGTTTTCAAGTCAATTGAGCGAAGTGCTCAATGAACACTGGATCATATGATGAGATGGTTTAGTTTTGCAAGAAACTACCAAGTAGTCTGCTAAAGTAGCTGTATCATTTTTCATTCTACCTGCTATGAAATTCCCACCAGAAATAAAAGTTGCTATTATTCCACATCTCATTAAATACTTGATCTTGTCAGTGTTTGGGATTTTAGCCATTGTAATAGGTGTGTTATAATATTTCATTTTGTATTAATTTACATTTTTCCTTAATGACAAATAATGTTGAGCATCTTGTCACAGTCTTATTTGCTATCTTTATATCTTCTTTGGTGAGGTGTCTGTTCAGATCTTTTGCCCATTTTTTAATTGTTGTTTTTTATTGTTGAGTTTTGAGACTTCTTTGCATATTTGTATTCCAATTCTTTTTTTTTTTTTTAATTTTTTTTTTCAACGTTTATTTATTTTTGGGACAGAGAGAGACAGAGCATGAACGGGGGAGGGGCAGAGAGAGAGGGAGACACAGAATCGGAAACAGGCTCCAGGCTCTGAGCCATCAGCCCAGAGCCTGACGCGGGGCTCGAACTCCCGGACCGCGAGATCGTGACCTGGCTGAAGTCGGACGCTTAACCGACTGCGCCACCCAGGCGCCCCTGTATTCCAATTCTTTAAAAGATGTGTGTTTAGCAAAGATTTTCTCCCAGTTGGTAGTTTTTTTTTCATTGTTTTAACATCATTCTTCACATTTTAAGAGACATTTTTTAAAAATTATTTTATAGTTTATTTATTTATTTTGAGAGAGAGAGAACACAAGTGGGGAAGGGGCAGAGAGAGAGGGGGAAAGAGAATCCCAAGCAGGCTCCACTCTGTTAGCACAGAGCCTGACATGAAGATCTATCTCAGAAACTGTGAGATCATGACCTGACTGGAAATCAAGTCTGGTGCTTAACTGACTGAGCCATGCAGGTGTCTCTGAGAGATATTTTATTTTTAAAATCTAACTTATCTATTTATTTTTAATTCATTAATTGGGCTTTTGGTATTGTATCTAAAGCTCAACATGAAAGCCACCTTAATGTTTTCCTATGTCTTCTAAAAGTTTTATAATTTTGCATTTTATATTTCTGTATTTTGTGATAAGTTTGTATAAAATATAAGGTTTGTGCCGAGGTTTAGAGTTGTTTGTTGTTGTTGTATATTGACATCTAATTGTTCCAGCACCATTTTTGAAAAGACTAGATCATCTCCACTGAATTGCCTTAGCAACCTTATGAAAAATTAGTTCATGGTATTTGTATTCATTTATCTAGGCTCTGTATTGTGTTCCATTGATCTATGTGTTTATTCTGTAATTGTAAACAATCTCTTGTTTATGTAGCTTTATAGTAAAGTTTAAAAACTGATCGTGTGAGCCCTCCAATTTGGCTCTTCATCTACAATATATTGTTGGCTATTCTAAATTCTTTGCTTTTCCATATAAATTTTAAAACTAGTGTTTTGATACTACAGTTTATTGGGTATTTAAATTGGGATTGTACTGAATTTATACATAAATGTGGGAGGAATTGACACCTTCATAATACTGATACTACCAGTGTGCAAAAATGGAATACCTTTCCATTTATTTAGATCTTCTTGGATTTCTTTCTTTTTTTCAATTTTTGTAATGTTTATTTATTTTTGTGAGAGAGACAGAGTGTGACTGGGGAGAGGCAGAGAGAGAGGGAGACACAGAGCCTAAAGCAGGCTCCAGGCTTGAGCCCCAACATGGGGCTCAAACTCACTGACCTGAGTGAAGTCAGACGCTTAACTGACTGAGCCACCCAGGCACCCCCTTCTTGGATTTCTTTTATGAGTGTTTGCTGTTGTTATTGTCTTGGGGTTTTTTGTATTTTTAGTTTCAGCATAGAACTCCTCTTTATAATTTGTTAGATTTACATCTAAGTAATTGTTCTGTGGGACTCAACATCCCTAGTCCCACAGACTATACTATATATATATATATATATATATATATATATATATATATATAACTATATATTACTATAAATGTTATTTTTTTTTATTTTAAATCCCGATTATCCATGGCTGGAATATATGAAAACAATTGACTTTAATATATTGCCCTTGTATTATGTACTAACCTTGCCATATAATTTCTTATCTTTTCCAGGAGTTTATTAATTTTAATAGATTCTTTTGTTTCTCTAATATATATTTCAAGGAGCTTTTGCTGCATCCATAATATTTTGATAAATGTTATTTTCATTTTAAATTAGTTCGCTCAACATGATTTTTTTTAAGTCCTCTTGAGACTACATGGGTTATTTAGAAGTGTGTTGCTAATTTCCAAATACTTGGGAATTAATCATGACTTTTTTTCAGCTAATTGATGTGTATTTTAATTTCATTGTGGTCCAAGAATATCCTTATATATATTTGTAAAAGTGTATTTTATGTCCTAGAACAAGATTTATCTTGGTTAATATTTTATGTTATCCTCAGAAGATTGAGTATTTTGCTATTGTTAAATGTAGTATTCTATAAACGTTTCTTTAAATTTTTTTTTAATGTTTACTTATTTTTGAGAGAGTGCAAGTGGAGGATGATGGGTAGAGAGAGAGGGAGGCACAGAATATGAAGCAAGTTACAGGCTCTGAGCTGTCAGCACGGGTCCCGACTCAGAGCTCAGACTCACAAATGGTGAGATCATGACCTGAGCCAAATTCAGACACTTAACCAACTGAGCCACCCAGGCACCCCTATAAATGTTAATTGGATCAAGTTGACTGATAGAGTTGTTAAGGCTATCCATATCCTACTGATTTCTGCCTGTCTGATTTATCAATTACCAACAGATAGGTGTTGGAGTTCCCAACAGTGATAGATTTGATTATTTCTCCTCTCATTTTTATCAGTTTTGCATCATAATTTTGATGCTCTCTTGTTTAGATGCATATGCATTTAGTATTTTTATGTTTTCTTGTAAAAATTGACCCCTTCATCATTAGGTAATGAGTCTCCTTATCCCCAAGAACCTTGTTTGTTCTGAAGTCTGAAATTAACATAGCTAACTTGGCTTTCTTTTGATTAATGTTAACATGGTATATCTCTCTTTATCCTTTTACTTTTAACTTATCTGGGTCTTTATATTTAAAGTGGGTTTTTTGAGCCTAACATATTGGGTATTTTTAATCTAATCTGACAATATCTTTATTTTCCCTTGTGTATTTAGGCCATTCACATTAATAATGATTATTGTCATGTCTGAATACATATTTAACATGTTTTTGATTGCTTTGTAATCATTGTGTTTGTTCCTTCATTCTCTTTCTCTCTCATTGTCTGCTTTCTTTGGCTTTAATTGAACATTTTATATTATTTAATTTTTATAGTGTATTTCTTTGTATATTACATTTCTTTGTAAAATGTTTTTAGTGTATACAAAACATTAAGCATCCCTGCATTAATTTAAAAAATTGTGTTTCCTTTATGTTAAAATGTAACTTAAGGGGGCGCCTGGGTGGCTCAGTCAGTTAAGCCTCTGACTTCAGCTCAGGTCACGATCTCGCGGTCCGTGAGTTCGAGCCCCGTGTCAGGCTCTGGGCTGATGGCTCAGAGCCTGGAGCCTGCTTCCGATTCTGTGTCTCCCTCTCTCTCTGCCCCTCCTCCGTTCATGCTCTGTCTCTCTCTGTCCCAAAAATAAATAAAAACGTTGAAAAAAAATTTTTTTAAATAAATAAATAAATAAACATTAAATAAATAAATAAATAAATAAATAAATAAATAAATAAAATGTAACTTAAGGTCATGGATTCCAAAACATAATTTTGCAAGACTAGCAAAATAAGTCAGGAATTTGGGTACTTGGAAGTAAACTATGAACTCACAATTTGATGCTAAGTTATGTGGTATATTTAGTTTAGGCAGCATGAGAAGTATTTTTTTCCTTATAGATACAACTACCTTTGCCTTCTCTCATCTCCCAATATTAATTTTCTTGACCTAAACTGAATATCTACACTTTTTTTTAGTTTTTTTTAATTTATTCTAAGAGACAGAGAGAGAGTACAGAAGGGCAGAGAGAGAGAGAAATCCGAGAGAGAATCACAAGCAGGCTCTGCACTGCCAGCACAGAGCCCAGTGTGGGACCCGAACTCATGAACTGTGAGATCATGACCTAAGCCAAAACCAAGAGTCAGACACTTAACTGACTGAGCCACCCAGGTGCCCCTGAATGTCTACACTTCTTAAAACAATCATTTACAAATTAATTCTGATGAGAAAACTTGATGTATGTTTGTTATATGAATGGGCTGGTCAAACCAGATGATCAGCATCTTCATTTTCTAAAAACTCAGATTCTTTACTAATAAAACATGAGTTATGAAAGGACACAGGACATACCCTCTACTCTTTTAGAGTTGTATTGATAACATTTTTTAAATTTGAGCTCTGAGGAGAATTTAAATATGTCTGTTTAGATCTATGCCTATATTCTGAGTTAGAGCACACATGTGCACGCGCGCGCGCACACACACACACACACACACACAAGCAAAACAGCAACAAAAACAAATTTGCCTGGTTAATGTTCACTCTGTATATGTATGTATGTTTGTACAAATGTGTTGGGGAGTAGAGGTATGTTTACAAAGATAGGGTTGGTCTTGATGAGAGAGAAATTAGAAATATAATTGACCTTTGTACAACACAGGGTCAGGACATTGACTCCCTGTGCAGTTGAAAATCCAGGTATAGCTTTTGACTCTTCCCAGAACTTAACTGCTATTGACTGGGAGACTTACCCACAATGTATATAATTGATTAATACATATTTTGTATGTTATATATATATATATATTATATATTGTATTCTTACAATATAGTAAGCTAGAGAAAAACTATTAATAAGAAAATCATAAGGAGGGGCTCCTGGGTGGCTCAATTCAATTTAGTGTCTGATCTTGATTTTGGCTCAGGTCACGATCCCAAGGTCATGGGATCAAGCACCACCTCGGGCTCTGTATTTAAGCATGGAGCTTGCTTCCTCTCTCTCTCCCTCTCTTCCCCTCCCTTGCTCTCCCTCTCTCTCTTTGAAATAAAATATTAAAAATTAAAGAAAATCATAAGAAAGAGAAAATATATTTACACTACTGTGCTGTGTTTATTGAAAAAAGAATCTACCTGTAAGTGGACCTACACGGCTCAAACCCAGGTTGCTTATGGGTCAATTGTATAGAATTCAAATACCAAGATTATGTCAATCATACTTTCCTCCTTCGTAATCCTCCCTCAACCCAAACCTCACAAACCCACAGGACTTTCACTTGGATTCTAAATGCACTTAAGAGTATTACCCCCAATGAAATAGGATTGCTCTCTAGACTCAGCTTCCACACAGATGGAATAGGGGCAGTTACCTATACAGTACACTTCCGTTATGTAGGTTACTTTTCTATGATTTCTTTATCATAGATTCCTTGATTCTACGATCTAAATATATATTGACCCTCAAGCTAAACTTTAGGTTAAAATATACCTCCACATACTTTTTATGTGAAAATATCACCAAGTAAAAAGTACGGAAAATGAGGTGGAAAATCTATTTACTTGAATTTTTTTTTCAAACTTCTTAAAATACATCCCAGATTTTTAATTGCATATCTTCTAATTTTATTGAGCACATTTTAAATAATGAAATACTTTTTTTCTTTTTTTGATTAAATATTGTAGAGAGACAGATCATTAGAAGAAAATCAGAAAATATTGAAAATATAAAAACTGAAAGTACTTTCATAAATCTAGAACATGTATATATGTATATATTGATGCATCTGTGTATACATATTTACCTTATGAATAAGTAAGTCTACATACCTATGTATGTGTATTCACATATACATCCATATATGTATATATGCATGAATGTATTCATAAACATATATATATATTATGAAATAGATATTACAAAAACTGAATCATATTGTTTTTCCACTGGTCTCTTTACTGATATTATGAATATTTTCTATGGCTATAAATATAGGCTCTACATCATCATTTCCAAGGGATACATAGTATTTTGTTAAGTGGATATGCAGTTTCTTTATACATAGTCCCCTATAGTTGAGCATTTAGCTTTTAGACAATTGTTTCCTATTAAAATAAATTCTGTGGTGAATATTTTAGTGATTGCATGTTCTACAGCCATATGATTATTTCCTTAGCATAGACTGTAAGAGTTAGAATTTTGGATCTCATGGTATGTTCATTCTTAATACTTAAAGATTGTACCAATATTACTCAAAGGTACAGATTGTTCAATTTTAATTGCACTAATTTATTTTGCTAATATGCATTTATTAAAAATTGTTGAATTTATTTATTTATTTTTAAGGTTTTATTTAAATTCTAGTAAAAACTGCTGAATTTAAAAATTTTTCAGTTTTAATAGAATTTCAACCTAATTTGAACATGGATGTCTATTTTGTGGGAAATAATAAGCTGTAGAACAATGATTTTTAAAAAATATATGAATATCCCAAATCCCAAGTAGCACTTAAAACATACTTTTGGCCTTATATTAAGGTATAAATACTGACATCCTACAGGGCCTCTCAAACACTGCATATGCAAAAACTGTGTCATTGTGGGTATGGCTGCTGAATTGTCCTCTATGGTCACTTTCTACCTCACTGGTTTTCCATCTCACAGGTTGGCCGCAAAGCCTATCAATCTTGGGTCTCAATAAAGTTATAGATACCTAACTCTCATAGGTCTTCCGGATTATTCTAAAAGCCATAAATATTAGATCTGGAAATGCCACAATCTGTAATATTTACAGAAAACAGTGTTTTGTGTACCAAAACAGTAGTTTATACATGTTTTGCTTCTCTTTAACTTACTACATTTAAAATGGACATATATATTATTGTTCTCATCAAACCATCAGTTAAGTATTAGAAAAATTAGCTATTTTTAATTTTTGAATAATTATTTTCTAGTAGATGTAAATGCAAAGATTCTCAACTTGCTAAGGAAGAAAAAGCCACATTTGAGATGTAGACTTGAAGAGTCTTGCAATACCTGAAAGTATGGAATATTACAATAATTTTATTATAAAAAAACTTTTCTGACATCAAGGACTTTCAATAAGCAATAATGTCTCATCTAATTGAATTCCTTCTCTAAAACTTCAACATCTTGAAACATAAAAAACAGGACTACATTTTATAAAGGTTACATTTGTTTTCGCATCTGGAAAAGAATTAAATCAATAGGCATATTTGGAAGAACAAAAATTGGATAGTATATTCCACTGGGTGAAGAAAAAGGAGATACCGCAAGGTAAAAGTAGATGTTAACAGACTAATGATCATTTTTTAATAACAGAGGGACCTTTCTGTGAAAAAAAAATACCAATATATTTTTTTTCATTGCTGTCTTCTCTTTCAGCTAACCTTTGAATGAGAGAAACTTCTGCTGATGTCAAATGACCACAAGGATATTAACAACTGGACTTGGAGGCTGTCGGCCGCTGTTGGGTATGTCTCCTTTACCAAGCTGGCTTTCTTCACTACTGCCACTGACCTTGCAAACAGCTCCGACAAAGGTCGGAATGGATTCATTGATCAGCTAGACCAAGCATATGACAGTCTGTGCCTTAATTGAATCCCAAAAGGGGGCAGACTGGGTTTTTATTACAGAGGCCAGCCGATAGCACTCATTAAAAGCTCCACAGACTGTGTGGTTTACTAATTAGTTTATTATACAGACACCTTGACGATGGGCAAAGTTGTCATTTTGCCCTTTATCGCACAGGGGATGTTGTTAAAAGTTTAATCAGCTAACACTGACCAAGTTAGCTTGGCAGGCTGTGGATGGTCATTACTGAGGTCACCCCTGCTGTAGCAATTCTGACAGGGTCACAGCATGAACTTACAATAAAGAGAGTGTTACATAAGGTAAGAGCACACCTGAAAGGGACCCCAGAAAAGAGATGTGCTCTGCGGGGAGTAGGAAACAGATGGGCTGTTAGGACAAGTGAATCCTTTTAAAGTTTATCTTTGCCTGCCCTGTTTAACATATGCTTTCTGAAAAGATGGGGCATACAACAATCACTTTGATATGTTCATCAGAAATAAGATTGGTAACAGGTTTTTTTGCCAAATATAAGGGTACTTGATTAAAAATTATGTTCCCGTGTTTTATTTATTTAGTGCCAGGGAAGTAAGCAAGATATTTTATACTGTTTAAACTTGCCCTACTTGTACCATAAAAAATAAAAACTTCCTATTATAGACTATTATTATTAATTTTACTTAGAAAGCCATTTTGAACATTACCCAATTATATAAGAAAGTTCTCAATTTTACCAACTTTGTCTCATTTCTTTCAGAGGTTCTAATTTTCTAATGGGTTGATTCTTAAAGTATATAACAGCTAAGGAGATTTCTCTTTTTGTTTCTAAGCAAGATTATACAGTGAGTGAAGTATAGATGAATCCACATTATGCATTTGCTTAAAAATGCAGTAGACGAGTAGAATACATGTCTAATTAAAAATTATTGATAAATTCAAAATATATGCTATGTGTGAATAAATATATAAGATAATTTCTTTATATCCATTTTTTTACTGTCAAATTGATAGTATTCTGTGTTCTCAGTAGAATTGGTCATGCAGTCCATCTAATTCAATTGTTAAATTAGTCCCATAACATTTTCAAAACATAATTTTGATTTTCTGTACACAACCTTAGTGGGATTGTGCTTTACAAAGTAGCTGTTTATGCATTTTAATAGTGAATTTCAGCTCTATGGATGATCTACTCTGATGTAGGTAACCAGTTTAGAAAGCAGTATTTGCATGTTCTCTGTCTTATCCTACAATAGTCAAATCTCTAGAGATCTGTATGAACCTGAATCTTAGACCCAGTTTATACAATATACAAATTGTGCTGATCCACACCTGATCCTTTGAAATTGAAGCTTTTAACAGCATCTAATCTTTTTTTCCAACATCAGTTATCATATCTGCAACATTATCTGAAGGCTTTGTGATAGTAAATCCATATTGGCTAAACAAGATAAGAATGTGTTCAAACCACACATTTATTTTTGATACAACAAACTTTTATTTTGACTCTGTCATGAGAAATAATGGGCAACATGAAAAGCATCTACCCTAGAGATTAAAATATAGTTTAATAGATGTGTGATCACATTGAAGGAGGCTTTATGAAGAGAAATGAAGAAACATTCTGTATTGCATTCAAACTGCGGAAGGAATTTTAGTAAGAATTGCATATTATCCAAATTGGCACTGATCCAGGGATCTAGGTCCGGCATTTAGGTTAACTATAGGGCTTGTAAAAAAGGAGGCATCTTCAGGGGTTCGCACACAATTCTTGATAGTCCCAAGGAAGCCTCCCACAGAGACAGATTGCTCTGTCAAGCCCACACAGGCAAATGCTTCATCATTAACTCACTTTGGAACAAAAAATAAACTGTTTCAACAGTGGAATTAAACGAGTACTGCTACTGTGTATGTTTCCTCCCAGAGGCCATGAAAGAAACCAAAAAACTTTTGGTAAGAAATCTGAAACATCATCTTTTCAAACATCTCAACAGCAGTATGTTAATTTCAAACACTTCTAAGACTTTATGCTATATAAAAGTTTGATAAATTTAACTATTAAAGATCAAAGCTTTCATACATCACAAGACAACTTAAGGAAAGTGAAAAGTCAAATTATAGACCATGAAAAGTTATTTGCAACACACAAAATCTTACAAAGACTCAATATCAATAACGTATAAGAAATGCCTATAAGTCATCAGGGTAAGGAAAAATACAAGTGGAAAAATGAAAAGAAGGCAATGAAAATGCATTTGATGGAAGCAGGAGACATGGGGCTAAAAGTAGATATACACGCATATATATATACATATATCTATATGTACAAACATAGACATATCTATAGAATTGTATTTGTATCTGTATCCACACATTACATATATAAAATATGTTCAGACTTATTTGTAATAAGGAAAATACAAATGAAGACAACAAAGACATGCCATTTTATGTACATTTTGATTATCAAAAATTTTAAATTCAGATAATACCTAAGACAAAATATAACCAGGATAAACACAATCTTATTAATAATAATTAATAATACTTTTGAAAATGGCTTGGCTCTACACAGAATCGAACATTCCCGTTCCCTTCAACCCAGCAGCCACTCTCCTAAGTACAAATCCCATGACACTTATAAGCACGTGTGCTTCAGGAGACATGCATAAGATTGTTCAGATTCTGAACTGGTACATCCGTGGGCACTTATTTATTAAATCATCAGTCAATCAATACACAGATATACAAATTAAAGTAGACTATATGTAGTTAAAGATGGATATGTGAGAGGAAATAAAGATTTTGTTTAATATGTATATCTGTAAAATAGAGAAAACCGAAAATAAAGAAAAAAAAACCACAAACCCACAGTGAAGAAGAAACTGAGAATCAGATCGTGAAGAGATACATGCCAGAGTTTCCTGGGTGTGGATAAGGATTTTTGGTCTTGGTTACCTACGTAGTTGGTTTTTATTTCTACTCAGAGACAGGAGATAAATCCTTGGGCCCAGGTGAGGCAAGGAGTTAGAATGAATACTGCTGTATAAATCTATTACCTTCAAAGTGCTATGCCCTCTGTGAAAGGGTGAACTGATAGCTCAGAGAGATGTCAAAGGGATGTCTGAGTCTGAATTCTGGGTGAGCAAAGAAAATGTTTTCCCTGAGAAGCTTAACCACTACCCTGATTCTCAAGACAGTTTAGAGTCTTCATTATTCTGGGAAACTGCATGTCAAAAATAAACATTAAAAAAAGGAGAATATATATTTTGCCATGATTGAAAGATTTTTGACACTGCACAGAATAAAAAGTGATTAAAACCACAACTTGATCCTGCGTAATAGAATAATTTTTTAAAAATATCCAACTATGATAGAAACACGTAAAAATATTTACAAACTGTAACTAAAAGACCAGACACCACAAAAGTGATATGGAGAGACAAAGAAATATAGCTAAAACTATGGTAATAAATAATATCAAGAATATGGTGACTTAAATTTTAAAAATAATATATATTAAAATGCAATTAAACAAATGAACTGATATAGCTAAAAAGGAAATCAGCAAACTGGAATATAGGGGTGAGTTAAATAGACAGCAACTTAGAGACTAAAATAAAGGATATAGAAATGATATCAAGAAATCTTAGTAGAAAAAAAGAGGTCCAGCAGATACTAGATTGTTGTTCCAAAAAAAGAAAATGAGATAATGCATTACTTGAAGTAATAATGTATGTCAAAGGATCAATTATAAAGCTAAAAATATAAACAGAATTCTAGAAGGAAAAGACACCAAATATTTTGTTTATTTAGATGTCTCTAATTACTTTTAGTGTCATGACAATAAACACTTTTTAGAGAGCAAAACAATTTGAGACCTAACGTGTTATATTTTATTTCTTCGTTTAATGTTTATCTACCACATACAATGGAAGCAGTGTGAGAGCACTGCTTTTGTGTGTCTTGTTAACGTTTGTCCTTTTTTTACTTAAAAAAAAAAATAAAATCAACAACACGTATTTCAGTAATGAATGAAAGAAGTCAAACAATAATATTGTAAAAAGAGGAAATATAGAGGTAAACTAAGAATCATATGTTTAACTAAATTGTCATTCTAAGTGAAGAAAAATAAAGATATTTTCAGATAGGTAGGGATTAAATTTTACTCACTTTTTTCCAGAAATATTTTATTGGATATATTTTAGAAAGAAATAAATTGCAATAGAAGCAATGTGAGCATCAAGTTGGTTAACTTGGAAAACACTTAGGTAAATCTATAGCATAGATTATGCAAAGTAATATTAATAAATGGTTTATAAAAACAAGACATCTGAATTAGTAGCATTGATATTATAGATCAGGAAGAAATTATAAGGGGATAAGAAAAAGTTATAACTTCTTGCCTTTTCAGGATTATTTTAAAGATTGTACCTCTAAAAAAATAAAATAAAGATTGCATCTCACATTAGACACTATTAAGTAAATAAACACATCACACATTCAAGTGCAATTGAGAAAATAACAGAACTAGAAGGTATAATTTCCAAATTAGTGGAAAGACAAAAAGGAGGGGAACACGGTAAGTAACATGAAGAAATAAAACAATGTCAAGTAGGAAGCACACAATAAGACATTTGAAACAAGCCTACATACTAGACTAGTCACTACTCTAAATAAAATAAACTAAATTTATCATTTAAGTATAAAAGTAAAAATGGTGGACTATGAAGATCCAAGTCTTAGTTCCCCAATAGAAGCATCAAAACCAATTAGAAACTTGTTTACATTTTCAGGAATTTGCACAGCAGTCAAAGGTTTATAGAGAACAAGTAAATTCTTAATCAAGAAAAAGCCACATTCCAATGGCGAGAAATCTCGTGGTGTATTTATTTATTGTACTCCCTTCCCTCTCTGAAAGGGATAGAGGTATAAAGAAGTAGAGTTTTTGCATGTATTCCAGCCAATGTAATTTACACTAATTGTCAAAAGAAGCTCTTCAGGTAGAAGAAAAATGATACCAGATGAATATTTGGATGTAAAAATGAATGAAAAACACTAAAAGTGGTTAATGGTGAGTAGACATACAATACAATCATTGTCTCTTGGAGTTAGGTGTTGATATCTAAGAAGAGTGATAAAGACACCTGATTGGAAGGACTAATCATTGGTGGAAATGTTGGTGCCTTAATGGGGTTAGCAGGGCATTCATACAGTTGGATGACCAAGCATGGGCAGCCAGACTCAGGTGAATGTGAGAATATTGTCAGTGGATGCACATCAATGCAGTTGTGCCAGTGTATCATCCCTAAGCAGGATGTCCAAATCTGAACAGGATAAAGAAATCATCCACTCTATGGAAAGCAGTCTGTCATGGGATTTTGGAGCCCAAGTGTAATGAGGATGAGAATCATACAGGATGGTGCTCAGTGTGGGAAATCCAAGCCCAGGAAGAGTGAGGGGGACTCCCACAATGAATTGCTATCTGATGTGGGCTTTAAGAGCTTATTAGAGTGAGAAGAGTGTCCAAGCAAGTATGAAGGATAATGTGAGTGGGTGTCAAGTGAAGTAAGGAGAATGCCCCTGCGAAGGACAAGACTGACATGAGGTTTAGAGCTCAAGCAGGGTGGTGATGATGGCCTGGAGGATGATCTGGGAGGACAGCCTGGGAGAGTTCAACCTGATTGAAATAAAGAAAGCATATACCTGATGGCACAACCTAGTAGAGGATGTTAGATCACTAGCAGGGTTTGTAGTGCCTCCACATGTGATGATGGCCTAGTTGGAGTTGGTGGACCAGACTAGGATGAAGAGAGCACACACAGGGGGAATTATGTCAGTCTCATTGAAGTGTCAGAATCCATAAGGGGAGAGGAGGGCATCCACCCTGAAGTGGCAATGGGATATTGGCTTCATGTAGGCAGTTGCTCAAATAACAAATATATTAAAAGTAACCCTTCCCCAGGTTTCCCATTCTTAGGGAAAAGAATGACAGATATGGGAAGTGAGAGAACTGAAACCCTATCAAATTAGATAGGAATAAGAATATTAGTGTGAAATCATGGTTCTCAGTATATATGGATAGATATAGAGAAAATGTAGATGTAAGTGTGTGTGTGTGTGTGTGTGTGTGTGTGCGCGCGCGCGCGTGTGCATGTGCATGTGTGAACGTGCATGTGTATTCTCTGGCTCTGTCCAGAGAAAGCAATGGGAACAGGAACACCCCAATAGTAATGAGTATAAATATTACCAGTTCTTTTTTTCCAAATACTATTCTTCATGCTCCACCTAATGGAATTAGACCTCCTTGGATAAATTGCTGATACTAGGTCTAGGGCAGGGAAAATAAAAAGTGGACTAGGCATACCTAGCTGTGCCATAAAATAAGGATGTGCTCAAAAAAAAAATGACTGAGAAATATCAAAAGGGCAAACCTGGGGCAATTTGGGCATCAATATACATAATAATTGTATTGAATTATAATTCACAAAATTAACCATATGTCACTGATAATATAATAAAGCAATGAAAAAAGTGAAATTTTGTGGAATCAATTTAGGAGTCAAAACCAGAATCTAGTCACATAGTGAGAGATACTTTTCTTTGGCTAAGTAGCTATATTCCAGGTATGCAAGGAAGGTTCAATATTAAAAACAGATCCATGTCATTCATTGTTATGTATAGATCAAAATGGAAAAATAATATAACTTTTGTGGATGCTGAAAGGACTTGTGATAAAATGTATCATTTACCTCTGATTAAAAATATTAATTCTAGGGGCGCCTGGGTGGCTCAGTCGGTTGAGCGTCCGACTTCAGCTCAGGTCATGATCTCGCAGTTCATGAGTTCCAGCCCCACATCGGGCTCTGTGCTGACAGCTCAGAGCCTGGAGCCTGCTTCACATTCTGTGTCTCCCTCTCTCTGCCCCTTCCCTGCTCATGCTCTGTCTCTCTCTGTCTCAAAAATAAAATTATTTTAAAAAAATATTAATTCTAATCGTGAAATATTGGTATTTATCTCACCTACAGCAATGCATTCACCTCCTAATTGCTCTTTCTTCCATCCTTGAATACCTACACTGCCTCTTCTGGCAGTTTCTTTTATCACATGAGCCAACATTTATTCAAAATATAAGTCAAACCAGTCATTTCTTTCCTTAACCTACCATAGGTTTCTAATAACTAGATATAAAAAGTAAATATAAAAAAAAACAGAACTGTAAACCATTTGGCAGAAAATATATGAGGTATTTTCTGTGACATTAAGATAAGGAAGGATTTCATGAACATGGAATATTCTTGAAACTGGAAATTCATTAACTAACATTTAAATGATCAAAATGATGCACCCTCCTAAGTAGTCTAGGCAGCCTCAAGCTTAAAAAAAAAGTCAAATATCATTAGCAATCAAAGAAATGCATATTAAATCTAAAATTAAATACCAGAACACATCAATTAGAATTGCTAAAATGAAAAATAAAAAATTAAGTGACAGTGAAGATGCAGAGAAACTGGATCTCTCAGACATTACTGGCATAGCCACTCTGAGAAACAGTTTGCAGTGTCTTATAAAGTTAAATGTGCATTTGCATGTGATCCAGTAATTTTTGGTGTATTTTGGGGTGTTATTCCTGGAAAAATGAAAACTTATGTTTACTCAAAAACCTGTACGGGGCGCCTAGGTGGCTCAGTTGGTTAAACACCCGACTTCGGCTCAGGTTATGATCTCATGGTTAGGGGGTTCGAGCCCTGCATCTTGCTCTGTGCTGACAGTGTGGAGCCTGGAGCCTGCTTCAGATTTTGTATCTCCCTCTCTCTTTCTGGACTAGATGCACCCTTGTGCTCTCCCTCTCTCTCAAAAATAAATAAATATATTTTTTTGAAAAAACCTGTACATAAATATTCATAGAAATTTATTTGTAAAAGCCAACAACTGGAAATAATCAAATATCTGTCAAAAGGCAAATGGATAAACGAACCGTGATATATTCATACAGTGGAATACTACTCAAAAAAAAAAAAGGAGCAGACTATTGTTACATACATCAACTTGGATGAATCTGAAGGCATGTGTTGAAGATGTCAATCTGAAAGTATTACATACCATATTAACCTATTTATTTAGTATTCTCAAAAAGAAAAGATTATATGGGTAACAGATCAATGCTAGAGGTTAGGGTTGGAAGAAGAGTGTGACTTTGTAGGAGTAATATCAGAAAATATATTCCCGGTGATGGAAGAGTTCTACATTCAAATTTCTGTGGTAGTTCTATAAATCTATTATGTGTGATAAAGACGGAAAGGTACATTGAACATGGAGAGTATATAAATGTTGTGAAATATGGCTCCACTTCTGGTGGCAGGATCTGAAGAAGGGGAGTAGGCACCGTGTTTGGTCAAAAAGGTGGCAAGAAGTCCCTGAAGCATACTAAGGAGACCAAGAACATGAATGAGGAAACTAGGGCATTTGAGCAAAAACAGAAAAGGGAGCAGAAGGAACTTGAGGGGCCAAAAGCGAAAGCTATGGGGAAGGGCCCTGGCCACAGGTGGAATTAAGAAATCTGGCAGAAAGTAACCTGTTTCTCATGCCTGAGGCTATGTTAATTCCATTTCTATTTAAACATCTGGATTACCTGCCATAACATCTGTTACCACTTATTGCTCGAAAACAGTCCTGTCTTGGGGCCTATTGAACATTTAAGAAAAAACTTTGGTGAAAAAATAATAAAAGCTGTGAATATGAATAAGGCCTCTTGTTTTATTAGTAGTATTGTATCAGGGTTAATTTCTAGTTTTGATAATGCTCTATGATTCTACAAAATGTTAACCATTGGGAAAAGGTGGATGAAGTGTACTCAGGAATTCACTGTACTATTATTGAAACTTCTTGTGAGTCTAAAACCATTTCAAAACAAAGTGTTTAAAAGTACAAAATTTTTTAAAGATTAAAAAGTATATAGCCATAATTTTATTGTGATATCTAAAATATGTAGAAATGACTCCTTAATATCATCAAGTATTCAGTAAGTGTTCAAATTTTCCCAAATGTCTCATGTTATTTTTATAGTTGTTGTTTATCATAATTGGGAATGAAATACTGTCTACATATTTGGTTTATATTTCTCTTAATTCCCTTTTGATCTATACATTCTCTTTTCTTTTTTCTTATACCTACAGTTTATTAGTTGAACAAACCGGATGGTTAGTCCTGTAGCATAGCCTGCTGACCCTCATGTTGAAGGTATTCTGTTTTTTTATTACTATTTTTTATTTTAATTCCAGTATAGAATGTTAAGGGTATTCTTGTGGTGTCACTTAATATATCTTCTGCCTATATTTCTTTTAATCTTCTAGTTAGAGCTGGAGGTTTGATCAGCTTCAGGTTCAGTTTCTGACAAGACTATTTTATAAGTGCTTACATATTATATTTGCAATATAACTTCTCTTTGGGGGGGCTTTAGTAACTATTGATAATTATTGCCTGGACCCATTAACTTCTTTAATGATTATGAAACAGTGCTATTTAAATGAAACATGCTATTTCTTCTGCATGTATTAGCTGGAGTGTCTTTATGGAGAAAATTTCCTGCAATTCACTATTTGCTTCCTCTGATGTACAGTTCACTAAGAAAATAAAGAATATTTGTTATTTTCTCCTTCTGCTAACTTTGAGCTAAGTTTGTTCTTTTTATAGTTCCTTGAAATGTAAAGTTATGTTGTTTATTTGCAATCTTTCTTCTTTCTTAATGTAAGCATTTATCACTATAAACTTACTTCTTAGAACTGCTTACACTGCATCTTGTAAGTTTTGACATATTGTGTTTCCATTTTCATTTATTTCATGATATTATTTGATTTCCCTTTTGATTGCTTCTTTGACTCATTGATTGTTGAGTAGTGTATTGTCTCATTTCCACATATTTGTGAATTTTTCAGTTTTCCTCCTGTTATTGATTTCTACTTTCACATACCATTGTGCTCAGAAAAGATACTTAGTATGATTTCAATCTTTTTAAATTTTTGAAGACTTATTTTGTGACCTAACATATAATCTATCCTGGAGAAGTCCCATGTGCACTTGAAAATAATGTGTATTCTGCTGCTATTAGATGGAATATTCTGTATAGGTCTGTTAGGTCCATTTGGTCTAAAGTATAGTTCAAGTCCAATGTTTCTGATAAATTTTCTGTCTGGATGATCTATACATTGTTGAAAGTGGGGTGTTGAAATCCCCTACTATTATTGTGTTGTTGTCTATTTCTCCCTCTAGATGTGTTAATATTTGCTTAATATATTTGGGTGTCTGATTTGGAGTTCGGGATAATAAGCACTTCCTTTCTCTATTTACCAGTTTTCAAAGTAGTAATTTTTTTTCTATAGCATTCTTTAAAGCTAACAAAAAATAGTTTACTATTTAAGTATCATTATAAGCATATTAGTTTTAACATACCTGATGTATGTGTTTAATTATCATTCTTATTGATGGTTAAACTGTCCAATCCTTGACTCATGATAACCTCATCGGCTTGACTTTAGTTCTCTTTGCCACATTCCGAGTAGTCTTATAAATAGTGTTTGTCACTACAACAAATTATTGAAACTTGTCTTATATTTGCCCCCTGCCAGATATGGTATCAACTATTTTTCCATTTTTCTATTTTTTATAGTGAGAAATGACATTTATAGACCACAATCTGGGCACCTGAGTTGCTCATTGCTGTGGTGTTATTCAAATCTGAATTGAAAATATGTAATATGTTAGAAGAGATTATATATACTGAATTTATGTATCTGATATTTCCAGATTACATGTAAGACTAAAGTTTTTTTAACAGAACTTTTTTCACTGTTTCAAAACCCTTTTTCTTATGCTAGAATTATTGTCTTAATTGCATTGACATAATTTTTCATATGTGTATGTGTTTAGATATTTATATATATGTATCGCAGTAACATTTCCAATGTTATTACTCATCATATGAGGATTCGTGCAATTTAAATGTTTTGTTAGTTTTACTTTGTTCTTAGGGCATATCTTAAAAGAGATCATTGGTCACTAAACTGTTTCAGACTCACTTGAAATAATTTTCCTTTGTATAATATACTACCAACTTGAAACATGACAGGCTCATTTGTTTTATATTGCTTTATATTTTAAAGCTTTTTATAAATTTATATTTGTTTTATAAATATCTTAACATCTCTATAGCAACAAAATCAAATCTAGAAATTAAGGCATATTTAGAGAAGTCTAGATTGTGCCCTGTCCCCTCCATTTTGCTCCTTTTCTCTCACATAAGGAACATCTTTTTTTGTTTTGATTTTTAGGTTAGCCATCTATCTTTCTAGAGTAACCAAACACACATATATTTGTGTTTCTCCCCATTCTTAGATTGCATATATACATCACTGTATATACTTTCTCCCATCTTGGTTGCTTCTTAATTATATTGCTTGGGTGCACCTGGGTGGTTCAGTTGGTTAAGTGATCAGTTCTTGATTTGGTTCAGGTCATGATCTCATGGTTCATGAGATCAAGCCTTGCATTGGGCTCTGTGCTCACAGCATGGAGCCTGCTTGATTGCCTCTCTCCCTCTCTCTCTCTCTGCTCTTTCTCCGTTCTCTCTCTCCCTCTCAAAATAAATAAATAAACATTCAAAAACATATATTGGCTGAAGATACCTTCATCTCATTACATAGAAATATTCTTCATTCCTTTCTGTAGCTGCAATTTACTTCATTAGCTGATGTGCCATCATCCCCAAGTCTATAAATGGATATTTGAGTTGTTTCCAGTTTTGTTTTTGTTTTTGTTACAAATACTATAAAAGTTATAGTTATCAGAACTTATGTGCAGTCACTTTATTTCCAAATTTTTGCTAATGTATTTTGGGATACACTTCTAGACATGGAATTTTGAATAAAAGAAAAAGTCACATGTAATTTCACTACTCCCAATTTTCTCAGTAGGGCTGTATAATTATATTTTCTTACTTTCCATCTTAAATTTTCCCATATTTCATCAAAGCAACGTGCTATCAAAAATGAGATTTTTGCCAATCTGAGAGTTGAGAAAATTGTTTTCATTTAATTTAATTTAGTTTGAGGAGATGCATCTTCGTATGCCTGAAGCCTGATAATGGGGAAGAGGAAAGAGAAGAGGAGAAAGAGGAGGAGGTTATATGTAAATGGTCTATTTGTGTCTCTTATTTATTTTGCTATAGGGTTGTGTACAATGGTTCTGAATGTTTGTATACTCTATAATTGGGAATATTAAACTTTTGTTTTTGACATAAATTGTAAATATCTTCCTAATTGGACATGGATCATTTTTATTTTGCTTATGGTGCTTTTACCAAGCATTTGGTCACATTTACCAATTGTTTTCTTTATTTCTTCTAGATTTTTAATCTAGGACTGTTTATTTAACCCCATTTCTTGTATAATTCCATATTTTTTAGACCTAAATGTCTGATCATTTGGAAGTTTTCCTCGTAAACAGCATGTGTAACAAATCTGATATTTTCTACATTTGTCTAGCTACTTAATTTTCCAACATCAATTCTTTAAAAGTCCACTTTTTCCCATAGATTCAAGATTTTCTTTGAATCTTATACTAAATTTTCATATATACTTGGGTATTTCTGCATTTTATAGTCTGTTCCATTGGTCTTTCTCTTTATGAACTGATACCATACTGTCATCATGAGTTGACATAGACCCCTCTTTGCTTTTCTATTTGAGATTTTTTTGGTCTATTTTTTATACTTTTTCTTCCAGATGAATTTGATAATTAACATCTCTTGCTATAAAAAAAGTGGCAATATTTTACTGAATGCCATTAAATATCAATTAGGGAAATTGCAATTTTAATTGTTTCTCTTCTTTGATCCAGCAATTTACCTATGTATTCTAGGTACTACTCACACATGTTCACAAACAGGTGTAAACAAGAATATTCGTTATAAGAGTGTTTGTAAAGGAAAAAGTAGAAACAACTTCAATATTAAAGGGAAGAATCATTAAATAAATATGGGGTATATTAACAGATTATTATGTAGCCATTAATCTATTATGAGGATTTTATGAATTTATAAAGAAATACTATATAATATATATAAGTATATGTTATATGCAGTTAAAATATATAACTGGATCACATTTGTATAAAGAAAAAATAAAAATAATATACATGCATAACAGAGATTATGAAAGAAAAATGGTTACATGATTGGTGTTGTTTAAATATTTTAAATTAAAATCATTTACTTTTTCTTGAATCACATTTTCTTTCTCTGTTTCATTATTTCCATTAGCATGCCAACATAATATTACATATCCCCTCTTCAAAATAAAATCCGTTACCTCATACACCCCTGTAGTTATCACTCATTGTCTCTTCTCATTTTCTGCAAAATTTCTTTGAAGACTTATGTCTATTTATTGACTTTATTTTTAGTCTCAGTTTCTCTTGAATCTAAGCAAATTGAGATTACCTCTCTAAAACTTTAGGACACCAGTGATTTCTATATTAGTACACCAAATGATCAATTATTATGGTTGATATCTCAGCAGCATTTAAAGCAACTGATCTCTTCTCCTTTTAAATAGTTACTGCTTTTGGCATCTGGACACCATACATTTCCATTTTTCTTTCTACCTCACTTTTTGTTTCTTCCTATTTTCTTTGGCTGAATTATCCTTCAATTTACAACTTCACATGTGGTTATGTCCTAAATTCTCTCCTGAGATCCATTCTTTCATCTAACTACACTAGTTCTAAGTGAACATAATGGCTTTTAAAAAATCCATTTAATAATGACTTCTAAGATCGCTCTAATTCTAAGCAGTCCCTGAACCAAACCATCCTCCACACTATTAAGTTTTCCATTTGGAGATCTAATAACCAACTAAAATTTATTATATCTGAAACCAAATTTATGATTTCACCTTACATTTGCTATACTAACCCCCATCCTACTAAATAGCACATTATTCACACAGTTGAGTGAAAAAGTGGGCTATAATTTGTTACTTCATTTTTATCTCACACTCCATACTTTTTCTAATTTGCTACTTAATTTTTATCTCACACCCCATACTATTTCTTAGAAATACCTTAAAATTTTTTTGAGGGTTGATGTCAGCAAAATTGGCAGAAGAGGCATCTCCAGAAGCTTATCCTCCCACAGAAACATAAAAAGATCATGCACAGAGTCATCTGCAAAGACTGGAAGAGCTTCAATTCATTTAATTTTTTTCTTCCTTTATTTCCATTTTTCCCTTCTCCTCCTCCTCCTCCTCCTCCTCCTCCTCCTCCTCCTCCCCTCCTCCTCCTCCTCCTTCTATTTCTCCTTCCCCATCCACTTAGCACTTAAGAAAACACAGTTCCAGCCTACAGCAAGCCTCAAAAAGAAAATCTTAAGGAGGGTGAGGAATAATTTTTTCATGGTTACCATATTATAATATCCAAAATGTCCAGCATTGAACAAAATACTACAAAGCATGCAAAGAAATAAGAAAGTATGGCCTATTCACAGAAGAAATTAACACAAACTTCCCTCTGAGTAAGCACAAACCTTGGACTTACTAGACAATAACTTTAAACCAACTATGCTCAAAGAGCTAAAAAATATGGACAAAGTGCTAAAGACCTAGGAGAACAATATATGTAAAAATAGAGGATATCAATAGAGAGATAAATATTCTATTAAAAATATAAATTTTGGAGCTGAAAAGTACAATGACTGGCATGAATAACTCACTATAGGGTTCCAATAGCAGGTTTCAGAAGGTAGAAGAATCATTGAAAATCTTCCATCAAAGGAGTTTCTATGACCTAAGCTTTCACTCATGAAACGTACCAAATATTTAAGGAGGAAATGAATACTCATCCTTCTCAAGTTTTCAAGACAAAAAATAGAATAAACACTTCCTAACATATCCTATAAAGCAAGCGTTACCCTGATATCAAAGTCAGAGAAAGACAACTCAAAGAGAAAACTACAGACAAATATCCTTAATGAATATAGGTGTCAAAAGCCTCCAAAAAATACTAGCAAACTGAATTGAACAGCATATTTAAAGGGTTATATATACACCATAAACCAGTGATATTTAATAAAATTGCAAGATACAAGATCAACACGCACAGTTGTGTTTCCTCATACCTGAAATAAACAATCCAAAAAAGAAATTGAGAAAGCAATGGAATTTACAATAACATTTCAAAGAATTAAGCACTTAGGAATAAATCTAACCAAAGGAATAAAAGACTTGCAGACTTAAATGGCAACACATTGCTAAAAGAAATTAAATATCTTAAAAAAATGAAAACAGAAAGATTGGAAAGATTTGTGTTCAAAGATTGGAAGATTTAATTGTTAAAATTAAATCTTATATACTTATTGTACACTTATATACTTATTGTTAAAATTAAGTCTTATATACTACCCCAATTTATCTATAGATTCATTATAATCTCTATCAAAATCCTAATGAAGTTTTTTACAAAAATACAAAATTTGATTTTAAAATTCATATGGAATTTCAAAGGGTTCTAAACTGTCAAAACTAAACTGAAAAACGACAAAGGTGGAGGACCCCTCTTCCTGATTGCAAAATATCTACAGTAATCAAAACAGTGTAGTACTGGCATTAAGACAAACATATAAACCAATTGAATGGAACAGAGAGCCCAAAAACAAATCACATATATAAACAAATGATTTCAACACGGTCCCAAGACCATTCAACGGTGGAAATAATTTGTCTCTTCACAAAAAGGTGCTAGAGCAGGTAGATATACACATGCAAAAAAAATGAAGTTGGCTTCCTACCTTATTTCATATGCAAAGACTAACTCAAAAGGGATCAACAATCTAAATTCAACAGCTAAAACCATAAGATCCTTGAAAACATAGAGGGTAAATCATGATTTTCTACTTAGCAGTGGACTCTTAAATATAACACAAAGTTATATAAAAAAGTAACAAGAGAAAAAATAGATAAATTGGACTTCTCAAAATTAAAAGTGTTTTGCATCAAAGAACATTATTAAGAAAGTGAAAACATAACCTGTATAATGAGAGAAAATATTTGCAAATAATATATTTGACAATGATCTAGTATCCATAATATATAAAGAACATTTACACTTGAACAATCAAAAGGTGAGCAACCCAATTATAAATGGGCCAAGATTTTGAATGGACATTTATCCATGAAGATATACAAATGACCAAAGGTACATGGAATGTTGCTCAACATCATTACTAATTCGGAAAATGCGAATCAAAACCCTACATACAATGAGTACCACTGCACAAATGGTATATGGCTGTAACTAAAACAAACCTAAAAACCACAACTACTCCAAAAAGTAATGAATTTTTGCAAAACAGGGAAAATTGATACTAGCAATGTGAAATGGCTCCACCATGGGGAAATATTTTGACGTTCCTCAGAAAGTTAAATATGTAATTACCATATGACTCTGATATTCTACTCTTAGGTATATATCCAAAAGTATTGAAAACAGATAAACAAATACATTTATGTAATGCATGTTCATAGTAGCCCTATTCATTATAATCAAAAAGTGGAAAGAGCTTAATGTCTATCAATAAAGGTCCAGATAAATACATAGTGGTATATCCATGGAATGAAAATAGTACTCAATCATTAAAAGGAATGAAGTATTGATCCATGCTATAACACAGATGAACTTCTATATCATTATGCTACGTGAAAGTAGCCAGACACAATAGGTCACCTGTTGTATTATGTATATTTTTTATGAAATGTACATATTAAATATGTATAGATAAGTCATTAGAGACAGAATGCAGTTTAGAGTCTTCTAGTGTCCGGGATGGAGAGAGAATTGGGAGCTTCTGCCTAATAAGTACAGACTTCCCTTTGGGTGAGATGAAAATGTCTTGGGACTAGATAAAGGGGGCAATTTTGAAACACTGTGAATGTACTAAATGCTATTGAATTGGTCACTTTAAAATGGTCACTTTTGAAGCCAAGAATTCTTTATCCAGAAACAAATCTTTATCCATTCAAAATTGAAGGAGAGATAAAAACATTTCCCAAACAACAAAAACTAAAGGAGTTTATGACCACTAAACCAGCCCTGCACGAAATTTTAAGGGGGACTTTCTTTTTTTCTTTTTTTTTTAATATATGAAATTTATTGTCAAATTGGTTTCCATACAACACCCAGTGCTCATCCCAAAAGGTGCCCTCCTCAATACCCATCACCCACCCTCCCCTCCCTCCCACCCCCCATCAACCCTCAGTTTGTTCTCAGTTTTTAACAGTCTCTTATGCTTTGGCTCTCTCCCACTCTAACCTCTTTTTTTTTTTTTTTCTTCCCCTCCCCCATGGGCTTCTGTTAAGTTTCTCAGGATCCACATAAGAGTGAAAGCATATGGTATCTGTCTTTCTCTGTATGGCTTATTTCACTTAGCATCACACTCTCCAGTTCCATCCACGTTGCTACAAAAGGCCATATTTCATTTTTTCTCATTGCCACGTAGTATTCCATTGTGTATATAAACCACAATTTCTTTATCCATTCATCAGTTGATGGACATTTAGGCTCTTTCCATAATTTGGCTATTGTTGAGAGTGCTGCTATAAACATAGGGGTACAAGTGCCCCTATGCATCAGTACTCCTGTATCCCTTGGATAAATTCCTAGCAGTGCTATTGCTGGGTCATAGGGTAGGTCTATTTTTAATTTTCTGAGGAACCTCCACACTGCTTTCCAGAGCGGCTGCACCAATTTGCATTCTAAGGGGGACTTTCTGAAGAAAGAAGAGATGGAAAAAAAGACCAAAAGAACAAAGACTACAAAGGACCAGAGAACACCACCAGAAACCCCAACTCTACAGGCAACATAATGGCAATAAATTCATATCTTTCAGTACTGACTCTAAACATCAATGGACTAAATGCTCCAATCAAAAGACACAGGGTAACAGAATGAATGGATAAGAAAACAAGATCCATCTACATACTGTTTACAAGAGACCCATTTTAGACCTAAAGACACATTCAGATTGAAAATAAGGGGATGAAGAACCATCTATCATGGTAATGGTTGCCAAAAGAAAGCTGGAGCAGCCATACTTATATCAGACAATCTAGATTTTAAAATAAAGACTGTATGGGGCGCCTGGGTGGCACAGTTGGTTAAGCGTCCGACTTCAGCCAGGTCACGATCTCGCGGTCCGTGAGTTCGAGCCCCGCGTCAGGCTCTGGGCTGATGGCTCAGAACCTGGAGCCTGTTTCCGATTCTGTGTCTCCCTCTCTCTCTGCCCCTCCCCCATTCATGCTCTGTCTCTCTCTGTCCCAAAAATAAATAAACGTTAAAAAAAAATATTTAAAAAATAAAAATAAAATAAAATAAAGACTGTAACAAGAGATGAAGAAGGGCATTATATCATAATTAAGGAGTCTGTCCACCAAGATCTAATAATTGTTAAACATTTATGCACCAAACATGAAAGCACCCAAATATATAAATCAATCACAAACATAAAGAAACTCATTGACAATAGTAGGGGACTTCAACACCCCACTTACAACAATGGACAGATCATCTAAACAGAAAATCAACAAGGAAACAATGACTTTGAATGACACACTGGACCAGATGGACTCAATAGATACATTCAGAGCATTTCTTTCTAAAGCAGCAGAATACACATTCTTCCCCAGTGTACATGGAACATTCTCCAGAATAGATCGCATGCTGGGACACACATTAGCCTTCAACAAGTACAAAAAGATCAAGATCATGCCACGCATATTTTCAGACCACAACGCTATGAAACTTGAAATCAACCACAAGAAAAAAATTGGAAAGATAACAAATACTTGGAGACTGAAGAACATCCCACTAAAGAATGGGCTAACCAAGAAGTTAAAGAGGAAATTAAAAGTACATGGAAGCCATTGAAAATGATAAGACCACAGCCCAAAACCTCTGGGATGTTGCAAAGGCAGTCAGAAGAGGGAAGTATATTGCAATCCAGGCCTTCATAAAGAAGGAAGAAAGATCTCAGATACACAACCTAACCATACACCTTAAAAAGCTGGAAAAAGAAGAGCAAATAAAACCCACTACCAGCAGAATACAGGTAATAATAAAGATTAGAGCAGAAATTAATGCTATCGAAACCAAAAAACAGTAGAACAGATCAATGACACCAGAAGCTGGTTCTTTGAAAGAATTAATGAAATTAATAAACCACTAGCCAGTTTGATCAAAAAGAAAAAGGAAAGGATCCAAATAAATAAAATTGAGAATGCAAGAGGAGAGATCACAACCAACACAGCAGAAATAAAAACAATAATAAGAGAATATTATAAGCAATTATATGCCAATAAAATGGGAAATCTGGAAGAAATGGACAAATTCCTAGAAATGTATAGACTACCAAAACTAAAACAGAAAGAAATAGAAAATTTGAACAGACCCATAACAAGTAAAGAAATTGAATTAGTAATAAAAAGTCTCCCAAAAAACAAGAGTCCAGGGCCAGATGGCTTTCCAGGGGAATTCTACCAAACATTTAAAGAAGAGTTAACAATTATTCTTCTGAAGCTGTTCCAAAAGATAGAAATGGGAGCAAAACTTCCAAACTAAAATTAACAACTCTGGAATCAATAGTCGGTGAGGATGTGGAGAAAGATGAACTCTTTTGCAAATGCAAATTGGTGCAGACACTATGAAAAATAGTATGGAGATTCCTAAAAAAATTGAAAATAGATTACCCTATGACCCAGCAATTGCACTACTAGGTATTTACCCAAAGGATACAGGAGTGCTGATTTGAATGGGCACATGCACTCAATGTTTATAGTGGCACTATCAACAATAGCCAAAGTATGGAAAGATCCCAAATGTCCATCAACTGATGAATGGAGAAGAAGATGTGGCGCGCATATATATATATATATATATATATATATATATATACACGCACACACACACACACATATATATGTGTATATATATATACATACATATATATACATATATATACATACACACACAATGGAATGTTACTTGGTGACCAAAAAGAATGAAACCTTGCCATTTGCAACAACGTGGATGAAACTAGAGTGTATTATGCTAAGCGAAATAAGTCAGTCAGAGAAAGATAAATATGTGATTTCATTCATGTGTAAAATTTAATAAACAAGACAGATGAACATAAGGGAATGGACACAAAAATAAGATAAAATCAGTTAGGGAGATAAACCATAAGAGACTCTTAAATACAGAGAACAAACTGAGGGTTGCTGGCCAGGTGTTGGGTGGGGGAATGGGTGAAATGGGCAATGGACATTAAGGAGGACACTTCTTGGGATGTGCACTGGGTGTTATAAGTAAGTGATGAATCACTAAATTCTATTCCTTAAAAAAAAAAGGCTGTTAATTACCATCCCTCATTGCTGCCTATTTTTTACTCTACTATTTTTGTCATAGTACTTACCTCATCTATCCTTATATGATATATTTATTTTGCATTTATTTCAATCCCTTTTAAGGTCTTCATTGTAAGGATGTTGTCTGGTTGTTGTTCTTTTTATATTTGTATCCTCAATGCATAGAAGAGTGCTTAGCTTATAGAAGTTACTAAATATTTTCAGTTGTTCAATTAATAAATGTAGATACTGTCAATGAAAAAAATTTAAGTTATAAAGTCTAAAAGGAAGAACATTGTGATTTATAAGAGAAATCCTAAACTAGACCCGCAGTTCTTTTGGTTGTTCAATCAATCTTTCAAATTTTTAACTTTTTAAAAATTTAAACTTAAATTTTAAAACTTCAAATTTTTAAAATGGAAGTGAAAGTCTTTCATTTTCTTTTCAGCCCTAAAGGGAAATGTTTTCTAGGAAGATTTAATAAATTTCATCGTATATTAATAGTCAGACCTTTTTAGAGTAAGAAAACTGATTTCATACCTCTCCAGGTTATTTGAATCTATATATTATTGTTGCTATATTTGTTATTTTATATTGTTGCATCAATTTACCTTTTTAAAAAAGGGTTTACATTGGGGTGCCTGGTGGCTCAGTTGGTTGGGTGTCTGACTTTGGCTCAGGTCTTGATCCCAGAGTTCACGAGTTCAAGCCCCGCACCAGACTCTGTGCTGACAGCTCAGAGCCTGGAGCCTGCTTCAAAATATGTGTCTTCCTCTCTCTGCCCCTCCCCCACTCACCCTCTGTCTTTCTCTGTCTCTCAAAAATAAATAAATGTTAAAGGAAAAAAATCTTTAAAAGGGTTTACATTAATTAGGTAAAAAAAGAAACTGTTACAACTATAAAATAGTGAATTTTTATCTTTACAAATTTGAGGAAAAATTCAATATACATTATGAAAATGAACCAAAAAAAAAAAAACAAAAATAAATACAATTTATAAGAGTTATTCTTTCCTCGTCCTTGAGAAGTCTTATCCAATGACAAATGTTCAGGGCCACCACTTTTGGTTATGGAGATGCTGACTCAACCCCATGTTAGTTCTGCCAGAAGAGTGAAATACCTAAAGAGGTTGCTAAGGACAAAGAAACCTTACTGATCTATCAATTCTTGTATGTCCATGAAGATATTCGGTTCAGCTGCTCCTCAACACTGGAAGAAAAAACAACTCATTTGAGGATGTTACAGATGAAGAAAACTTTTGTCAAGTTTTCTGCCATTGCCCATTTCACAGCCGACCATGGTGAGTGGAGCTGGATGGACTGTATAATCAGGTGCACTGCTCTCCAATAGAAACTTTCATAAAGAAGAAAAGCTACTGATGAAAGCCAGGGGGTTGTGTGCATGTGGACGAGTGAGCTGCTGTGGTTTCATCTCGGTTTCAGTGACTGTGCAATGAAGGACAACAGGGGAGCAGGCCACAAACCTGAACTCCCTCTGCTTCTTTCCAGAAACTGAAGAAAGCATCAAAGGGAATGGAAGTGACTGAATATCTCACAGAAAGGTATTGTATATTCTTGCTTTGGGTCACAGCCATGGTTTGCATCATAAAGTAAAAGCTTCCTAATATAACATTTATGAATGCCTTCGTCCTCAGTTATAGCTATACTTTGAGAAGTTGTGAAAAATGTATGTGTGCGTTAGGAGTAATTATTAGCTGTGGATCAATTTATATTATCTTTTGAGAATTGAGGTGTAATGATTAAATCTTTAATTGCTACTTCTCAGCTTTATTCTTTCCCTTCACTACATTTGAAAGTTTTTCCCTTCCTAATTGTACACAGTGAATTCACAATAACTATAATTCAAAGAAGTTACTTGCATCAGCCGAAGAATGCAATGCCAAGAAATTTTTTTTTAAAAACATTATAACATTATTAATAAGTTAGCAGCTCTAATCGTTTCATGGTGTTTGTTAAGTAAACATATTCCAAATAATAAATAGCATTAATTAAACTATGGAGTTTGCATAAACCAGCTAAATTTTTAAATTCCTTATTTGATAAAATATAATGAAATATTTCTTTTCCCATTGCTCTAAGATATAGCTCGTGAGATTCACTGAAGTTATGTCTATGCCAACACAAGTTTGAGTTCTCATTCAATATTATTTTGCCACCTTAAATCTGCAGAGTATAAATAAAAAGCTTCCAACTTATTTTGGCTATTTTATTCATTTAGTTTTTAATTAAAAAATTTTAATGTTTGTTTATTTTTGAGAGAGAGACACACACAGAGCATGAGCCCAGGAGGGGCAGAGAGAGGGAGATACAGAATTCCAAAGCAGGCTCCAGGCTCTGAGCTGTCAGCACAAAACTGGATGTGGGGCTCGAACTCACAAACTGTTAGAACATGACCTGAGCTGAAGTCAGATGCTTAACCAACTGAGCCACCCAGACACCCCACTATTTTGGCTATTTTAACACAGTAACTGTTTCTTCTTTTTCATGAGCATGTAACTACTAGAAACAGTTTCAATGTTTGGACATCTTAGTTGCCCAACCTTCCACACCATCTTGTCCCCATCACTGCCTCCACTTCTAAAATATTTTGCATCTGTATCTAAACATAGCTATAAGCTGCATAGGTCAACTGTTTTTGGCTCAGTGTTCCAAATTCAGGATTTTATCTTTACATTTTTCTGGAGTAAATATCAGTACATACTTCCAGACTGAGTCTCCTGCAACTTTGTGATGGGTAGAAGAGATTTGTTTATTTCTTTTCTTAGCATAATCACAAGTGAGAAGACAACGTAGTATTTGCCAAAATGCAAGTTCTATGCCTTTATTTCTGGACATGGCTTTCTTATGTCACATATGAGTTAAGAGTGATAGAGATTGAATAGCCTAATTAATAAAGGTTTTCATATAACCATTCAATTATGTCAGCATAAATGTTACAGTCAGAATATATTTACTGCACAACAAAATCCTGGGTTAGCAAACAATAGAAAAATTCGGAGAAAAACAATATCTTAGATTAAGGATATGATTAAATTGGATTATTCTAACAGGATTAGCACGGCAGCATTTTATTCAGATGATCCAGTGGGAGCATATCAGAAGCATTCAACACTTCAATTTCTGCATCCATGCTGCTCCTGACTAGCTAGTTGGGGCCAGAATCATTTAACCTAGAAGTATCATTTTCCCATGCCTTTAAAATTGCACTACACACACACAGATATTTACTCCAGTTTTCCAGCTAAACTGGAGAATAGGAAGAGAGTGCAGATGAACTTGCTTTTATAATTGCATTCTCTCCTGTGGTCATTAAATATGTTTTATCTTTAACATGCTAAATGCTACAATACCACAAGAGAGTACTAACTCTAGAATTAACCTGTTACATCTATGAAATCCTAAAGATTTATGCTTTAAGGCCTCTTGAAAGATTCTTTTTTCATGTTATTTTCTAAGAGATACTGCAAAGTTTTATCGTCAGAAATCCAGAGATACTCCGTAACCTTTTAGTAAGGCTGTGAACTTCCTCAATTTTGATTGTCATTGTTGAATATATAAGCAAGATTTTCCTATGTGTAACTTTAAGTTCCATAACCTAAATAAGACATTGAAAACTTTGAGATGATCCAGAAAAAAAAAGAATAAAAATTAAAAATAGAAAACATGATTACTACTACTGGGAGAAATGTAAGTGCTCCATCTTTAATGAAAAAGATTTGGATGGTAATGATCAACTACCTTATTTTCACAGAGTGTAAGAATCAGTTAAACTGTGAGTAATAATTTAGTTTAAGACCACAAAGGCCACAACAACTTATAGGATGGTTCAGACTAACCCAGATACTGAAGTAAATCAATCATACATTTCATGAAGACAGTTGTTATCCTTGTATTTTCAGTGAGTAGCACAATGACTGTTGTATCATAGTTTTTTTAAGCAATATCTGTTGACTACAGGAATAAAATAAAAAATTGAAATAGATTATTATTAGTATTCTGATTGTTCCCAGATGAAGAGAGTCCTCTCTCTGTAACAAATGTCTGCACTTTCCTTACTCTGAGTAGCAACCTGTATTGTGAATTCACTTTATCGAGAGCAAGACTACTTTAAAGCAGGACAAGAAAGCAATCATTCTAGCTGGGCTGATTACAGGAACCACTTGACTTCTTGGGATCCTGAAATGCTGTGTCTCGTTTTCTACTCTGTTTCTTGTTTTCTATTACTGCCTGTCTTGTTTTCTGTTGTTGTTTTGTTTTGTTTTTAATTTGTGTGTGTGTGTGTGTGTGTGTGTGTGTGTGTGTGTGTGTGCTCGCGCGGGCACATGTTTTCTTGTTGGTTGTGGGTTTATTTGTGTTTTTATTTTTGTTTCTGTGCTTGCCTGCCTCTGAATAAGGAAGTCTGCACTTGTGTAACTCTGTTCCAGTTCTCCCTATGTCCTCTAAGACTTCTGCAACCTGACTTTGGATAATATACTCTGAGCACATAACTCTTAACTTACATATTACATATTGGCCTGAGCCATTCTTTTCTACATATGAAACCTTTGAATTGAATGATGACAGTGTCCTGTCAACCAAGGACTAAGTCTTTTTATTTTGTCTGGGTTTACTTGATGGCCTAAGTTCTAAGCTAACCCACCCACCTTGATTGAAAATAACCATATATTCCTTAAGATATAGGAACAAAGTAGACTTCTGTATTTGATGCTATCCTAGAATTCTTCAGAAGCCTCAGCTGGAATTCCTGAACCAATATTTAATTCTGATAATAATTTTGAGAGTTGACCTTAAGTTCTTGATGACAAGTCATTCTAAAATGGGATAATATGCACACATGTATTAATCATACCATATAAATTGTTAAAAACTTAAGTATTGATTTTTAATGAATTCAAATTTATTAATATAATTTCATTTTCAGGATAATATAATTGATTGAATGGTAAAAAGAGGTTGATCTCACCAGTGTTTATACATATCTTAATGTATTAAGATATGTATAAATGTTTATGCATTGAAGAATCTGACACTTTTTCTATCATGCATGATGTTGTGAACTGCTATGTTGGGAATTAAGAGTATTAGATATGGTCCATTTCCTCATATCTATCCCTTTTACCTTGTTCTGTGTATTGATTTCTTATTGCCTCCATAACAAATTACTACAAATTTTGTGGCTTTAAATAATACAAATTTATTGTCTTACAGTTATGAAGATCATTATTCCAAACTGAATATCATTGAGCTAAAAACAAGGTATCTGTGGGGCTCTGTTCCTTTTTAAGGCTCTAGAAAAAAAACTGTGTCCTTCCCCTTTCCAGATTCTAGAGTCTGCTTGCATTCTTTGGCTGGAGGCCCCCTTCCATGTTCAAAGCCAACAATGGTGGGTTGAGTCTTCATATCACATCATTCTAAATTTGCTTCCTTCCTGCATCTCCTCTATCTCTTGTGCCTAACTCTTCCACATTTAAAAGGAACTTGTGATTATATTGGGTCAATCCAGATAATCAATGATCTTCTCTTTATTTTAAAATCAACTGATTAGCAGCCTTAATTCCATCTGCAGTCTTAATTCCTTCTAGCCATGAAACATAACATATTCATAGGTTCTGAGGATTTGGATATAAACATCTTTGTGGTGGGAGGAAGGCACTATTCTATCTGTCATATTCTGCCATGCCTTGCAGTCAACCATATTTATAAATTTCCTCTTACAACTATTTCAAGTTAGTTTCAGCTAGTAGTTCACAATGAGAGAATGTTGGGGATTAGAAAGAAAAGGGAATCAGGTATTCCTTTGTTTGGGTAATGTATCTAGCAACCAACCTTTCTCCTCACATTCTATATTAGTGTTCTCAGCAATTCTATTATCTTTCTTAAAAAATCCCCTGCATTAAATTTTATGTATTTAAAATTCCAAATTGTTTCTATATTCCTGACTGAACCTTGACTTATGGAGTTCTTGGTACCTGGGTGGTCCTAGGAAACAGATCTCAAAGATGGGAGACTGGAAATGAGTTGCTTACCTCTTAGAGATTGAAAATAACAATAACATTTTTGCAAATAAATATAAGATAACAAATATGTATGGCCTGCAGCCTCAGAAGTATTACATGTATTATCATGTGTGTTTGCTTTGGAAGAAGTGATGATTGAAGGAAAAACTTTGGAGAATCAAGCAGCAGTTGTATCTTTCAAGTGTGTTGATAATGATGACAATAATATAGCAAGATTCTTCACCATTTTCCTAAGATAGAGAGTTTGGTAAAAGTATATGATAAACTCAGAGATTTAAATTTGCCATTCAAAACAAGGGTAGAAAACCAGAGTGCTTATACACGAGTAGAGTGAGCAACTTGTTTTCAAGTTGAATTCATAGCCTGACCAAATTACTCATATTAAGATTAGGGCATTAACTAGAAAGGAAGGGGATGGCAAAATTTGGTCAGACTTAGATAAATATGAGAACACTGAGCTCCCAAACTTTCACATGTAGAATTGTTTAGCAGGGGGGTGCATATTATGCTTAGCATTCATCCCCAAATTCCCTCATTGCTTTTGATCCAGAGATTGAGATTACATGATGTATAGGAAGATCTTTATTTGTTTATTTTTATTTATTTATTTATTTTATTTGAGAGACAGCAAGAGAGAGAGAGAGAGAGAGAGAATGAGTGGGAGAGAGAGAGAGAATCCTAAGCGACTTCTATGCTTAGCATGGAGCCCAATATGGGGCTTGATCCCACAACCCTAGGCTCATGACCTGAGCTGAAATAAAGAGTTGGACATTCAACTGTATCACACAGGCACCCCTGGGGAGATCTTATTAAAATAATTTAGATGTCAAAAATAATTGAAAAATCTTGCTACTTTTTATCAGCAGGAGTGCAAGAAGTATATGCAGAAATGGATTCTAAAGGCTGGGTCAAGAAACATAAGGCCAATGAAATAAATGTCACAGAAATGAAAAGTACAGCATAAGTAATATAGTTAATAATAAACATAGTATGGTGATATGTAGTGATTACATTTATTGTGGTGAACACTGAGTAATATATAGAATTTTTGAATCACCATATTATACACCTGAAGTCAATATAACATTGTATGTCAACTATACTTAAATAAAATTTCAAAAAAGAAGTTTCCAGCTGACTATATCCATAAGAATGCACTTAACAGACATTTTGTATTTAATAGCTCACTAAAGTTGTGAAAATTGGCTCTAACAGTCTGAATAAAATTTGAGTTCAATAGTAACCTATACTCAATTAGGTAAAAATGCCAGAACTTCCCTATCATTATTTGCAGAAAAGAATCCTAAGGCTAAAAAAAATAGGAATTGTTTGAATTTCTATGTTTTACTTTACATCCTCTCCCTCTACCACCTCCTGCTGACTCTACCAACAAAAGGGCCCAGAAGACTCTCCATCACAAATGCATTGAGAAGCAATTAATTTGGGACAATTTACAAAAGTAATACTTCATATATATTATGGGGAAAAATTTTTAAATCTGGTTACTAGAAACCTGACTTGGATAACTTCAGCTGGAAGTAATTACCTATTACCCATCTTCCAGGCTTAAATAAATTCATACTTGTGTTGAGAGACGATTCTCCATGGCTTGCTTGCTTTTTGTTTGTTTGTTTGTTTGTTTGTTTGTTTGTTTGTTTGTTTTTGGTCAGTCTTTGAGCAAAGGTACAAACAACCTTTTCCTTTGGACTTGCTTTATATAGATATTTATATAACAAACAACTGTGGAAGAAAGCGATAGTACTTCTTTCTGGGGTAGAGGACAGACTTGTTTTTTGTCCGGATAACAAATATAATGTCTTGTTCTGCGGCACAGGTCAGGCAGGTTTGTTTGTAATCTACTATAGAAGATTGGAGTTTCTTAAACATGGTGTTCTTTACCTCGGATGCTAACCCACTGCATGCATAGTATTTATGTGGGTTAAGCCACATGACCCTGTGGAAATTGTGGGCAAGGGAACCAATGCACACATGAAGCTTGTTATCTTCTGGGCTTTGAGCAATAAAATCTTTTGTCTCTGACCCAGGAGTCTCTTGTCTTCTGGAAGCATCCAAGAAACTGTGACAGGTTAACTGATTAGCTTGCAAACAGGATACAATTTTAGATTTCTCATGGTTCTTGGCAGCCTGAAGCTCTATGATTGAAATGGAGACCCATTTCCCTAAATGAAAGGGTATATATGTTAAATATTATATGTTTTCTTCCAATTATTTATAGACCACCACCAAGGGCTTATAGTGGTGAGGTGATAAATTAAGTTTTGGTCCAAGTTGGTCTCACAGTGCGCCCAGTAGATTTTCAAACTACCCTATGTTTATTTTTTCCTATCCATGAATGCTTCATTGGGATAGGCATGGCAAATCACAGAATCTCCACATTGGTGCCTTGACCTGATAAACAGGTCATGGATGGCAAGAAAAACTAAGGGTAAACTCTCAGCATAGAATCTCATTCTCAAACAGCAAACTAAATGCACCACATTCCTAAGAGAATTTCAGAAATTAGTACCAAAGACATAGGAGTGGTTGTTCCTATCACATCATTTAAGCTGCTGTTCAAAGTTACAAAAGCCAAATAGAACTTTGACAATGGTTGAAGACTAACATAACTTTAAATCAGAAAGTGGTTGATTTATTGGAGCAAATTGATTTCTCCATCCATTTTACAAGTACTTTTAAAAGCCAATTATTAAGTAGGGTCAGAAGAAGTTTGTGTTCAACTGGTAGCATCAACATTATACCTTTAGTGGTTTACTTAATGTTTACCAGAATTACTGCTTTCTGACATAATGTTCTTTGAACGTATCTGAATGTATAACCAATATGGGCTGAATTGTGTCTTCCCCCAAAAAAGATGTGTTGAAGTTCTAATCCCCATTCCTTCAGAATGTGACTGTATTTGGAAAGGCTTCTTATAGATGTCATTAGTTAGGATGAGATCTTACTGAAGTTGAGTGTACACCTGATCCAAGATGACCGGTGGCGCCCGCATAAGAGGACGGCCATGTGAAGACACAACATACAGAGAGAACCCTGGGTGAAGACAGAGCTGAGATTGGAGGCATCTACAAGCCCAGGAATGCCAAGGATTGCTGCACAGCACCAGAAGGTAGGAGAGTGGCATAGAACCTTCTTTTTCAGAATCTTCAAAAGGAAACAACCCTGCTGACACCTTGACTTTAAACTCCAGTACTAGGGAAAAAGTAAATTGTTTTTTTAAACCACTCAGCTTGTGGCACTTTGCTGTGGCAGCCTAAGAGACTAAAACATTCGTAGAACTCCACACTGATTTACTCTATAATGAATCATGCTGATCAGACCTGGTGAGCAGAAATAACAACTGCTCTAGGTGCTTTAATAAGACACTGGTGTGACAGAGTTTGTCAACAAAACCTGGAAAAATTCAGAGATGGTCACGTTGATGACATTTCTAGTGAAGCATCTTGAATAAGATGGGCCTTGAAAGTTGACTGATACTGAAAATGTTGCAAAAGAAAACAGAATTTACCCAACAGTTGGACAAAACATAAATAACAGCAAAAAAGAGAGAATAATTTATGAGTATATATTTACTTTTTAAATTTTTAAAAAATGTTTATTCACCTTTGAGAGAGAGAGACAGAGTGTGAGTGGGAGAGGGGCAGAGAGAGAGGGAGACACAGAATCTGAAGCACGCTCCAGGCCCTGAGCTTTCAGCACAGAGCCCAACGTGGGGCTCGAACTCACGTACCATGAGATCATGACCCAAGCTGAAGTTGGACACTTAACCAACTTAGCCACCCAGGCACCCCAAGAGTATATATTTTTTTAAGAATAAAGTTGTTTTCATTCATAATTATATTTCTCCAACCACGTTATGAGCTTATATACCTCTACAAAGGACTGAATCTTCCTCTTTAATAATAAACAATATTTAATATATGCTTTGTGTTTATAGATTCAACATTTGAAAGTCTCTAGGATTTATCATATTCACTTAAGTAATTAATACTTGTCAAAGAGATATTTTATGCCATCCAGGTTCAAAGAAGTTGAAATCTTGTAAAAAGATTGCAAAATTTATGTAATAAAGGCTGGTATTTCCATAAAATAACTGATTGAATGCCTCAGTAAAATATTGAAGTAACCATCGAATCTCAACAGTTTTATCTGAGACGAGTTTGTAGGTCTGAGGGTTGGGCTCTGAGCTAAACAGAGAGTATTTAACTTAGCAGAATGTCTTTGCCTCTTATTCTAGCCTGAAAGCAACACTTAAAAATCCTCTGTAGGAATGTAAGGGGTCACACTTTCTCTGACTCTCCAGTGGGAAAGAGAAAGCAAATTCCAAAGAACAGGTTGACCTCTGACCCTGAAAGCAACACTGTAGTGATTAGGAGCAGAAGTTGTTTCCTTTGAGGGAAGAAAGGAGTTGTTGCTTCTTTTGGTATCCTCACTGTATCTTTCCTGGAGCAAAGTGAGATCAAATTTTAGGAAATCAATAACTCTGTGATTCTATTATTTAAATCCCAATTATAAAGGTAGAATAGATTAGGTAGAGAAATGTCATCCCCTGCCCAAGGCTGCATCAGAAACCCCTGTCACAGGTAGAATTGGAACACAAGCTTCCTTCACAGTATTGGGAGTCACCTCCTACCTGTCATATTCTTGTACTTACCTAAAACAGTTCTTTTTCATATTTAAATAATACATATATTTTAAAGGGTAAAAGCTACTGGTATATAATCTCATTTTCTGTGTCTTATAAGCCAGACCGCTCCCCAGAGTCTCGTAAATGATGAGAGAAATTCTTCAAATCGTGATACTGTGAATTTAATGTCATCTACGAGAAGGATTCTTTATGCTAAAAGCAGGTGTGCCGGTGTGAATATGTGGCTGTCCCACACTGAGGAGACATATATTTCACAGTGAGGCTCTACACACAGAAATAAACAGCCATATGGCAAACAAACTTACTTTTTACTGCTTCATTTTATTTGTTTCAAAATAGTGCAATGCCACAAATCCAGAATATTAACAACGCTCCATCTGGAGAAATGTAAGTTTTGGAGCCCCGAACCAGCACGTTATCATTCCCACAAAACTTTGGAACTTCAGTTGACTCCAAATTTGGAACACGCTTTCTGTCAGCCCAGCATGTCTTCCTAATGTTATGCTGGGACTCAGATAAAAATGTGTATAAAATGGGGAAATCTATAATTCTGGAAATATTTTAAAATGTTGACCCCCTTGACTATGGTTCTAAGAGACAATGGGATAATTTTATTAGTAAATAGTTCTATAAATTTAGTTAGCTTTATTTGTCCCTAGTTTGCAAATGAGAAAAAAGCATGTACAGAGTGTTCTGTGGCTGTCTGATCCGCATTTGGAATCCTAGATATTTAAATTAGAAATAAGTGACTGATGCTTTCTTTCTTAGTTCAACAAAAATTTTATTTAGATTCATTTGGATTTTCTAGGCAGAGTACAAGAGATGAAAATGAACAGAAGATGAGTTCTGATTTCAAGGGACCTAACTAAATATAATATCTATAATAGATTGCAAAGGATCTGAATTTCTGTTAGATATCCACTTTATTTGATGAGAAGCTAGACACTATATGGAAGTGATGTCTTTTTTCACCATTAAAAAGCTACTGAATTTGGATGGTGGAAGCAAGAAAATTAATAACAACCAAGCGAAATTCAGGGATATTTTATGGAAATAAAATATTTATGCAAAGCCCTAGCATATCATTGGTTTATTTTATATTTTCCGTTTTTTGTTTCTGTTTCCATGTTAAAGACATTGAATTGTAAAGTATCATAGCATGCATAACCACATACATAGTTTACTGAACATTTGTAAATCTAATACACATGAAACAATCACTTAATGTAGGTTAAAAAAAAAAAAAAAGAACATTAGTAGCAGTGCAGAAGCCCCTTGTATGTCACATTGTTTGTTTGTTTAACTTTTATTCCGGTATAGTTAACATACAATGTTATATTAGTTTCAGGTGTACAATGTTCAACAATTCCATACATCACCTAACGCTCATCATGACAAGTGCTGTATCTAATCCCCATCATCTATTTCACCCATTCTCCCCACCAATCTCCCCTCTGGTAACCATCACTTTGTTCTCTATAGTTAAGAGGATGTTTCTTGGTTTGCCTCTCTTATTTCCTTTGCTAATTTTTTTCTTTCTTAAATTTCACATATGAATGAAATCATATGGTGTTTGTCTTTCTCTGACTGATTTATTTTGCTTAGCATTATACTCTCTAACTCCATCCATGTGATTGGAAATGACAAGATTTCGTTCTTTTTATGGCTGAATAATATATATATATATACATATATATATATGTATGTGTATATATATATATATATATATATATATATATATTCATCTATCTATGGACACCTGGGCTGCCTCCATAATTTGGCTATTGTAAATAATGCTGCTACAAACATAAGGATGCATGTATCCCTGTGGATTAGTGTTTTTGTATTTTTAGGTTAAATACCCAGTAGTGCAATTACTGGATCATAGGGTAGTTCTACTTTTACATTTTTGAGAATCCACCATACTGTTTTCCACAGTGGCTGCACCAGTTTTCATTCCCACCAAGAGTGCAAAACAGTCCCTTTTTCTTCACATCCTCACCACAACTTGTTGTTTCTTGTGTTTTTTATTTTAAACACTCTGATAGGTGTGAGGTGATAGCTCATTCTAGTTTTGATTTTCATTTCCCTGATGATGAGTGATGTTGAGCATCTTTTCATGTGTCTGTTGGCCATCTATATGTCTTTAGAGAAATGTCTGTTCATGTCTTTTGCCCATTTTTAATTGTATTATTGGGGGGTGTTGAGTTATATCAGTTCTTTATATGGTAGGATACTAACCCTTTATCATATATGTCATTTGCAAATATCTTCTCGCATTCAGTAGGGTGCCTTTTAGTTTTGTTGATTGTTTCCTTCACTGTGCAAAACCTTTTTATTTTGATGTAGTCCCAATAGTTTACTTTTGCTTTTTATTTCCCCTGCTTCAGGAGACATATCTAGAAAAACGTTGCTATGGCCAATGTCAGAGACATTACTGCTTGTGCTCTCTTTTAGGATTCTTATGGTTTCAGGTCTCACATTTAGGCCTTTCATCCGTTTTAAGCTCAATTTCATGTAGAGTATAAGTAAGTGATTCAGTTTCATTCCTTTGCATGTAGCTGTCCAGTTTTCCCAAAACCATTTGTTGAAGAGACTGTCTTTTTCCCATTGGATATTCTTTTCTGCTTTGTTGAAGATTAAATGACCATATAATTGTGGGTTTATTTCTTGGTTTTCTATTATTCTGTTCCATTGATCTATGTGTCTGTTTTTGCACCAGTACCATAGTGTTTTGATTACTACAGCTTTGTAATATAACTTGAAGTCTGGAATTGTTATACCTCCAGCTTTGCTTTACTTTTTCAAAATTGCTTTGCTATTCACAGTCTTTTGTGGTTCCATATAAATTTTAGGATTGTTTGTTAAAGCTCTCTAAAAAAAGCTGTCAGTATTTTGATATGGATTGTTTTAAATCTGTAGATTGTTTTGGGTGGTATAAACATTTTAACAATATTTGTTCTTCCAATCCATGAGCATGGAATGTCTTTCCATTTCTTTGTGCCATCTTCAACTTATTTAATCAATGTTTTGTAGTTTTCAGAGTATGGATATTTCACCACTTTGACTAGGTTTATTCCTAGGTATCATTATTTTTGGTGGAATTTGAAATGAGTATGTCACTTTGTGATTACAATCCCTTTCTCCCAACCTCAGAAGGAAAAATTAAGCTTACTTATCATTATTTTCCTATTCCTTGTTTGCTTCTTAAGGTTTGAGCACTTATATACCCACCCCTAAAAAAATGACTTTAGTTCAAACATTTTCTGTAAAGGCCAGAGAGTAAATATTTTAGTCTTTGAGAGCCATAGGGGTCTCTGTCACAATTACCTAATTTTGCAATTGTAACACAAAAATAGCCATAGATAATGCGTAAAAGAATGAGCATGTTTATGTTCCAATAGCACCTGTAATCAATATAACTCTGTATGTTACCTAACTGGAATTAAAATAGAAACTTAAATAAATAAACAGATGATAAGCCAGACTTAACCTACAGGCCATAGCTGCTGAAGTCTGGTTTGATTTTTCCTACTTTTGAACTTTATGTAAACAGAATCATAACTTGCTATTTTTTTGTTTTCAGCTTTTTGCTTTTCTCACTCAACACTGTGTTATAGTTTGTTAATTTTCATTGTTTTTAATATTCTATTACATGAATTTTCCACAATTCCATTATGTTGATGAACATTTGAATTGTTTAAAGTTTTTGGCTATTACAATGCTGCCATATTCTGGTATATGGATTCCAGGTGCACATGTAATGAGTTGTACCACTGTATATAGTGATTAATATAATTATTGAGCTATAGGGTGTACATAAGTTCAAGTATACAGTTTAGTGTCAATCCATTCTCCAAAGTGATAGAATTGATTAGACTATGGTCAGAATGGTAATATGAGTTTAGGTTGTTCTTATAAATATTCAACTTTTGCTAGATTTTTCCATGTGTACTTGAAAATAAAGTTTGTATAATATTTCTTCTTTTATTCCATTACTTTTGCCCTTTCTGTATTTTGTATTTTAGATTTGTCTCTTGTAAACAGCATATAGTTGGTGTGATTTCTCCCAATGTGACAGGAAAATATTTAGTCCATTTGTACTGATTGTAATTATTATGACATCTTGGATTTAAACTGTCCTTTGTTGGGCTGTTTCCCAACTTTCTTTCATTCATTCTTTTCCTCTTTTTTCCCTCCTATTTTTACCCACTCCATATTGGGAACACTTAAATTGTGTTTTCTTTTGTGCTAGATGATCTCATACTGTTGTTTTCAAGATAAACATTATTGGTGGAAATGTCCTGAGATTCAGGATGAAAATGTGTTTTTGTGCTACAGAATATTTGCATTTAGAGCTGCCAGGAACAGGGTTCATCATCGGTTGCAGACTATCACAGACCAAATCCAAAGCTTTGAGTTTATCTGGCCTACACAAGCTCGGCACATCTGGATGCAAATCTGTGCAAGTGTCACAGAGTCTTAGTTTGTGTTGTTCATTTTGTTTTTAGTGCACTTTCTATACTCAACTTCTAGGCAGAATTAGCTACTGGTTCAGAAATTTAGAGAAGGTGAGAGTGTTTAATTTTTGTTAAGCCTTAATTGAGAGTGGTCATTTTATTTCAAGCTTATTGTGAAGAGGGTTTTTTTAAAATGCCACCTTATTGTCTCAATTTGGACCTTGATGTGACATACTCATATTTGAACTATGGGTAAATACCAAGACAAAAGACACTTTATTTTTCAGATATTATTCTCATGTCTCTAGGATAAATTTACCTTCAGATTTTGGCCTAGCATCTCTTCATTTTCAGCTCAACTGTTCAATGCTATTGAGATCAGTTTTTTAAAAAAATATCTATAATTTTTCTTTACGTGTTTTTTTTTTTCCATTGGAAGTTTGATCCACCTACTATTACTGGGAGGAAAAAGTCCACAGAAAATTTTATATCTAAATTTTAGTAGGTTTAGGGTAATCATTGAAAAACATTTTTGGAAAGAAAATCATATGTTTATGATATAAACTATAAAAGTAGTGTAATCTCCACTTATCAAAAGGAAAATGGTGAGAAAAGTTCAATGGATTACCAATGAACCCAAAGAGGTTAAAAAAAAGAGATTAAAATTAAAAAATGAAAATATGTTTGAAAGTTTGAGAGTAATAACCACTTTATAGCTATAAGAAAAATATACAAAATATAAAGCGAGATAGGAGATTCTACCTGGGAATGCCTAACCATATGAGAAGAAAATACCCAGATACAGTCTCAACTTTTCTCAGAATGTTTCTTTCTTTCTTTTTTTTTTTTTTCAACGTTTATTTATTTTTGGGACAGAGAGAGACAGAGCATGAACGGGGGAGGGGCAGAGAGAGAGGGAGACACAGAATCGGAAACAGGCTCCAGGCTCTGAGCCATCAGCCCAGAGCCTGACGCGGGGCTCGAACTCACGGACCGCGAGATCGTGACCTGGCTGAAGTCGGATGCTTAACCGACTGCGCCACCCAGGCGCCCCTCTCAGAATGTTTCTTTATTGGAAATATAAAACTTAAAAAAAATCCCGAGTGAGAAGAGCTTTATATTGATCTTTGATAAACAGACCAGGTGAAATGCATACAGAACAGGTACTTAGTCATTAAGTAGTAAGTCAAAGTATGGAATGTTGTTGGATACTAACATCAATAGTGTTTTAAACAAACATGAAAGGATTGTGTGATCTAACAAACAAACAAAAAACCTCTAATAATTTAAAGTGAAAACACATTCGCACATATTGCTAAAAATTATCTCAGAACAGAGCAGGGAAAATGTCAATACTACCCAAAGCAATCTACACATTCAATGCAATCCCAATAAAAATGCACTAGCATTCTTCTCATAGCTAGATCAAGCAATCCTAAAATTTGTATGGAACCACAAAAGACTGAATAGCGAGAGTAACATTGAAGACGAAAACCAAAGCAGGAGACATCACAATCCCAGACTTTAGCCTCTATTACAAAGCTGTAATCATCAAGACGGTATGGTTTTGGCACAAAAACAGACACATAGACCAATGGAATAGAATAGAGAATGCAGAATTGGACCCACAAATTTATGGCCAACTAATCTTTCATAATGCAGGAAAGGGTATCCAATGGAAAAAAGGCAGCCTCTTTAACAAATGGTGCTGGGAGAACTGGACAGCAACATGCAAAAAAAGAAAAAGAAAAAGAAAATAGACCACATTCTTACACCATACACAAAAATAAACTAAAAATGGATGAAAGACCTGAATGTGAGACAGGAAACCATCAAAACCCTAGAGGAGAAAGCAGGCAACAACCTCTTTGACCTCAGTCGCAGCAATTTCTTCTTCAACACATCTCCAAAGGTGAGGAAACTAAAAGCAAAAATGAATTATTCGTACGTCATCAAGATATAAAGCTTCTGCACTGCAAAGGAAACAATCAACAAAACTAAAGGCAACCAATGGAATGGGAGAAGATATTTGCAAATGACATATCAGATAAAGGGCTAGTATCCAAAACCTATAAGGACTCACCAAACTCCACACCCAAAAAACAAATAATCCAGTGAAGAAATGGGCAGAAGACATGAATAGATACTTTCCCAAAGAAGACATCCAGATGGCCAACAGATACATGAAATGATGCTCAACATCACGCATCATCAGGGAAATACAAATCAAAGCCACACTGAGATACCACCTCACACCAGTCAGAGTGGCTAAAATGAACAAAACAGGAGACTATAGATTCTGACAAGGATGTGAAGAAATGGGAACTCTCTTGCACTGTTGGTGGGAATGCAAACTGGTGCAGCCACTCTGGAAAACAGTGTGGAGGTTCTTCAAAAAATTAAAAATAGAACTACCCTATAACTTAGCAATTGCACTACTAGGAGTTTACCGAAGGGATACAGGAGTACTGATGCATAGGGACACATGCACCCCAATATTTATAGCAGCTCTTTCAACAATAGCCAAATTATGGGAAGAGCCTGAATATCCATCAACAGATGGATAGATAAAGAAGGTGTGGTTTTTATATACAATGGAATACTACTTGGCAATGAGAAAGAATAAAATCCTGCCATTTGCAGCAACATGGACGGAACTGGAGGCTATTACACTAAGTGAAATAAGTCATACAGAGAAAGACAGATACCATATGTTTTCACTCATATGTGGATCTTGAGAAACTTAACAGAAGACCACGGGGGAAAGGAAGGGGGAAAAAAGTTACAAAGAGAGGGAAAGAGGGAAGCCATAAGAGACTCTTAAATACGGAGAATAAACTGAGGGTTGATGGGTGGTGGGGGAGAGGGGGAAGTGGGTGATGGGCATTGAGGAGGGCACTTGTTGAGACGAGCACTGGGTGTTGTATGGAAGCCAATCTGACAATAAATTATATTAAATAAATAAATAATAAATTTTAAAAAACAGAGAAAGGAAGTCAGCATTACAACATTTTGGAAGTGATAAAAATGTCATTAAGTTTAAGTAAATACATCAGAAAGTCATGATTAATACCAACTTTTTTTAACTTTAAGTCATGTCTTCTTTTTACTGTGTTATACATTCACTTTTCCTTAACGTTAAAAAAATCTGATATTTCTATTTATCCAGAACCAGAAAATATGTGGATTCTTGCCCAATAATATTTTTAAATGGAGAAAATAATTTATGTTAAATTACTATAATTTTCTACTAAGACTCAGTGATAAATCTGACAGGCTAAAGAAAAATAGCAAATGTTATATTTTGATACTGGTTATAACTTAAATATGTCCTGAATTTCATACAACTAAAGCCATCATATATTTTTGACAGCAAGCTAAGTGGTAGGTACCTGGTGATGCACAAATGTATATCAGTGAACATAACATGGTTCTTAATTCATATCTCTAAGCTATATTCTTTGGTCTAGCAACAGAATGATATTTGGGCTAAAAAATGATTTATATAAAAAGGCAGAATATAAGGAAGAAGTGATTGATTCTAATGAAGATGGCAGGAAACTTATCACATAGGAAATAGTTGCCTAAATTAGTTCTAAAGGAAAAGCAGATACTAACTGCAAAGGGAGAAAGAAATGGCATTCCAGACTAAATGCAAACCATTGACTGCAAAAGACAGTGTGCAATAGCCTGGTGAATCCAGGATCTCCAAGGCGATTTACTTTGTATGTTATATGAGATGTGAAGAAGGGAGTAGTGCTGAATGAGCCTGGCCAATCAGATGAAGGCAGATATTGAGAAGGAGAGCCTAATAAGCCAAAGATATTTACCATTTATTCTACATTTAATGGGCAATTATTGTATGTAGAGTGGGAAGTAATATTATTAGAACTTCATTTAGAAAGTTTACTCTGGTAATTAGAGGGCCCTGAGACTGGAGTAATAAAAGCCAGTTAAATGCTGTCATAGTTCCATAGGAATTTAACTGAACTGGGTTGAAGCCAAAGAAATGCATTTCTTCAAATATCAGAGAAAACCAAGTTCAGTTAACTTAAATACTTACTTAAACTCTAAAAAGACTACACAGGAGAAAAGAATATAGACAATCAACTACCAAGGCCAAAATCATCTAGAACTACAATTCTGTCTTTAAAACTTCTGCTAATTGGTCTCTCATTTGAAGGCCTCATTTGAGGCCATTTATATAATAGGTTGGGTAATTGGCTATAGAGACAGAGGAAGGTAAACTCAATGGCAACATGGAACTATAAACGAATGCCATGATTAATGAAATACAGCAGTTAGCTTTATTAGTTCACATACCTAAACTGAAAAATAATAGACTATTTCATAGAACAACCAAGCTGGAAATAAAAGGGGTGTGCTAAACCTCAGGAACACATAGAACATGGATGCAACCTCTGTTAAGGCATGTTCTCTAGACTTTGCTTTTCCCTGCACAACGGATTTTTCTTTCACTCTACACATGGAGAAAAATTTGCTAGTATCTCTCAATCTTTACATCACCTCTTTGATATCTGAGAGAAGGACTGCTTCAACTCATTGGGCTCTTCTCTGAAAATCCAGGGGAAGGAACTGGCCCATGCACATAGAAGCCAAAGATCATTTGCTACATGGATAAAGGTATTGAGTCTAAGAAGAATGTGTGAGAAGGGGTTCAGCTGCAGATATCCAGTCTCCTAGATGTCTAATACAAAAGAAAACTCATAATACTCAGTTTGTAACATTAACCAAATAGCAAATAAAAATAAATTATTATTTGAGTGTTCACTGTTTGCCACATATTCTGTCTAAATTTTAGATGCCTCATCTCATTGAATCATATACATAAGCAGTGGAAATTATTGCATTCTCATTTAGAGATGAAAACCCTAAGATATTGAGGGGTTAAATAATCTCTTCAATGTCACATGAACTCTGAAGCCAGGATCTTAAACCATATAGTAAAAGATGTGAATTAGAAGCAAGGATATAAGTATTTTGTCATCCTGAGAAGGATGTTTTCATCAGATGATTCTCTACATTATATGATCCTTCATACCATACCTCTAGGTAGATAATCTTACCTAGGTCTTGAATGACTGAAAAGAGGGAGAATTTGAAATGTTTTTGGTAATTCACTGTGGGATTTGAAACACTTTGAAATATAAAACTAAAATTTTAGTGAAAAAAAACATATTTTTAAATAATAGATAAGAGAAATAAATTTAATGGATCTAATTTACTCAATGGGAAAATAAAAATTTCCTTATCATAAAAATGAACAAAAATTTCCCGAAATAAAAAGCCAACTTCAGATATCAATTTTATCTTTGTTACTTTGTCAGTTTGTCTCCTTCCATCAAAATTACATGCCTGGCACAATGATGAAACAGATAAAGGCATTTACAAGTACAGGAAATCTCTATCCACCCCATATGTTAAGGAAAAAAAAAAAACTATTAAAAACTTCTGATAGAAAGGAATTTCAGACAAATGCACCATAGATGGGGTGAGATTAAGGAGAAACATCCATCATAGGTGCACAAACGATCTTCCTCTTCTTAGAAGGGAAACAAATATACCTAAACCCCACTAATTCCCTGGGTTTAAAGAGCTGGTGAACTGTGGAGAGGTGTGTCAGGACTGGATTGTACATGTCAAAGTTATTGTGTCAGAATGAATGCAGAAAAAGTAACAAGTAAGACATTATAATTGAATGAACAAAGATAGCTATTAAACTACCCAAAATACAAAATTATAAAATCAGTCTTGTAACATGAATGAACAATAAAAAACCATGACTGAATAAATTGTATTACTGGGAAGGTGAATTAACATTAGGATATATACTTTATCATTTGAATATGCCAAGTAAGTCATCCTTACGGTCACCTTTATAGATACCAAAAGTTGTTTAAATAAACATGTTTTTTCCTAAGAAAAAAGTTAGTAGAGATTTAAGTATTTAAGTAAATGCACACATACATATACAAACATGACACAGGTACTCCATTTATATAATGAAAAGTGCCAGAGGCAAGATATGGCTGCTTATATCATCTGTGAACAATTGGTAATTCTCAGTAGATGTTTGTACACTGCAAAACAAATAGCAGCAACACAGACAATAGCATAGCATCTAGAGAACTATCTATAAATTGAATTAAATTTTCATCAATTTTGAAGATTTGGTAGTTAAGCAACTCTCAAAAAATCACTTACTGAATGATTTAGACAAAAAAATTGGAACAGTTTACACATCTTTAGAAGAAAGCAAAATAACAGGGTCTCTATATAACATGTTTGGTAATCCAGGAAAAAAGAATGTGCTGAAGAGAAAGCAAAGGTTTAAAATGTGTAAAACTTAGGGGCGCCTGGGTGGCTCTGTCGATTGTCTGATTTCAGCTCAGGTCATGATCTCCTGGTTTGTGGTTTTGAGCCCCGCATCGTGCTCTGTGCTGACAGCTCAGAGCCTGGAGCCTGCTTCAGATTCTGTCTCCCTCGCTCTCTGCCTCTCCGCCCCGCCCCCCCCCCTCAAAAATAAGTAAACATTAAATTTTTTTTTTTAATTTGTAAAACTTAGTTAAGAAATATGGGAAACATATTTGGCCCTTGCTGCTGTTACATTTGTCCTGACCTCCTAGAGACATCAATTATATCATATAATTATTATATTCTCTTTTCTCTGTAGTTAATAGCTTTACTCTAATTATTCTTTTTCCTGGTCATTTTCATCCATGACTTTAGATGGGATCTCAAGTTACCCTGTATTTTACCTATCCTACTAATATTATAAAGCTTTAAATTTTCCTTTTTTAACTCCTAATGTAGATTTCAGTTCCGCTATTATATCTTGATGCTGTTTGCAATCTTGTTTTACCTTATCCAAATCCCTTTTCATCTCATGCATTTGCCTAATTTATCTTTCTAAATTACATAAATGGGAAGGTCTATGTCTTCCTGCACTTTAAGGGTGTCAAATATTCTTGTGAAAATTCTTCTAGATCTTGCAGTATATATTTTCAAAGAAATGTTTTTCCTCTGATTCTCTTAGATGCTGAAAACTATGGCTAAGCTTTACCAGGCCTGTATTTTTGTTGGTTGACAGGCAAGTTCTTTTCTTGCACAATATTAGCCAAAATGCATGATGCTTGTTGTCTTTTGACCTTTAGTGTCACTGAACCTACAACTTCCAGAATATATTATACTGCAATATCACTTGTTTCAAAGACATTTTAAGCAATTTGCAATTCTGTGGGAATACAGAAAAATGGTGGCGTGGGCCAGCATTCTGATTACCCTTCAGATTGATATTCTAGTGGCATACAAATTTAAACTAGATATACATAGAAGAATTTCAATGAAAATTAGTTTTCCTTTTTCGTCCATATTATTTTTTCTAATTTTTTAAAATGTTTATTTAATTTTGAGAGGGAGAGAGAGAGAGAAAGAGAGAGAGAGTGTGTGAGTGGTGGAGGGGCAGAGAAGGAGGGAGACACAGAATCCGAAGCAGGCTCCAGGCTCTGAGCTGTCAGCACAGAGCCCTATGCGAGGCTGGAACTCAAGAACCAGGAGATCAAGACATGAGCCGAAGTCGGATGCCTAACCGACTGAGCCACCCAGGTTCACCTCCTCCAAATTATATGTATAAACCAATTTCTGGGGTGGCTGGGTGGCTCAGTCAGTTAAGAGCCCGACTCCTGATTTCAGCTCAGGTCATGATCTCACCATTTGTGAGATCCAGCCCCTTGCATTGGGCTCTGCCCTGATGGTATGGAACCTGCTTGGGATTCTCTCTCTCCCTCTCTCTCTGCCCCTCCCCTGCTTGCACTGTCTTGCTCTCTCAAAATAAATAAATAAACATTAAAAAAAAAAACCAATTTCAGATACACTAAATCAGAACCATCAGAGGAGTGGGATGGGAGGAATATATATATATATATATATATATAATCAACTCTCAGCAATACTAATTCCAGCTTTTGACAAAGGACTATCTAATAGAGAGTTATCTGGTTTTCCAGTTGATACAGGCTCTGATTCTCAAACAAACAAAAACCTCACAATGGAATAAACAATAAGAGATGTACATTTTTTTTCCATATGATTTTGTGTTTCATATGAAGCCAAGAAATTATGGTTTGTCAAAGTCAAAGGTAATTTTTCTGTTTTGTTACATTTTTCTTAGTAGGGATTCCTAACTATATTTAATGTCACATTGTCTGTAAATCTTAGAATGAAGTATGATTGTGAGTTTCTGACCTCTTCTTTTTTAATTCACAAGTGGCTTTAATAAAAGTTTGCAAGATTATATCAGGGACTTCCAGATATACAACATTTTGAACTAGAATTCCTGAAAATTATTTTTAATGTTTCTTAGAACTATGTTGTAGTTATTTGGAAAATTCACTTGAAAAAACATACTATCTTGATTTAAATAACAAAAAAAGAATGTATGTCCATTTAAATGCTGTTTCACTTTTCCAAATTTCACTTTTATATGAGCTTAAATATTTTGAATTATTTTTATTTTCATCTATACATGCTTTTCACATAAGGGTATGCCACTTGCTTTAATGTCAATGACATTACAAGGTAATAATCACAGATTCATTTTTTCCTTATTTCTAATTAAACCATTAAAACGCATTGGCTGTGTTGTAGGTTAGTCAATTCTCCAACATACAGCTGGGGTTGTCTCAATTTATATTTTGAGGTAAGAAGCACAAATACTAACCAAAATGCAAAATTTCTTTCATTTCCTGCCAAAATTTAAGTCCCATTTTTGCCACAGTAGAAGAAGCACATTATACAGGATATGGCTCTCTGATTGTTAGCTCTCGTGCCAGTTTCATGTGAACACCGTAGAGTTACAACAGCAGATGGACTCCCCAAGTTAACACTTGGAATCTAAAGGTGTTTTGAGGACTCTGGTACTCAGTGCAATCCCTTAGTGAGAGATTATAAAGAAGTGGGAAAGAAGAGTAACATTAAATTGTGCAACAAAACAGTGGATTTGAATCAGTCAGCCAGATTTTTGTTTGTTTTATGTGTGCTTCTGATACTGGACTTGGGATCAAAAGATGACTAGAATCTACTTCTCAAATCCAATAGTCATTCCTTAGACATCATCTTGTCAGCACCTGGTAGAGATGAATACCTTCTAAAAAATTTTCTTCACATTTATATGAACTATACCTGAAGGGTTGTTTTGTCCCCCTCTGTTCCTACCTCACTAATTCATATTTCTCAATATCCTTTCTGGAACTTTCTCATCTTCATAAGTTCTAAATTGTAGAAGGCCCTGGGACTGTCTTCAAGACCTCTTTTTTTGTTCCCTACATGATCTTATTTAACCCCATGACTTTAAAAACTATTTATACGCTGATGGCTCCAAAATTTATATATCTGGTTCAAACGTCTTATATAAAATCTATTTTTGAAAATTTTTAAATATTTTTTTAATTTTATTTTTTTCTATTTACATCCAAATTAGTTAGCATATAGTGCAACAATGATTTCAGGGATAGATTCCTTAATGCTCCTTTCCCATTTAGCCCATTCCCCTTCCCATTCCCCCTCCAATAACCCTCTCTTTGTTCTCCATATTTATGAGTCCCTTATGTTTGTCCCCCTCCCTGTTTTTATATTATTTTTGTTTCCCTTCCCTTATGTTCTTCTGTTTTGTCTCTTAAAGTCCTCATATGAGTAAAGTCATATGATATTTGTCTTTCTGACTGACTAATTTCACTTGGCATAATACCCTCCAGTTCCATCCACGTAGTTGCAAATGGCAAGATTTCATTCTTTTTGATTGCCAAGTAATACTCCATTGTATGTATATACCACTTCTTCTCTATCCATTCATCCATCGATGGACATTTGGGCTCTTTCCATACTTTGGCTATTGTTGATAGTGCTTCTATAAACATGGGGGTGCATGTGTGCCTTAATACAGCACACCTGTGTCCTATGGATAAATACCTAGTAGTGCAATTGCTGGGTTGTAGGGTGGTCTATTTTTAGTTTCTTGAGAAACCTCCATACTATTTTCCAGAGTGGCTGCACCAGCTTGCATTGCCACCAACAATGCAAAAGAGATCCTCTTTCTCTGCATCCTCGCCAACATCTGTTGTTGCCTGAGTTGTTAATGTTAGCCATTCTGACAGGGGTGAGGTGGTATCTCATGGTGGTTTTGATTTGTATTTCCCTGATGATGAGTGATGTTGAGCATTTTTTCATATGTCGGTTGACCATCTGGATGTCTTCTTTGGAGAAGTGTCTATTCATGTCTTTTGCCCATTTCTTCACTGGATTATTGTTTTTTGGTGGAATATTTAGGGTTTTCCATATGGAGTATCATGTCATCTGCGAAGAGTGGAAGTTTGACCTCCTCCCAGCTGATTTGGATGCCTTTTATTTCTTTGTGTTGTCTGATTGCAGAGGCTAAGACTTCCAATACTGTGTTGAATAACAGTGGTGAGAGTGGACATCCCTGTCTTGCTTCCTGACCTTAGGGGGAAAGCTCTCAGTTTTTCCCCACTGAGGATGATATTAGTGCTGGGTTGTTCATGTATAGCTTTTATGATCTCAAGGTGTGCTCCTTCTATCCCTACTTTCTTGAGGGTTTTTATCAAGAAAGGATGCTGTATTTTGTCAAATGCTTTCTCTGCATCTATTGACAGGATCATGTGGTTCTTGTCCTTTCTTTTATTGATGTGGTGAATCACGATAATTGTTTTGTACATATTGAACCAGCCCTGCATCCTGGGTATAAATCCCACGTGGTTATGGTGAATATTTTTTTTAATGTATTGTTGGATATGGTTGGCTAGTATCTTGTTGAGGATTTTTGCATCCATGTTCATCAGGGAAATTGGTGTATAGTTTTCCTTTTTACTGGGGTCTCTGTCTGGTTTTGGAATCAAGGTAATGCTGGCTTCATAGAAAGAGTTTGGAGGTTTTCCTTCCATTTCTATTTTTTGGAACACCTTCAAGAAAATAGGTGTTAACTCTTCCTTAAATGTTTGGTAGAATTCCCCTGGCAAGCCATCTGGCCCTGGACTCTTGTTTTTTGGCAGATTTTTTATTACTACTTCGATTTCCTTACTTGCTATGGGTCTGTTCACATTTTCTATTTCTTCCTTTCAGTTTTGGTAGTGTATTTATGTCTAGGAATTTGTCCATTTCTTCCAGATTGCCCATTTTATTGGCCTATAATTGTTCATAATATTCTCTTATTGTTTTTATTTCTGCTGTGTTGGTTGTGATCTCTCCTCTTTCATTCCCGATTTTATTTATTTGGGTCCTTTCCTTTTTCTTTTTGATCAACTGGTTAGTGGTTTATCAATTTTATTAATCCTTTCAAAGAACCAGCTTCTGGTTTCATTGATCTGTTCTACTGTTTTTTGGGTTTCAATAGCATTAATTTCTGCTCTAATCTTTATAATTTCCTGCCTTCTGTTGGTTTTGGGTTTTGTTTGCTGTTCTTTTTCCAGCTCTTTAAGGAATAAGGTTAGGTTGTATATCTGAGATCTTTCTTCTTTAGGAAGGCCTGGATTGCTATATACTTAATTGCTATATACCTCTTATGACCACCTTTGCTGCATCCCAGAGGATTTGGGTTGTGGTGTTATCATTTTCATTGGCTTCCATATACTTTTTAATTTCCTCTTTAACTGCTTGGTTAGCCCATTCATTCTTTAGGAGGATGTTCTTCAGTCTCCAAGTATTTGTTACCTTTCCAAAGTTTTGTCTTGTGGTTGATTTTGAGTTTCATAGTGCTGTGGTCTGAAAATATACACGGTATGATCTTGATCTTTTTGTACTTGATGAGGGGCTGATTTGTGTCCCAGTATGTGGTCTATTCTGGAGAACTTTCCATGTGCATGGGAGAAGAATGTATATTCTGCTGCTTTAGGATGAAATGTTCTGAATATATCTGTTAAGTCCATCTGGTGCAGTGTGTCATTAAAAGTCATTGTTTTCTTGTTGATGTTTTGATTAGACAATCTGTCCATTGCTGTGAGTGGGTGTTGAAGTCTCCTACTATTGTGGTATTACAATCGATGAGTTTCTTTATGTTTGTGATTAATCAATTTATATATTTGGGTGTTCTCACATTTGGCGCATAAATGTTTACAATTGTTAAGTCGTCTTGGTGGATAGACCCCTTGATTATGATATAATGCCCTTCTTCATCTCTTGATACAGTCTTTATTTTAAAGTCTAGATTGTCTGATGTAAGTATGGCTACTCTGGCTTTCTTTTGCTGACCATTAGCATGATACATGGTTCTCCATCCCCTTATTTTCAATCTGAAGGTGTCTTTAGGTCTAAAGTGGGTCTCTTGTAAACAGCATATAGACGGATCTTGTTTTCTTATCCATTCTGTTACCCTATGTCTTTTGATTGGTGCGTTTAGTCCATTGACATTTAGAGTGAGCACTGGAAGATATGAATTTATTGCCATTATGATGCTTGTAGAGTTGGAGTTTCTGGTGGTGTTCTCTGGTCCTTTCTTTTTTTTTTTATTTTTTTTATTTTTTTTTTTTTTTTTTTTTTTTTTTTTTAAATTTTTTTTTCAAAGTTTATTTATTTTTGGGACAGAGAGAGACAGAGCATGAACGGGCGAGGGGCAGAGAGAGAGGGAGACACAGAATCGGAAACAGGCTCCAGGCTCTGAGCCATCAGCCCAGAGCCCGACGCGGGGCTCGAACTCACGGACCGTGAGATCGTGACCTGGTTGAAGTCGGACGCTTAACCGACTGCGCCACCCAGGCGCCCCCTCTGGTCCTTTCTAATCTTTGTTGCTTTTAGTATTTATTTATTTATTTATTTATTTATTTATTTATTTATATTTTCATCTTTTCTCCCCTCAAAGAGTCCCCCTTAAAATTTCTTGCAGGGCTGGTTTAGTGGTCACAAACTCCTTTAATTTTTGTTTGTCTGGGAAACTTTTCATCTCTTTTTCTATTTTGAATGACAGACTTGCTGGAGAGAGAATTCTTGGCTGCATTTTTTTTTCTGACTCAGCACATTGACTATATCCTGCCACTACTTTCTGGCCTGCCAAGTTTCCGTGGATAGGACTGCTGCAAACCTGATCTGTCTTCCCTTGTAGGTTAGGGACTTTTTTTTCCCTTGCTGCTTTCATGATTCTTTCCTTACCTGCGTATTTTGTGAATTTGACTATGATATGTCTTGTTGATGGTCGGTTTTTGTTGGATCTAATGGGAGTCTCTGTGCTTCCTGGATTTTGATGTCTGTGTCTTTCCCCAGGTTAGGAATTTTTTCTGCTATGATTTGTTCACATAACCCTTCTACCTCTATTTCTCTCTCTTTCTCTTCTGGGACCCCTATGATTCTGATATTGTTTCTTTTTAATGAGTCACTGATTTCTCTAATTCTTAAATTGTGCTCTTTTGCCTTAATCTCCCTCTTTTTTTCTGTTTTGTTATTCTCCATTAGTTTGTCTTCTGTATCACTGATTCTCTGTTCTGCCTCATCCATCGTTGCCGCTGCGGCATCTATCCATGATTGCAGCTCAGTTATAACATTTTTTATTTCATCCTGACTAGTTTTTACTTCTTTTATCTCTGCAGAAAGGGATTCTAATCTATTTTCAACTCCAGTTAGTATTCTTATTATCGTGATTCTAAATTCTGGTTTAGACATCTGGTTTATCTATGTTGGTTAAGTCCCTATAGTTTCTTCATGTGCTTTCTATTGGGGTGAATTTCTTCATTTTGTCATTTTGAAGGGAGAAAAGGAATTAATGAAGTAGAAAAAATTAAAAGTAAAAAAATTAAAATTAAAAAATATTAAAATTAAAAACATACAAACATAAAATAAAATAAATGATGCTAGATCCTAGGTGTGTTTTGGTCTGGGTGTTGAAAGTGGCTTGATAGATTAGAGAAATAAGGGGAAAGAAGAAAAAAAAAGGAAATCATTTAAAAATTTGAAAAAATGCATACACTGAAGTAGACTAAAATGAAATGATGAAATAAGCTAGAATTTGAAAACATTTACACGAAAGTAAAAACTGTAGTAGAAAAAAAATTATATTTTTAATGAAAACTAAAAATGAAAAAAACTAAAAATGAATCTTTTTCTGTATTCAAGAAAGGGAAAAGAAATGAAAAAAATAAAAATAAGGAAATCATTTGAAAATTTGAAAAAATGAATACACTGAAGTAGACTAAAATAAAATAATGGAAGTAAAATAGAATTTGAAAAAATTTACACAAAAGTAGAAAATATAGTAAAAAAATTAAAGAAAAATATTTCTAATAAAATTGAAAATAAAAATGAATTTCTTCTTTTTCTGTATTCCAGAAAAAGAAAAGAAATGAAAAAAGAAAAAAGGAAAAAAGAAAAAAAATAAAGAAAATTGAATAGATGGACCTGCTAACAGACTGAAATATGACTGAAATTACTTCGTTTTTCCCTAGAAGTGAGACTATGAAGTGCTTTATAGTCCATAAACTAAGCAGGCAGTGAGACTTTTGTTCTTGAAGAGTGAGGTTGGCCTATTGGGTGGAGCTCAGTGTAATGACTCTATTATCCACTAGATGGTGCTGCTAGCCTACTGTGGGAGATTGTTGTGGCTCTTGTAGGTGCCTATGCGCATGCACTGGAGCGGTGAAAATGGCATCACCCAGCTACCCAGTCTCTAGTATCCGAACTCTGTTCTCCCCAGTCAGCAATCACACACCCGTCCTTTGTCTTCAGCTTTCCTCCACTCCCCGCTTTTACATTGTCTGTGACCAAGCCCCAGGTAGTACCTCTCTCCCACATTTTGTCTCGGATGAGGCTGTTTTCCCTGGCCCCTTACTTCTGAGGGACTGCAGCTTTGACCCATTCAGCCTCTCTGTGGGAGAGTCTCACGGAGCAACAGCCGAATGCTGGCCACACCCAGGAAAAGTTCACAGGACCCATGTTGCTGATTATGTCCAGAGACTACGGCTGGGTGGTAGACCACCCCAGAAAAAGTTTGCAAGACCGCGTAGCAGCAGTGTTTCAGGGATTATGGAAAATCACAACACACATCTGGCACCAGGCTTCACCCTTAACGACCTTGTTCCAGCACCAGCGAATGTGGCCATTTTCTGGGGTCTGTGGGGCCCAGGTTGCCTCACAGCCTCTACCAAATGTTCTTTCTGCAGTGGAACTGCTTCTCCCCATGTGGCTCAGTACCTCCCAGACCCCACTCTGCTCCTGGGGATTCGCCCTTCCCACCAGAGCACCACCAGGTATTAAGCTGTGGAGTTGCAGCCTTTGCTTTCCCCTTGTTTACAGTCTTAATGGAATTTAAACCCTGTCCTTTCTCCTTTCTCCCTTTCTAGTTCAGTCCCTACAGCTGTTTCCAATTTCCCACTTTCTCTCCAGCTGCTTTTGGGGAGGGGTGCTTTCCCCATATTCTCCCCACCGTCTCCACTCTCTCTCTGTCTGCAAAAGGACCTCCTTGCCCTCTGTGGCTTCTCTCTCCCCCAGTTCACTTCTCTGCGCTACATACCTGCTGAATTCTGTGGTTCAGGTTGTGCAGATTGTTGTGTTAATCCTCAGATCAGTTTTCTAGGTGTGCAGGATGGCTTATTGTTGATATGGCTGTATTTCATGGATGCGAGACACAAAAAAAAGCTTCCATGCTATTCCCCCATCTTGGTTCCTTTTTCGAATTTTTTTTTAATACTTAATTTGCTCTCTTGGAAGCCTATTTAATGTTTCAAAAGTATGAGTCCAAAATTTCCACTTTCCATAACTTGATTTATCACTTTGTTTTTTATGTGAAAACAATGGTAACATAGTTCCATTTCCATCCATGAAGGTATAAGTCTTGTGGAATTTACCTTCCCATTGTAAACAACTAGAAAAGTTGACAAGTTATGTGAAGTGACTGTTTTGAGAGATTGAACAAGAGATAGTTAATTAATGTGATGCAGGGAATTCTTTCATAAAGGTACATATATCAAACCATCACATTGTGAACCTTTAATATCTTAAAATTTTATTTACCAATCATACCTGAATAAAGCTGAAGGGTGGGGGAGGGGATGAGGGGAAGAGACGAAGAGAGATGGAATAGCAGTAACATGGAAGCTAGCATCAAAAATGGCCCTTTCTTTCCTTCTTGTACTCACAGTCATGTATTTGCCTCTCATGTCCAATAAGAATGACCTAGAGAACCAATGTGATTTTGTCAAAATTATGATGTGTGACTTCTAAGCCAAGGTCAAAAAGAAACTGTGATTTCTATCTTGCTGTCTTTTGGAAAACTTTTGAAGGGGGAAGCCAGATAAAAAGACATGAAGACAATTAATAACCCTGTGGAGGGGTCCACGTGGTGAGATCTATATAACCATGTGGATCATGGTTTCCTCATGATGGTATCCTAAAACAATATGTTGACTACAACATCATGAACGACATTGACCCAAAACCACCCCAAAAGGCTGAAGCAAGACCCACCAAAAAACTGTATGAAATAATACATTTTTATGGTTCAAACTGCTGTATTTAGGAGTGTTAGCCTTCTCAGCAATAAATAACTAATACAGCTCTAGGAAACTTGGATGTGGAAAGCTTCTGTAACAAATAACTGTGATGGGGAGGATTTTAGACTCAGACAATGAGCAGAAGCTAAAAGGATTCTGATGAGAGAGTTAGTGAAATACTAAAATGCCTGACTAGAGGGCTGGGGCCTCTGGAGAGGCTGCCAGTAGGGGCTTAAAGGAAAGTGATGAAATGATTTTAGAAACGCAAGGAATAGAAACACCAATGATTTAGATGCAGGAAGTTTAGCAACGCAGTCATCTGAAATAACGTGTAAAATAAGAATATGTATCTAATTAACTGGATGATCAAACTAAGGAAACTTGTAGGCAGACTGCTGGTGCCACGTGGTTTCTTATTGCTGCTTATGTAAAATGTGAAGCTTGATGTACACACTTACCAGCCCAGATGCAATCATGGTCGAGTGAGGTTCTGCCCATCTCTATGCTCACAACCACTGCTTAGTTCTTTACCACTTTAAAAATATTCAACACACAAAACACCACGGTCTCCAAACCATATATATTGGTATCATTTCTCAACCAGTATGCTCCTTTTATTGTATTCATTTCTGAACTTTCCAGAATGCTTTGCTGTTCAATAAGTCTTCACTTATTAGTGACATGTCTTTAAATTTTTCCCATAGTGCATGTCCCTATGAGAAAGAGAGGGATTAATAAAAAATTAAATAAAGTTTAGTCTTGTTGCCTCCAAAAACTGCAAAACTGGAGCAAAAGTTGCCCCTTTTCTTAGTTGTTTGAGAGCTTAAATTTCTGAACACGTGGGCAAAGGGAATGGGAATGGTTCCAGGGCCACCCAGGATTTCAAAAGGGCAGAGCATGAGTGACTATGAAGCCACATATTCCTTCCTGTTGAGCTGGCCTTGCATTTAGCGTGTCCTGTTCAATTATAAGTTACTAGTGGAGCGCCTGGGTGGTTCAGTTGGTTGAGGGTCTAACTCTCGATTTCCGCTCAGGTCATGACCTCACAGTTCGTGGGATTGAGCTTAGTATTCTTCCTCTCCTCCTCTCTGCCCCAGTCTTTCTCTAAAAATAAATGAATAAACATTTAAAAAAATCTTTAAAAATAAGTTACTAAAAGTTCAGCTCATCGTGTTATATGAGGATCTATTGAAAAAACCATAAGTGTTTAGCTAACAGACAAGAAAACCTAAGGGAGAGGGAGAACTACGACAATAAACTCCAAACATTTTAAGGGAAATCGTTTATGAACAAGGTTCAATTTGGCTATTTGTGTATAAAACACAAAACTAGACTCAGTCTTTAAAAATACAGGGAACATATCTTTCTATTCAATGCAGAAGCATAGAATAGAATAATTTGCTTATCGAATGACTAGCCTACTTAGCTCATGAGTCCTTCATCACTGTCAGAGAAGAAATTCATGGGCTAGGGAGAAATTTGAAGCAAATTATTTGTAATTCCTTTCTAATCCTGAGATTCTGTGCTTTGCTCTTCCTAATCTTTTGTTATTTGAGAAAGGAAACAAGAGATGTCAGTGTTTTAGGAATTAAAAAAAATAATTCCTTAGTTTAAATTAATTTTAATTAATTAAAAATTAATTCAAAATTCAAAACACATGCCATTATTTTTTTATTGTCTTTTTTTTCAATATATGAAGTTTATTGTCAAATTGGTTTCCATACAACACCCAGTGCTCATCCCAAAAGGTGCCCTCCTCAATACCCATCACCCACCCTCCCCTCCCTCCCACCCCCCATCAACCCTCAGTTTGTTCTCAGTTTTTAACAGTCTCTTATGCTTTGGCTCTCTCCCACTCTAACCTCTTTTTTTTTTTTTTTCCTTCCCCTCCCCCATGGGTTTCTGTTAAGTTTCTCCGGATCCACATAAGAGTGAAAACATATGGTATCTGTCTTTCTCTCTATGGCTTATTTCACTTAGCATCACACTCTCCAGTTCCATCCACGTTGCTACAAAGGGCCATATTTCATTCTTTCTCATTGCCACGTAGTACTCCATTGTGTATATAAACCACATCTTTATCCATTCGTCAGTTGATGGACATTTAGGCTCTTTCCTTTCAATTTGGCTATTGTTGAGAATGCTGCTATAAACATTGGGGTACAAGTGCCCCTATACATCAGTACTCCTATATCCCTTGGGTAAATTCCTAGCAGTGCTACTGCTGGGTCATAGGGTAGGTCTATTTTTAATTTTTTGAGGAAGCTCCACACTGTTTTCCGGAGTGGCTGCACCAATTTGCATTCCCACCGACAGTGCAAGAGGGTTCCCGTTTCTCCACATCCTCTCCAGCATCTATAGTCTCCTGATTTGTTCATTTTGGCCACTCTGACTGGCGTGAGGTGATATCTGGGTGTGGTTTTGATTTGTGTTTCCCTGATGAGGAGCGACGTTGAGCATCTTTTCATGTGCCTGTTGGCCATCCGGATGTCTTCTTTAGAGAAGTGTCTATTCATGTTTTCTGCCCATTTCTTCACTGGGTTATTTGTTTTTCAGGTGTGGAGTTTGATGAGCTCTTTATAGATTTTGGATACTAGCCCTTTGTCCGATATGTCATTTGCAAATATCTTTTCCCATTCCGTTGGTTGCCTTTTAGTTTTGTTGGTTGTTTCCTTTGCTGTGCAGAAGCTTTTTATCTTTATAAGGTCCCAGTAGTTCATTTTTCATGCCGTTATTTTTAAAACAGCTTGTATTAAATATTTAGAGGTTTTTTCTTCCTTTGTAAATTGAGCCAAAGCAACTGAGATAATATTGGATATTAATTCAACTTATTCAATTTAATTTTTCTTTTATGCTCTAGAAACAGTAAAAATATTAGGCACATGAGTAGGCTAGTTCCTAAGAGTTAGCACTCACCATTAACATAAAACATATTTAATGATTGGTATGATACAGCCACCAAAATATCAGAAAAAAAAAAGTTGATAAATGATTAATTCAGCTGTACCAATACCTTCCTAAAAATCAAATGTATTTATATTCATCTACTTATTCACTGGAAAAAAAATACTCTTGTTAGATGCTGAAATTACAAAAAGTAAATTTAGACCTATCCTCAGGATTTCACAGTCTAGAGGACAGATAAAGCTTTAAAATGGTAAATTCAAAAGAGCTAAGGAAATAAAAACACGGTAAGGAATAATATGGTATTTTAGGGGTGAGGACATGTTCCCTACCTCTTGGCAGAGGGAGATCTATTAACTACTTTTCCTTACAGCCTCATTCATCCCTTTCTTGGAAAGAGAGGGCAAGTATCTTACTTGATTGGTGAAAATAGTTGTATAAAAGACTGGGGGTGTGTAACTCTGCCCTTTCTCCTTGGATCCATTCTGTCTACAGGGAGCATGTGCTCTGCTCTATACTCTTGAGAAATCAGTGGTGATCTGCTCTGTACTCTTGAGAAGTCTAGTGATTACAAATAGGCTGTGAAAGTTTCAATATCAGGAAGTCCACTTACTGGCAGAAAAATACAAGTGTCCAATACTACCTTTATCATTAACAAAACTGACATTTTTACATTTTTTGTTGGTGTCATTTTCTTTTTCAAACTGCTGTCTTCATATACAAGTTTATTATTTTCCCCAGCTTTACTGATATGTAATTGCTATCTAACTGTTGGCGATTGCTGAAGACTTCTAAAGGATACTCTCAGATTCTTGCCACATAGCTCCCTCCATAGATGGGCATTTCACAACATGACTGCTTTTTTCAAGGTTGGCAGGAGAATGTCTCACCCTTTGCTCATATAACATAAAAATCATGGGAGTCACTATCTCATCACCTTTGCCATATCATTTAATCTCATCAAGTTAATGGCGCTTCTGCCATAATCACAGGTACTACCTACATTCAAAGAGAGATTGGGGCACATGGGTTGCTCGGTCCAATAAGCATCTGACTCTTGATTTTAGCTCAGGTCATGATCTCAGGGTTCTTGAGTTCGAGCCCCACATCGGGCTCTCTGCTGTCAGTGTGGAGCCCGTTTCAAATCCTCTATCTCCCTCTCTCTCTGCCCCTCCCCCCCCTCTCTTTCTCTCTCTCAAAAATAAATAAATAACTTAAGAAAAGAAGAATTGGAATTCTTGGAATTTCCTTTGTCTCCCTCTCTTTCTCTGCCCCTCCCCACTCAGTCTTCCTGGCTCTCTCTCAAAATAAATAAATAAACATTGAAAAAACACTAAAAGAGAGACAGAGAGAGAGAGAGATTAAACAGGGCATGTACTCCAGGAAGAGAGAATCTTGGGGATTGTCTCATAATTCTCCCTACCATACCCCCTTATTTCCTACATGGATTTCATAGTAGAGATTTCAGAAAATGTATATATATTTTAAATATCTGACTTCTCTAATTTGGCTAATAGTGATCTTACTATAAAGGATATTTGATTCTATCTCACCTATAGGGGAAAAAAAGATAAAATTTTAAAGATATTGTTTCAGAGATTTTTGTGCTTGTCTTTCCAGTTAATACTAAATACAAAAATAGGTTTTAATACTAAAACCCTACATTGTCTAAGAACTAAATATCAAAAACAGCATGTACTGCTAAGGTAACTGTTTATCATTTACTCATACATTCATGCTCATGTATACTGTTTGTAAAAAAGGGAAGAAGGTCTAAAACATGTTCTGAAAAAAATCTTTCACAGGAATTCTAAAAATGTGTATATATGTGACTCAACAAGGCAAGCCATAACCTTTCAGTTACCATTGTAATTTTGAGTTCTTATAATACAAACATGATATCTGACAGCATATATTATATACAAGTTGGAATAAAGACGATATTTATATGCAATGCTTGCTTTCACCAACAATTCTATTGACTACTTTGCATTTTCTAAACCAAAATTTGTGTTGACTCAAATATTCTAATTTGGATTTTTTCTCCCTTCTGTTCAGAAAAATTAGAAATGTCATCTTAGCTTTGTTTAGGTTAAAATTTCAAATTTAGTATTAAAAGAAACCGTATTTGTTTAAAGCTTATTTTAATTCATTTTTATTCTTGAGCTAAATGATACAGTGCTGTTTTACACTAAATGTGTACCTGTTCTAAATTTTTCTTTGGGCAGACGCTCAAATAATAATTTCAGACTGCTTCTCCTTGAACTTTTGAGAAAATATCAGGATCACAGAAAGTTAAAATTAGACATAAACAAGTACTGAAGTGTCTATGTCACTACTTAGAGCCTGCTATGTATCAGACAAGAATATAAGTACAAAATTAATATAGTAAAAATGACTGACAAATCACCATTGTATTTTTATCAAGGAAGGAAATGATAAACAATAATTTCAGGTAGATTTATTTGAATAATATATCAGGATGTATCTGTAATTGTTGGAAAGCTATAGAATCTGGAATTCGGATGACCTGACATCAATGCATGAAGCTAGATGCAGTTTTCTATTTCCTGTTGGACTATCAACCCTACTAATAAAATATATTTATTGAGCATTAAAAATGATGGTTGCTGGGGAACCTGGGTGGCTTATTCGTTTAAGCATCCAACTCTGGATTTCAGCTCAGGTCATGATCTCATGGTGGGCCTGAGCCCCATGTTGCCGAGCTCTGTGCTGACACTATGGAGCCTGCTTGGGATTCTTTCTCTCCCTTTCTCTCAGCCTGTCTCTCCCTCTATGTCTCTCAAAAGTAAATAAATAAACTTACAAATAAACTTAAAAAATGATGGTTGCTATATAAAAACACTCTATTTTTTACTTCATTTAATTCTCATAACATTAGTATAAGTCTCCATTGCACTCACAGGGAAACAAAGGCACAATATTTAAGATCGCGTTTTAGCAAAAGATCTGGGACTTAAACTCACATAGCCACACTTTTCACAATATGGTTATAAGGGTTAGCTTTTCAGAGCCAAAGCCATCTTCAAAATAAAAATCATTTCCAAACTAATATTTTTACTAAGAAAGAGAAAATAAAGAAAAAAAATTAAAAATTTCCACATCAGAATCCCTAATAGTGAGTCCATAACCAGGTTTGAGGTGTTGGAATTTTTGCATCTGTAATGATATCTTGTGGAGTTTTATAAAGAGTCTAGATTTCCAGGGCCATTTCCAAAAATTCTTATTTAGCATGGATATTAACCATATAAATAACCTACACATTAATATGATACTCATATTACCTTAGTTCATATGTAGAAATGTACTTATAGTCAATAAATTAAATTTGGATTTCAACTAAATTATGACCTATAGTTTTTGATCCTCCATTTATTCTGTCATTTAGTGATATATTCTTCAATACAAATTACCTCTACTATATTAAGTATCAAAAATGAAACATTTTGGAATCTTAGCTTTCCACTTCATTGCCTTCCTTTTCTCACTCTATTTTTTTATTTAGAGGACTCTATGCTGGATCAGAGATAGTCAGCTACCTTTGCTCACTGATTGAATCTGACAACTTGCACATGATAAAGTGCAGGGACTTCACTTTGGGAAATTACTAACACAGCTTTCTCCACAACATTTGGAACTTAAATATCTTCCAAACCTGCTTGAATTCTGAAACTGTTTGACTTACACTTCCCTTGTTGTTCTTTGTCCAGATTTGATGGCTACCTTATGCATGTACAGTTTAACATTCAAAGACTCAACATAACCTTATTCAAATAACGGAAACTTTTTCTCGGAAGCTCCTTTCTCGCACTCTCCAGTGTCCTAAGCCTTCCAAACCTCCACCTCATTCTCCTCCTGATAATACATTGAGACTCAGTTTGGGAGTCCCTGTTGACTGTTACCCACTCTGAAAATAGTTATTTTATTACATTTTGTCCATTTTTTAATTTATGTGGAAGAATAAGTATATGATTCCAGTTATCCCATTAAGAACAAAAAAGTAAGTCTCTCACTTTTATTTTTTTCTAAATTAAGATAATATTTAGCTCAGTAAAATCCCCCCCCCCTTTTTTTGGTTGCAGTTCTGAAAATTCTGACAAATACATTCTGTCTTGCAGTGACCATTATAATCAGGATATAGAAGGGTTTCTATCATCTCTCCAAATTCCTCCATGCCCCTTTGTATCTAAACTGACGGTTTTTTCAGTCAAACCAAAACTGAGCAAATTTGTTTCCAAGAGAACTGTCTAAAGAAATGCTAAAAGAAATATTCAGAGAAAAGGAAACTACGCAGGCCAGAAATGTGAATCTACATTTAGAAAGAAAGAAGAATAGAGAAATAAATGAAGATAAAATAAAATCTTGTATTTTTCTTAATTGATGTAATGGGTAACTTCAAAATAGTAATAGCAGCAAAGTATATGATGACAGCTATGGATAAGTGAAATGAATTACATCAGTGTTATAAGATATGGGGGGAAGAGTGTAGTGGTATAGTGTTATTTGAATTATATATGTGGTAAAAATATATGTCAAGCCGTATGCCACCAATAAATTTTCAAATATATTGAAATCATTTATGCTAAAAGAGGAGAGAAAATGAGATTATATGAAATGCTCAATCAAACAAGAAACAGAACAAAAGATAAAAAAGAAACAAACAACAAGAACAACAACAAATAGAAAACAGTAGTACCAAAAAGCTAAATACTTAGATTTAAATCTAACAAAATGTATAAAAATCTACTTACAGAAAAATACAAATTCTGGTGAAAGAAATCATAGACTATCTAAAGAAATAGAAAGATATCCCATGCTCATGCATAGGAAGACTTGATATTATAAAAATGGTACTTCTTCTCAAACTAACCCATACATTCAACACCATCATAATAAAAATCTCAGCACATCATTTTGTGCATATCCAAAAACTGATTTTAGGTTTGTAGAGAAAAGACCAGAGTAGTCAACACAATTCCAGAGAAGAAAAACAATTTCAGAAGAATGACATTTCCTGACATCAAAAACTACTATAAAGATCAGGTAAACAAAACACTATCGTATGGTAAAAGAGTAGAAACATAGATTATTGGAACAAAATAGAAGGCCTAGAAATAAACTCACACAAATAGAGGCAAATGATCTTTGAAAAAGAGCAAAGGTAATTAAAATAGAGAAAGGTCCATTTTTGCAACAAATGGTGCTGGAACAACTGGACACGTGTTTAAAAATAATGAATCTAGACAGACACCTAACATCTTGTATTAAAATTAACTCAAACAGATCACAGTTCAAAAGTAAAACATACAGCTAGAAGATAACGTAGGAGAATAGCAAGGTGAGACTGGGTTCAGGGATGGCTTTAGATACAACACCAGATGCATGATTTATGTAAGACACAACTGATAAGTTGGACTCATTAAAACTAATAACAAATCAAAAAACTGCTCCCTTAAAACAATCAACAAAACTAAAAAGGCAACCTATGGAATAGAAGATATTTATTTGCAAATGACATTATCTGATAAAAAGTGAGTATCCAAAATCTATAAAGAACTTATCAAACTCAATACACACCCAAAAAAAAATAATCCAGTTAAGAAAAGGGCAGAAGACATGAATAGAGATTTTCCCAAAGTAGACATCCACATGGCTAACAGACACATGAAAAGATGCTCAACATAACTGATCAACAAGAAAATTCAAATAAAAACCATGATGAGTTACCCCCTCACACCTGTCAGAATGGCTCAAATGAACAACACAGGAAACAACAGATGCTGATGAGGATGTGGAGAAAGGAGAACCCTCTTACACTGTTGGTGAGAATGCAAACTGGTGCATCCACCCTGGAAAACAATATGGGGGTTCCTCAAAAAGTTAAAATTAGAGGCGCCTGAGTGGCTCAGTTGGTTAAGTGTCTCACTCTTGATTTTGGCTCAGGTTATGATCGCAGCATTGTGGGATCGAGCGTTGTGGGATCGAGCTCCACTAAATGTGGAGCCTACATGGGATTCTTTCTCTCCCTCTCTCTGCCTCTCCTTGGCTCTTGCTTGTACTCTTATTCTCTCTCAAAATAAATAAATAAATAAATATTTTAAAAATCTTTTTTTTTTTTTAAAGTTAAAAATATAACTACCCTACCACTCAGCAATTGCACTAGGAGGTATTTATCCAAATGATACAAAATTACTGATTCAAAGGAGCACATGCACACCAATGCTTGTTACAGCATTATCAACAATAGCCAAATTATGGAAAGATCCCAAATATCCATCGACTGATGAATGGGAAAGGAAGTGGTTGGTATACATATACAATGGAATATTACTCAGCTATCAAAAGAATGAAATCTTGCCATTTGCAAGGACATGGATAGAGCTAGAGTGTATTATGCTAGGCAAAATAAGTCAGAGAAAGATTAATACCATATGATTTTACTCATGTGTGGAATTTAAGAAACAAAACAGATAAATTTGGGGAAGGGGGAAAAAAGAGACAGGCAAACCATAAGAGACTCTTAACTCTAGGGAACAATCTGAGGGTTGCTAGAGGGGTGGTGAGTGGGGAATGGGTTAAATGGGTGATGGGTGTTATGGAAGGCACTTGTGATGAGCACTGAGTGTTATATGTAAGTAATGAGTCAACAAATAATATTATTGCAACCAAAATTACACTATATGTCAAGTAACTACAATTCAAATAAAGACCTAAAAAAAAAACTGCTCCATTAAGTCACAGTTAATAGAATGACAAGACAAGCCACAGACTGGGAGACAATATTAGCAAAAGACATATGTGATAAAGGACTTGTATCCAAAATACACAAAGAACTCTAAACCCAACTCAATTAAAAAATGGGCAATATATCTGAATAGATACCTCATCAAAGAAGATACGTAATTGGAAATAAGTATAGGAAAATATATTTTAACATTCATTATTAGGGAATTCAAAATTAATTCAGCAATGAGACACCGTTACACACCGATTAAAATGGTGACAATCTAAAACACTGACAGTATCAAGTCCTGGCAAGGATGTGGAACACCTAGAACTTTCATTCATTGTTAGTGGTAATGCAAAATGGTACAACATCTTTGGAAGACACGTTTGTATTTTATTACAAAGCTAAACATAGTCTTCCTCTCCTTTCCCACAATTTCTTTATTGGATATTTACCCAAAAGAGTGAAAATTTACATTACAACAAAGGCCTACACATGAATATTTATGAGCTTTATTCATAATTAACCAAAAATGGAAGAAACCAAGATGTCCCTTAATAGGTAAATGGATACACAAAATTAGAATATGCATACAATGGACTGTTATTCAGCAGGAGCAATAACAAAAAAATGAACTTTCAAGCCACATAAAGACATGAAAGAACCTCAAACACACATTACTAAATCAAAGAAGTCAATCTAAAAAGTCAAAATTCTAAAAAATTTTAAATTATCAGTGGTTGTTAGGGATTTAAGAAAATCGAGGATTGAGGGGTGCCTGGGTGGCTCAGTAGGTTAAGCATCTGACTCTCGGTTTGGGCTCAGGTCATGATCTCACTGTTTCATGAGTGTGAGCCTCACGTTGGGCTCTGTGCTGACAGTGCAGAGCTTGCTTGGGATTCTCTCTTTCTCTCTCTCTACTCACCTCCTGCTCACACTGTCTCTGTCTCTCTCAAAATAAATAAATAAACATTAGAAAAAATTTTTAAAAAGAAGGAAAATGGAGGATGGAGTGAAGGTTAAGTAGGGCAAGTACAGGAAAACTTTATAGTGCTGAATCTATTCTGTATGATACTATAATGGTGGATACATGACATTACCCATTTGTCAAAATCCATAGAACCATATATAACACAGAGTAAACCCTAATGTAAACTATAATTAATAACAAGTTATTGATGTTAGTTCACCACCTGTAACAAATGCACCACACTAATGCCAGATGTTAATGACAGGGAAATCTGTGAATAGGGAGAAGGGATATATGGGAACACATTGCACTATCTGCTTAATTTTTCTTTAAATCTAAAAGTACTTTGAAATATAGCTATTCATTTTTTTTAAGAAAAGGTATTAAAGTATATGTCCCATCATCAAAAGTTTATACTTTGGTTGAGAACACATATCAGATATCAGGCTAACATAAACCCATGAAAGACAGAAGAATTTTATGTGTAAAGATAGAGATTCAATTGTAGCAATGAAGTTTCTTTAATCTGCTTGATAATCATTTTCTTTTAAAAGCCAATATAATTTATACATTTAAGGCACAGATTTCATCCGTGAGAATCTTCCCAATTAGAGAACAGGAAAAAGAAACCCTGTCAAGTAGTCAATATTATAAGCAGCCTACCTATCCTATTTTCTCCATAACCCCATTAAAAGTGTTTGATGGAGTGAGAACTATTTATAATGTACTTAACATTGAAAAATAAAGGGAGGGCCTTTAAAAAATTTGGTCAGCTAAATTAAAGTTCTAATTTTAAATTCCCTGTAAAAAGCCTAAAAAAACAAAAACAAAAATGCTTACCTTCTTTTTCATTTACTGAGAATATTTTTACTTTAGCAGAAACAATGGGATTTGAACATGTCCATGTATGAGATACCTTTAATATTTCTCATTGTCATTGATAGTCACAGTATATTATTATTATTATGGTGTTTTATTTTTATTTTTATTTTTTAGGGATCAAAATTATTTTATTATTACTTATTAAAAATTCCAGTTTCCCCCTGGTGAATTGCAATGGTATATTTTTCATTAGGTGACCTTATATGAATGGTTCTGTGTCTAGATTCAGTGTTTTCTTCCATTGGCTTGTCTGTCATTGTACCAATACCTGTGCAATTATTTTTTTAACTTGTTTTACTTTTTATTTTTTTTAAATGTACATCGAAATTAGTTAACATACACTGCAACAATGATTTGAGGAGTAGGTTTTAGTGCCCCTTACCCATTTAGTCCATATCCCCTCCCACAATCCCTCCTGTAACCCTAAGTTTGTTCTCCATATTTACGAGTCTCTTCTGTTTTTCCCCCTCCCTGTTTTTTTATTATTTTTGTTTCCCTTCCCTTATGTTTTTCTGTTTTGTCTCTTAAAGTCCTCATATGAATGAAGTCATATGATTTCTGTCTTTCTCTGACTGACTAATTTCACTTAGCATCATACCCTCCAGTTCCATCCACGTAGTTGCAAATGGCAAGATTTCATTCTTTTTGACTGCCGAGTAATACTCCATTGTATATATATACCACTTCTTCTTTATCCATTCATCCTTCGATGGACATTTGGGCTCTTTCCATACTTTGGCTATAGTTGATACTGCTATAAACATTGGGGTGCAAGTGTCCCTTCAAAACACCACACCTGTATCCCTTGGATAAATACCTCATAGTGCAATTGCTGGGTTGAAGGGTAGTTCTATTTTTAGTTTTTTTGAGGAATTTCCATACCGTTTTCCAGAGTGGCTGCACCAGCTTGCATTGCCACCAACAATACAAAAGAGATCCTCTTTCTCTGCATCCTCGCCAACAACTGTTGTTGCCTGAGTTGTTAATGTTAGCCATTCTGACAGGGGTGAGGTGGTATCTCATGGTGGTTTTGGTTTGTATTTCCCTGATGATGAGTGATGTTGAGCATTTTTTCATGTGTCGGTTGGCCATCTGGATGTCTTCTTTGGAGAAGTGTCTATTCATGTCTTTTGCCCATTTCTTCATTGGATTATTTGTGTTTTGGGTGTTGAGTTTGAGAAATTCCTTATAGAATTTGGATACTAACCCTTTACCTGATATGTCATTTGCAAATATCTTCTCCCATTCTGTCGGTTGCCTTTTAGTTTTGCTGATTGTTTCCTTCACTGTGCAGAAGCTTTTTATTTTGATGAGGTAACATGTTGGGAAAGAAGTTGCTGCGGCTGAGATCAAAGAGTCTTTTGCCTGCTTTCTCCTTGAATATTTTGATCGCTTCCTGTCTTACATTGAGGTCTTTCATCCATTTTGATTTTATTTTTGTGTATGGTGTAATTTTGATTTTATTTTTGTGTATGGTGTAAGAAAGTGGTCCAGGTTCATTCTTCTGCATGTCGTTGTCCAGTTTTCCCAGCACCACTGCTGAAGAGACTGTCTTTATTCCATTGGGTATTCTTTCCTGCTTTGTCAAAGATTAGTTGGCCATACGTTTCTGGGTCTATTTGTGGGTTCTCTATTCTGTTCCATTGATCTGAGTGTCTGTTCTTGTGCCAGTACCATACTGTCTTGATGATTACAGCCTTGTAGTATAGCTTGATGTCTGGGATTGTGATGCCTCCTGCTTTGGTTTTCTTTTTCAAGATCGCTTTGGCTATTCAGGGTCTTTTCTGGTTCCATACAAATTTTAGGATTATTTGTTCTAGCTCTATGAAGAATGCTGGTGTTATTTTGATAGGGACTGCATTGAACATGTAGATTGCTTTGGGTAGTATCAACATTTTACCAATATTTGTTCTTCCTATCCAGGAGCATGAAATATTTTTCCATTTTTTGTGTCTTCTTCAATTTCTTTCATAAGCTTTCTATAGTTTTCAGTGTATAGATGTTTCACCTCTTTGGTTAGATTTATTCCTAGGTATTTATGGTTTTTGGTGCAATTGTAAATGGGATCGATTCCTTGATTTCTCTTTCTGTCACTTCATTGTTGATGTATAGGAATGCAACTGATTTCTGTGTGTTGATTTTATATCCTGCAACTTTGCTGAATTCATGAATCCATTCTAGAAGGTTTTTGGTGGAATCTTTAGGGTTTTCCATATGGAGTATCATGTCATCTGCGAAGAGTGGAAGTTTGACCTCCTCCCAGCTGATTTGGATGCCTTTTATTTCTTTGTGTTGTCTGATTGCAGAGGCTAAGACTTCCAATACTATGTTGAATAACAGTGGTGAGAGTGGACATCCCTGTCTTGTTCCTGACTTTAGGGGGAAAGCTCTCAGTTTTTCCCCACTGAGGATGATATTAGCGCTGGGTTGTTCATATATGGCTTTTATGATCTCAAGGTATGCTCCTTCTATCCCTACTTTCTTGAGGGTTTTTATCAAGAAAGGATGCTGTATTTTGTCAAATGCTTTCTCTGCCTCTATTGACAGGATCATGTGGTTCTTGTCCTTTCTTTTATCGATGTGATGAATCATGTTAATTATTTTTCAGACTTTGAACAAGCCCTGCATCCCAGGTATAAATCCCACTTGGGGGCGCCTGGGTGGCGCAGTCGGTTAGGCGTCCGACTTCAGCCAGGTCACGATCTCGCGGTCCGTGAGTTCGAGCCCCGCGTCGGGCTCTGGGCTGATGGCTCGGAGCCTGGAGCCTGTTTCCGATTCTGTGTCTCCCTCTCTCTCTGCCCCTCCCCCGTTCATGCTCTGTCTCTCTCTGTCCCAAAAATAGATAAACGTTGAAAAAAAAAATTTAAAAAAAAATAATAAAAAAAAAATAAATCCCACTTGGTCGTGGTGAATAATTTTTTTAATGTATTGTTGGATCTGGTTGACTAATATCTTGTTGAGGATTTTTGCATCCATGTTCATCAGAGAAATGGTCTATAGTTCACCATTTTAGTGTAGTCTCTGTCTGGTTTTGGAATCAAGGTAATGCTGGCTTCATAGAAAGAGTGGAAGTTTTCCTTCCATTTCTCTTTTTTGGAACAGCTTCAAGAGAAGAGGTATTAACTCCTCCTTAAGTGTTTGGTAGAATTCCCCTGGCAAGCCATCTGGCCCTGGACTCTTGTTTTTTGGCCGATTTTTGATTACTAATTAGATTTCCTTACTGGCCATGGGTCTGTTCAAATTTTCTATTTCTTCCTGTTTCGGTTTTGGTAGTGTATATGTTTCTAGGAATTTGTCCATTTCTTCCAGATCGCCCATTTTATTCACATATAATTGCTCATAATATTCTTATTGTTTTTATTTCTGCTGTATTGGTTGTGATCTCTCCTCTTTCATTCTCGATTTTATTTATTTGGGCCCTTTCCTTTTTCTTTTTGATCAAATTGGCTAGTGGTTTATCAATTTTGTTAATTCTTTCAAAGAACCAGCTTCTGGTTTCATAGATGTGTTCTACTGTTTTTTGGTTTTCAATAGCATTAATTTCTGCTCTAATCTTTATTCTTTTCTGTCATCTTTTGGTTTTGGGTTTTATTTTCTGTTCTTTTTCCAGCTCCTTAAGGCATAAGGTTAGGTTGTATATCTTAGATCTTTCTTCCTTTTTTAGGAAGGCCTGGATTGCTATATACTTTCCTCTTATGGCTGCCTTTGCTGCATCCCAGAAGTTTTGGGTTGTGGTGTTATCATTTTCATTGGCTTCCATATACTTTTTAATTTCCTCTTTAACTGCTTGGTTATCCCATTCATTCTTTAGGAGGATGTTCTTCAGTTTCCAAGTATTTGTTACCTTTCCAAATTTTTTCTTGTGACTTACTTTGAGATTCATAGCTTTGGTCTGAAAATATGCACGGTATGGTCTCAATCTTTTTGTAGTTACTTAGGGCTGATCTGTGTCCAGTATTCTAGAGAACATTCCATGTGCACTGGAGAAGAATGTATATTCCGCTTCTTTAGGATGAAATGTTCTGAATATGTTAGGTCCATCTGGTCCAGGGTGTCATTCAAAGCCATTGTTTTCTTGTTGATTTTTTGGTTAGATGATCTTTTCTTTGCTGTGAGTGGGGTGTTGAAGTCTCCTACTATTATGGTATTACTATTGATGAGATTCCTTATGTTTGTGATTAATTGATTTATATATTTGGGTGCTCCAACATTTGACGCATAAATGTTTACAATTGTTAGGTCTTCTTGGTGGATAGATTCCTTGATTATGATATAATGCCCTTATGTATCACTTGATAAAGTCTTTATTTTAAGGTCTAGATTGTATGATATAAGTATGGCTACTCCGGCTTTCTTTTGCTGACCATTAGCATGATACATGGTTCTCCATCCCCTTATTTTCAATCTGAAAGTGTCTTTAGGTCTAAAGTGGGTCTCTTGTAAACATCATATGGATGGATTTTGTTTTCTTATTCATTCTGTTACCCTATGTTGTTTGATTGGAGCATTGAGTCCATTGACGTTTAGACTGAGTAGTGAAAGATATGAATTATTGCCATTATGATGCTTGTAGAGTTGGAGTTTCTGGTGGTGTTCTCTGGTCCTTTCTAGTCTTTGTTGCTTTTAGTCTTTTTTTTTTTTTCTCCCTTCAGAGAGTCCCCCTTAAAATTTCTTGCAGGGCTGGTTTAGTGGTCACAAACTGCTTTAATTTTCATTTGTCTGGGAAACTTTTAACCTCTCCTTCTATTTTGAATGACAGCCTTGCTGGATAAAGAATCTTGGCTGCATGGTTTTCTGATTCAGCACATTGAATATATCCTGCCACTCCTTTCTGGCCTGCCAAGTTTCTGTGGATAGGGCTGCTGCAAACCTGATCTGTCTTCCCTTGTAGGTTAAGGACTTTTTTCCCTTGCTGCTTTCATGATTTTCTCCTTGCCTGAGTATTTTGTGAATATGGCTATGATATGCCTTGTTGATGGTCGATTTTTGTTGGATCTAATGGGGGTCCTCTGTGCTTCTTGGATTTTGATGTCTTTGTCTTTCCCCAGGTTAGGAAAGTTTTCTGCTATGATTTGTTCACATAACCCTTCTACCCCTATTTCTCTCTCTTCCTCTTCTGGGACTCCTATGATTCTGATGTTAATCTTTTTTAAAGAGTCACTGATTTCTGTAATTCTTAAATCGTGCTCTTTTGCCTTAATCTCCCTCTTTTTGTCTGCTTTATTATTTTCCATAAGTTTGTCCTCTATATCGCTGATTCTCTGTTCTGCCTCATACATCCTTGCTGCCGCTGCATGCATCCATGATTGCAGCTCACTTACAGCATTTTTCATTTCATTCTATTTTTTACTTCTTTTATCTCTGCCAAAAGGGATTGTAATCTATTTTCTACTCCAGCTAGTATTCTTATTATCATGATTCTAAATTCTGTTTCAGACATCTTGCTTGTACCTGTGTTGGTTAAATCCCTGGCTGTTGTTTCTTTGTGCTCTTTCTTTTGGGGTGAATTCCTTTGTTTTGAAGGAAGAAAAGGAATTAATGAGGTAGAAAAATTAAAATAAAAAAAAATTAGTGTTAAAAATATATATTTAAATTAAAAAATTAAAAACACACACACACAAAAATCTAATAAATGATGGTAGATCCTAGGTATGTTTTGGTCTGGGTGTTGAAAGTGGTTTGATAGATTAGAGAGAAAAAAGTGGGGGAAGGAAATCATTTCAGAATTTGAAAAGGTAAATACACTGAAGTAAACTAAAATAGAATGATGGAAGTAAGATAGAATTTGAAAAACTTACACAAAAGTAAAAAATATAGTATAAAAAATAAAGAAAAATATTTTCAATACAAATTGAAAATAAAAATGAATTTTTTTCTCTTTCTGTATTCAAGAAAAAAATACAAAAGAGCAAAAAGAAAAAAGAAAGAAAATTGAATAGATGGACCTGTTAACAGATTAAAATAGGACTGAAATTACTGTTTTCCCCTAGAAGTCTGACTATTGTAGCACTTTATAGTCCATAAACTAAGGCAGTGAGACTTGTGTTCTTGAAGAGCGAGGTTGGCCGTCAAGTGGGGCTCAGTGTAACAGCTCTGCTCTCCACTAGATGGCGCTGCTAGCCTACTGGGGTGGATTGTTGCAGGGCTTGTTGGTGCCTAATCGCATGTGTGGGACCAGTGAAAATGGTGTCACCCAGCTGCTCAGTCTGTATTATGGGAACTGTGTTCTCTCTGATCAGCAATCGCATATCCGTCCTCTGTCTTCAGCTTTTGTCCACTCCCTGCTTCTTCACTGTGCGTGACCAAGCCCCAGGCAGTACCTCTCTCCTGAGTTTTGTCTCAGATGTGGCTGTTTTCCCCGGCCCCTTATTTCTGAAGGATTGTGGCTTTGACCCGTTCCGCCCCTCTGTGGGAGGGTCTCACCGAGCAATGGCTGAATGAGCAACGGCCGAATGCCAGCTGCCACCCAGGAATGCTTGCTGACCCTGCTGCTGCCGGTGCCCCGAGACTGCGGCCAGGTTCCAGCCCACCCCAGAAAAAAATCACGAGACAGTGTAGCAGCAGAGTTTCAGGGATTATGGAAAATCACAACACACATCTGGCACCAGGCTTCACCCTTAACGACCTTGTTCCAACATCAGCGAATTTACCATTTTCTGGGTGGCTTCAACCAGGTGGCTTCAACAGTCTCTACCAGATGTCCTTCCAGCAGTGGAACCACTTTTCCCTGTGTGGCCTGAGAACCTCCTGGACCCCACTCTGCTCCTGGGGACTCACCCTTCCCACCAGAGCACCACGAGGTATAGAGCTGTGGAGTTGCAGACTTTGCGCTCCCCTTGTTTACAGTCTTAATGGAATTTAAACCCTCTCCTTTCTCCTTTCTCCCTTTTTATTTTAGTCCCTGCGGCTATTTCTAATTTTCCACTTTCTCTACAGCTGCTTTTGTGGAGGGGTGTTTCCCCATATTCTCCCCGGCCCCAGTCTCTGTCCCCTCTCCACCTGCAGAGGTGGCTGGCTCCCTGCCCACCGTTGGCTTCTTTCTCCCCCAGTTCACCTCTCTGCGCCACGTACCTGCTGAATTCTGTGGTTTAGGTTGTGCAGATTGCTGTGTTAATCCTCCAATCAGTTTTTTAGGTGTGTAGGATGGTTTAGTGTTGGTCTGACTGTATTTCATGGATGCGAGACACACAAAAAACTTCTATACTGTTCCACCATCGTGGCTCCTCCCCCCTATGGTGTTTTATTTTTATAGATGAGACCATAAATTAACTTTTCAAGATGTTTTTCTCTTAACTCCTTAAATGACCTGCATTACCTTTTGCAAACTGCATGTAAATATCCTCTACCACAATACATTTATAATAAGGTGGTTATTAGACATAGTTCATAATATCACGACATGTGTTTGTCAGATATGAGAAAAAATTAAAGCAAGAAAGCAGCTACATATTCTGAATTTGATTGTGTATTTAGTTGTTTTCTAATGGGAATTTCCACAGATGATATAATTCAACCTAGAAAAGATTGAGCTAATGAATGAGAGAGAAACAAATTAAACTTCTGCCAGACATTGATGGGTTGTAAATTTGTTTAATTTCTAAGGAAAGAGATCCAGGTGTCGTTGTGAACAGCTCAATAAAGATGTCAACTTAATATTCAACAATAGCTAAACATGATGTTTATTTGAATTATGAAAAGTGGAAAGTGCATGGAACCTAAGGAAATAAAATTACATAAATAGATCAACCAATGGTAATGTTTTAGCAATTGTGTTTATTGTTAGATATTTCCTCTTCAAGATATTTCATCATTCTACATTCATTAAATATATATTGAGATCCTACTTATATAATTGCCAAAAATGGTCAGGAATATTCCATAGAAAAGGTAATTTTTGAATAGTTAGCAGCAGACACCAAAACAACAATGGTATTAAAAGCACTCAGGAAAAAAAGAACAGAACCAGGAAAACCTGGGAGATTTAAAACAAACTTGTATTTGGAAGACAGCATGTAGCTCAATAGAGTTTCTCTTTGTGTTACCCAAAATTAGACACAATCGGATAAGAGACTTCTCAAATGTCATGGAAGAGAAGATTTGGAATTAACGATACAAATAAAAGTGACAAATTTTAAAAGCTTATTGTATGTCTGGTGCTGTGCTAAGCATGTCACATAGCCTCCTGAGAACTCTATGAAGTAGATAATATTAGTCTTTTTACATGAATGAGAAAATCAAGAAATAAAAATGGTTATTTGCCCAATGTCCAAAATAGTTGATAACTAGTATCATAGGAATTGAATCCAGCATGTTTAACCCTCAAGTATTACACAGATATCAACAACGCAACTAGTCCTATGCACTGAGCGAGAATTCCTTGTGTGTCACCTATGCACAGAACCCTGCTTTAATAGCTTGAAAGAAGACACCTATAACTCGCTGGTAGATTCCTTCCCTGGGAAAAATACTTGCTCTTCACTGCTATATATTTGTTTTTATATACCTTTGTATGTCTCTATGTAAGGCGACCTTTTTTATCTAACTCCTGAGATTTATCAATCATTTTTTACCTATCCTTTTCTGTTTTCCAGATTTAAGGTTGTATATGTCCCTCTAAGCCCTGCCTTAGTCACATCCCACAAGCTTTCTTATCATTCAGCTAAGAACACTTTTTATTATTAATTATATTTTGAAGTCACTGGCTTATATGGAAAAGTATTTCATAACTGCCTGTAGTATGTGGACCTTAAAAGTGTTTTCTAAACTGATTTCTAGTTGTATTTTACTGTGATCGAAAAGATACTTTACATGATATTGATTATTCAGAATGTATTGAGATTTGTCTTATGGTTAAGAAATGATCTTTTTGTAAATGGTCTACATACTCTATGATTATAGATTCACTTAGAAATGCACTTCTGTCTCTTGTCTTTTATGGTGGTGTTGGTTTCAGTTGTTACAGGAATTTTCAAGGGATTTTTTAAATTAAGTTTATTCATTTATTTTGAGAGAGAGAGAGAGAGAGAGAGAGAGAGCACAAGCAGGGGAGGGGCAGAGGAGAAACAGAATCCCAAGCAGACTCCACACCATCAGTGCAGAGCGTGATGTGGGACTTGAACACCCAGAGTGTGGATCATGACCTGAGCCAAAATCAAGAGTTGGACGCTTAACCACCTGCACCATCCACGTGTCCCTCAATGAATGTTTTAATTAGAGGGCAAAGAAAGATATATGATTATATACTCTATAGTTCTGGCTTATACTACTCTGAACATGACAATTACGTCTAGTTTGCTAGTCATATTGTTAAAATATTCCACATGCTTACTATTTTTGTGTGTGCATACTGGATTGATCAAGATGTACTGAGCTTTCTCACTATAATTCTTGATTGGTTTGTTGGTCAATTAAAACTATATTACAAATATCCTTGTTCATCTCTAGTAAAACCTATTAATTTAATTGTTATTGTTTTTTTTACTTTCTTGATATTTTGATTAAGAATATATTTTAATTTTTAGAGCAGTTATAGGTTCACAGCAAAATTAGGGGAAGGTACAGAGATTTTTCATATACTCCTGTCCCCACACATGTATAGCCTTAGCTGTGACTGACATCTCTCAGCAGAGTGCTACATTCATCATAGCTGATGAACCTACATTGATTTCATAATCAAAGTCCAAAATTTACCTTAAGCTTCACTCTTGGTGTTTCACATCCTAAGGGTTGGGGTATCTACTTTCACTTTAAGAGAGTTAATGTGCTCATATTTGCATGATACATCTTCTTCCTTCTTTTACTTCAAATTTCTGAATCCTTATGTTTACCCATGTACTATAAATTATAGATATATAAATTATAGATATATATATATATACCTCAAATACATACATACGTGTTTTACGTGTCTTTATAATTGTGATAATATTGAAAATAGTGCACCTAACTCTGTGTTCATAGTAAGTCTATGATCAGCTGTCATTAGAAAGTTTACACATAATTGCAAGGAATAGGTTTCTCACCTGACCAAAGTTCTCTGTGTCCAGAGACCACAGCTCCCAGATGCATCAGTGCAGCCTAGATGAGGCAAAGTATTGTGGCATGACAAGTCTCAAAGTCTTAAAAAATGTATGCAGAGGCAAAGGGTGAAAATCTCAAAGACCTGTAAGAGTTTGAGAGAAGTCACTCACTTAGAAATGCACTTCTGTCTCTTGTCTTTTATGGTGGTGTTGTTTTCAGTTGTTACAGGAATTTTCAAGGGATTTTTTTAAATTAAGTTTATTCATTTATTTTGAGAGAGAGAGAGAGAGAGAGAGTGAGCACAAACAGGGGAGAGGCAGAGAGGAGAAACAGAATCCCAAGCAGACTCCGCACCATCAGCGCAGAGCGTGATGCGGGCTTGAACACCCAGAGTGTGGATCATGACCTGAGCCAAATTCAAGAGTTGGACGCTTCACCAACTGCACCACCCACGTGCCCCTCAATGAATGTTTTAATTATAGGGCAAAGAAAGATATATAATGCACTACATGACAGCTAACATAATTTGCAGAATCTTCTAAATCAGTTGCATTTATCTAAAATATTTTTAAAATAATGTACTACATACATACAATTTAGAAATTATAATAGGAAACACATAACACTTATCATAGGCCAGATATTACAGTAAAAGCTTTAAACATATTATTATCTAATCTTCAAAAAGTATCATTTAGGTGTAGTATTATTATCCCTACAGCTATAGAGATATAAATCTTGTTTTTATACTAAGAATTCTACATTCCATTAATTAAATTCTCTGTGCTCAGTAAGTTATAACTTTTGTTCATTAGGGAAATGAACTATCCCAAATGCCTAAGTCCATAAAGTGTCATTTTCTCAAATAAAAAAACATAGACTTCAATGCTAGAAAAAAAAATAATGGATGAGAAATCATCATGAGTTTGTTAGCACTATATCTGGAAAAGGAAATAAAGAGGCAATGCAAGGTAAATTGTAGGGCAAGTTAGAAGTTTTCTAACCAAATGGATAAGGACAATTGGAAATTTCCCTGTTGTCTAATATAGGGACTTTGTTCATCCAATTATTTTTAAAAACCTTTTTGAAGTTCTACATGTAGGAGTCTTCCAGATATTTTAATGATGCCAGGGAAGTAGAAGACAGTACACTAACACATAAATGTACCTTTTTGTTTTAATCAAAGGTAGAGATAGAGAACATGATTTTATTCTTATTTAAATTATAGCCTAAGATAAGTAGTTCATTTATTTAGCCTTTACTTTGAAAAAGTTTTCCAAATGCTTCAATTCACATTGAAAATAATTGATTGTAATTCAAATTATAAATATGGATGCAAGAGTTCAGAAATAACAATGCCAACTTAAAAAACAATCATTAGTTAAAATCAATGCTTTTTTCCAAATTTTTAAGATTATCAGGCAAAAACTTAGAAATTATTTTTTTCTATAAAAGTAATGATAATCTACCTCTTTCTTTGGCCTTTCATCCTGTATATAGTTCTTGGTCTAAATATTTTTTTTTCCATGCAACATATGCATCTTCAATATAATAGTCAAGTGGCAGTATCGCCCTTTCTAATGAAACAATTTACTCAAAGAAATCACCAGCTGGGGTATGATACAGGCATTCAAACTCCCAGGTTGTTCCAATTAGTATTTAGTATTCCACCTGAGAAAGTATTTCCCATTTTTGCAGATCTGTGAGTTAGAAGAGAGCAAGAAAAGTTGGTGCCCACAGTATCAACATGAGCTAAAGATGCCTACAGAAAAGGGTAGGTAGGTCAGAGATTATAAGTAAAGAACCCTCAGGTACAAATCTAGATGTGTTTTGTGTTAGAAGTGAACCTAATTTAAACATCACAAGATGGAGAAAAATAATGCATTTTGAGAAAGAATTTTCTGAGATTGGCCTTATTAGTCTTTGTACCAAAGATACAGAAGTCTAATTTTAAATTAAATTAATAAAATTTAAGACTGTCCCAAAACCTGTTTCCCTCTTTCTCCCATTTCTTCTCTTTTATTATTTTCTTGCTTTGTTCTCATCTTGTTTCTTCCTCTCACTGTCTCTACTTTTTTTCTCTCCTGCTTATTTTCTCATTTCTTTTCTTCCTCCCTTTCCCTGCCTCTCTCTTACCTCAAAATTGAGTCTCCAAGCATGAGCAATGTTTGTGCCTTCTGAGAAAACTGGGATGTGTAAATATGCTTTTCAGATGCAAAGAATATAAAACAAGTAATTTTCACACACACACACACACACACACACACACACACACACACAATCTATTCACTTACTGGTGTCACTAAACAATTGTAACATTTAGAATATTTCTGAAAAAAAAAAAATAACACGAGGCTACTGCTTTTCCCGGCAAAACAAATGATTACAAATTAGTTGTAAGTGTGAACAGAGAGTACACCTCACTCTGACTTTTAGGCATAAGGCAGAACTATCTTTTTTGAAGTTAGTTGTAGCCAAATGACTTGTTTTGGTCTGTAAAATGTGAATGGAGGCAATGTGTCACTTTTGAACAAAAGTCTGAAAACAGAAATGATTCACCCCATTCTCTCCTCCCTGCTTTGGCGATCCAGAAGTGTGTTTCCAGAAGGAGCTTTGAGAGCCTTTGATGAACACAAACCTCCTTGTTAACCCGAAACGGACATGCAGTGAAGAGTGAAAAATAAAATTTAGTTTTGTTAAGCTGCAGAGTTTCAAGTAGTTTTCTAACCGTTACACAAACCAGATCTCTTTTTGAAATATTTCAGAAGCTAAAAATGCAACTATAGTGGGAAATCCTAGAGGTGTCCTGGAGGGAATCATTCCACATAATGTATGCCAAAATGAGATATGAACAACAATCAAAGCAAAAATATTCAGGAATACCAAAAATTTATTAGAAAATAATCCTTTTTTCCTGATTATCTTCTATATAAATGATTGAATTATCTTCTACATAAATAATTTAATTGACAGTTCTGTTTCTTGTGAAATTAAGACTTTTTCAATTTTAAGGACTTTGATTTTCATTCTAAACTAAATAGCAAAGTAAAAGATAATCATTGGATTGTAATGGACAGGTATAAAATTTTATAATGAATAATTCATACTAAAGGTCTTCATTTTAAAATTTGATGAATATAAATCTCAATACCAATCAGAAAGTACTTTGGAGAAGATAACATTTGCAGAAGTTTGAAAAAAGCCAATTGTTCAAAGGAAAAGTGAAAAGAAAGATTTTAAATGTTTAGTGAAATAATTTTAAGTTCATATTTTAGTTTTTGCGTAACTTTAAAGTATTTAATTTTTGTTAATACACTGGAAAGTTTAATCTGTGTTCATTACTTAATTAAAAATAAATGGCTTTAGGGGCGCCTGGGTGGCGCAGTCGGTTAAGCGTCCGACTTCAGCCAGGTCACGATCTCGCGGTCCGTGAGTTCGAGCCCCGCGTCAGGCTCTGGGCTGATGGCTCAGAGCCTGGAGCCTGTTTCCGATTCTGTGTCTCCCTCTCTCTCTGCCCCTCCCCCGTTCATGCTCTGTCTCTCTCTGTCCCAAAAATAAATAAACGTTGAAAAAATAAATGGCTTTATTTTTCAAAAACCATTACTGGCCACTTGTGGTAAATTGTTTATAAAAAATCTAATAATTTCCAGCATGCCTGGGTGCCTCAGTTGGTTAAACATCTTATTTCAGCTCAGGTCATGATTCTGTGGTCCGTGGGTTCGAGCCCCATGTCAGGCTCTGAACTGACAGCTCAGAGCCTGGAGCCTGCTTTGGATTCTGTCTTCCTCTTTCTCTGCCCTTCCCCCTCTTGCACTCTGTCTCTTTCTCAAAGATAAATAAACATTAAAAAAAAGTCTTCTAATAATTTCCATTTGAAACTTAAAAACAACATGATTTCTCTGAAGAAAATGTAATATCACAATGCATTTTTTAAATTAAAGACTTTATTTCTTAGGCAGTTTTAGGTTTATAGAAAAAAGAAACATCTAAATACAATGAATTTCCATACACCACCTCACTTCACACACAATTATAACAGACATGATGTTAAAAACATATAGTTTCCAGGGCGCCTGGGTGGCGCAGTCGGTTAAGCGTCGACTTCAGCCAGGTCACGATCTCGCGGTCCGTGAGTTCGAGCCCCGCGTCGGGCTCTGGGCTGATGGCTCGGAGCCTGTTTCCGATTCTGTATCTCCCTCTCTCTCTGCCCCTCCCCCGTTCATGCTCTGTCTCTCTCTGTCCCAAAAATAAATAAAAAACGTTGAAAAAAAAATTACAAAAAAATATATAGTTTCCTGTATTATTAACATCTGGTCTCTGTTATAATTGATGAACCAATATTTATACATTATTACAAACTAAAGAGCATAGTTTACATTAGGGTCCACTCTTTCTACCCTCTATGGATTTTAACAAATGTATACTAGCATGCATCTGCTATCACAGTATCATACAGATTAATTTCACTCCCCTAAAATCTCCCGTGCTTCACCTATTCACCCTTCCCTTCCCACAATCCCTGGCAACCACTGAACTTTCTACTGTCTCCACAGTTTTGCCTTTTCCAGGTGTCATAGTTGGCATCATATGGCATGCAGACTTTTCAGTTTGGCTTCTTTCACATGCTCTACTGACTAAGCCAACCAGGCACTCCTGGCTTCTTTCACTTAGTAATATGCATTCCCGTTTCCTCTGTGTCTTTTCATGACTCAATAGCCCATTTCTTTTTAGCTCTGGATAATATTCCACCGTCTGGATGTACCAGTTTATTTATCCACACACTTACTGAGGGGCATCTTGGTTGCTTCCAAATTTTGGCAATTATGGATAAAGCTGGAATGAACATTTGTGTAGGTTTTTGTGTGAGTGTTGGTTTTCAACTCCTTTGGGTAAACACCAAGGAGCTCCATTGCTGCATAGTATGAAATGAGATGTTCAGTTTTCTAAGTAACTGCCAAATTGTCTTCCAAGTTAGCTATACCATTTTGCACTCTCACCAGTGGTGAATGAGAGTTCCTATTGCTCCACATTCTCAAAAGCATTTGGTATTGTCAGTGTTTTGGATTTTAGCCATTCTAATAGGTGTATAGCAGTATCCAATGGTTTTAATCTGCCTAGTGATATATAATGTAAAGCATCTTTTCATATGCCATCTGTATATCTTCTTGGGTAAATATCTAGATATTTTTCACATTTTTTATTTGGGCTTTTTGTCCTCTTATTGTTGAAGTTTAAAAATCTTTATATATTTTAGATATCGGTCCTTCAATGAATATGTGGTTTGAAAGATTGTCTCCCTGTCTATGACTTGTTGGTTGATTCTCTTACCATTATCTTTCATAAAACAAAAGTTTTTCATTGTAATGGAGTCTAATTTCATTTTTTCTTTCTTTCAGGTATCATATTTCAGTGTTGTATCTAAAAATTCACTGACAAATCCAATTATACCAGATTTTCTCCCATGTTATCATGCAGGAATTTTAGAGTTTTGAGTTTTACATTTAGTCCTATGATCCATTTTGAGTTAATTTTTTATAAAGCTTCTGAAATCTGTGTCTAAATATATATTTTTTCAGTTATTCCAACATATTTTGTTAAAAAGACTAGCTATTTTCCACTGAATTGCCTTACTCCTGTTAATGATAAGTTGACTCTATTTATGTGGGCTTTGTTTTGGGCCCTCTATTTTTTTTTTAAGGTTTATTTATTTTTGAGACAGAGAGAGAGACAGAGCATGAACGGGGGAGGGGCAGAGAGAGAGGGAGACACAGAATCAGAAGCAGGCTCCAGTCTCTGAGCCAGCAGCCCAGAGCCCGACGCAGGGCTCCAACTCATGGACCGCAAGATCGTGACCTGAGCTGAAGTCGGCCGCTTAACCGACTGAGCCACCCAGGTGCCCCCGGGTCCTCTATTTTACTCCATTAATCTATTTGTCTATTCATCTGCCAATACCACATTGTCTTGGTTATTTTAGCTTTTTAGTAATTCTGGAAGTCAGGTATTGTTAGTCCTCTGACTTTGTTCTCTGTCAATATTGTATTGGCTATTCTGGATCAATATTGAATATTCTGTATCAACAGCCTTTCCGTATAAACTTCAGAATCAGTTTATTAATATTTATAAAATAATTTTCTGGGATTTTAATGGGCATTATGTTGGGTCTATAGATCAAGTTGGGAAGAATTGGCATTTTAGCAATATTTAGTCTTCTTATCCATTCATATGGAATATCTCTCCATTTACTTAAATATTAGTTTATTTCTTTTATCAAACCTGTAGTTTTCCTTATATAGCTCTTATAAATTTTTTTTTTTTAATTTTTTTTTTTCAACATTTATTTATTTTTGGGACAGAGAGAGACAGAGCATGAACGGGGGAGGGGCAGAGAGAGAGGGAGATACAGAATCGGAAACAGGCTCCAGGCTCCGAGCCATCAGCCCAGAGCCTGACGCGGGGCTCGAACTCACGGACCGCGAGATCGTGACCTGGCTGAAGTCGGACGCTCAACCGACTGCGCCACCCAGGCGCCCCAATAAATGTTTTATTAGATTTTAACCTAAGTATGGTGTGACATTTTGTTTGACTAGGGGTTAAGCTGTGTTAGTGTTTACTGTAACTATCAGTGTCATAGGCTAAACTTTTCTCTGGTAACTTGTTTTTGTCTCCCAAGTTGTCTTTGGTGGTTCCTAAAGACTTCTTTGGCAAGATCTGACATAAACTGCTCTTTCAGTTGTAATCCCTTGTAATTGTATAGGAACCATACTGACATGGTAATAATTTGTGGAGAGGGTGGAGGGGAGAGTTATATAGTCCTATGATTAGTTCTCAGTCTTTTAGAGAGTCTTTGTGCTTTGGCTGTGAACTTCATAAGTAAAGGACTGAGGCTGGTTATTTATTTCTCCACGTGGGATTCTAGAACATGCTGACACTCAGTATTTCCTTTTCCCCCCAGGCTGGATAGGCTCTGTAAAACTCCAATTGGTTTATTCTGATAAAATAGTTTCCCTTGAGGGCAGGCTTATTAAGGAGAACACAATGTTCTGGGTGTATTTCAAAATGGCTACTTTGCTATGGGTTCCTGGAAGTAAAATTCCCAAAAGTTTGTTCACCTCTATAATAATGGGTGCCTCTGGAGTTTTTACTCTCAAACTTGTCCAGACTGAGCCCCCAGCAATTCATCAATTGCAATTTAAGTTTGCCTATCCCTGTACTGGCTCCATTGGTGGTTTCTGTTCCTCCACTTCTGCTCCCATAAGCTGTGATTCTCCATATTGATCTGTCAGTCTTCAATTTGTGGGGCAGTGGTTTGTTCTGTGACCTCAATTTTCTGATACATCTAAGAAGATTTGCTGATTTTATTCTGGCAATGTATTTCTCTATCTTTGGCATCCCAGAAAGAGAAAATAAGAATCATGAGCACAGACCAGAGAAAAGGTGTGTTTGGATATTTTTTTTAGAACTGACACAGTGCATGTATCCTCAGACATATGGAGTGCAAAGTATACCAGGCAGAATAAATAAAAAAACATCCACCCCTTGTCCTGTAGTGAAATTGCTAATATGAAAGACAATAGGGTGATCTTAAAGGTGTCTGGGAAGAAGAGAAAAACTACCTCAATAGACATAATTAGACTCTCACTAAGCCCCTAAACAACACTAATGAATGCTCTAGGTCAGTGGGATAACATTTTCAACATGCAGAGAAAAATTTCAGTCAGTTATTATTGTGTACCCAACATAAATGGATAACTTGAGGTGTAGAAGGAAAGAGGAAGACAGAGAAGAGAGTAAGGAGAAAGAAGAGAGAAATAAGAGGCATGAAGAGAAGTGCAGAGAGTAGAGACAAGAAAGAGAATGTAAAAACTCTCCTGACTTAAAGAGAATGAAAGGTGAGTATGAATAAAAATGGGGGTGGATATCAAAGGTACCATTAGCTTCTTCTGTAATTTTTGCTTTCTTAAAATAATAATACATGTCATATGATATTAAATTAAGGGTAACTTAAAACCTGAAAGAAAATCAACTTCTCTCTCAATTTCTCTGTTTCTCACTCATATTGAAAATACCAGAGACCATACTAAGACCCCAACTTACCAAAACATTGGTAGAAAAGTAAATGAAATCTTCATACTTATTTTAATTTGGCTTAATTTGGCACAGTAAAGATTACCAAAATAATTGGGGTCCTCTGATATTTCTAACTGTCCTTTTGATTCTGAGTAAACCACTTTTTGTTCTCAAATAAAAATTTTCTTATTTTAAACTTCTATTTTCCCAAAAGTGAAAGATTTTGTACTAATAAGCATACTTACCTTACTGCAAATTTGGCCTATATTTTTAAAGTAGTAATTATGGTTTGTCCAAAACTTTTAATATTTTATCTTATACCCTTTAAATAAATTTATGGGATATTAATATATATAATGTATATGTAATATGTATACATATATTACAATATATTTTATATACAACATATAATAATTGATATGAAACATTATATATGTAATGTATGTGTAATTTCTATGCTATTTTAACCTTATTTTTCATTAAGAATGTGGATAGATGATATTATATAATTATTACATTTCATTCCAGATTTTAGGCCTACTCCTATACTATATTTCAAAACCAGTAATACTGCCATAATGCAAATCAACAATAGAAATTTTAAATTATAGTGTCAGAGTTAATAATTTTACACTTTAGTATGGGTAAACCAAAGAGATTGCCATCATCTACATCATTATTTTCATCCTGGTATCAGTTTTCTTTACTTCATATTTGAGCAATTGCTTTGATTAGGGGTTTCCAGAGAAACAGAACAACATAATGTGTATACAGACAGAAAGATGATTATTATAAGGATTTGCATTATATGATTATGGAGACTGGAAGTCTAAATCTGTGAAGCGGTTGGCAGGCTTAAGACCCAGGAGAGCTGATGGTGCAGATGAAATCTGAAGGCAGTCAGCTAGAAAATTTCCTCCTGTCAGGGGATCTGGTCTTTCTGTTTATTCAGGGCCTTCAACTGTTTGGATGAGGCCCATCCATATTATGGAGGATAATCTGCTTACTCAAAATTCACCAAATTCAATGTTAATCTTATCTAAAAACACTCTCAGCAATGTACTTTGGCCAAGATTTTGCCTCATCATTTAAGCAACTACTTGTAATTCACACACACACACACATACACACACACACATTACAAAATTATCTATTGAATAATATTTGCATTCATTTCACATTTTCAAAAGTGTACCATCACATACAATAATCTTGATTCTAAGGCAGTATATTTTTTATTTATGTTTTTGAAGAATTATTTGTTACAATTTTCTGGTCAATAATCTATTCTCCAGTTGTATACATTCTCTCTCTTAGCCTGCATTATTATTATTATTAATATTATTATTATTACTAGTTTAATTATTTTTCAGATCTCTATTTTCAGACGATAAGGAGACTTATCTTTATCTACTGAAAATAAGTTTATTTATGTACTTAGAGAGAGAGAGAGGGAGAGAGAAGGGGAGGGGCTGAGAGAGAGGGTGAGAGAGAATCCCAAGCAAGTTCCATGTTGTCAGGGCAGATGTGAGGCTCGAACTCACAATCTGTGAGATGAGCCTCAGTCGAAATCAAGAGTTGGAAGCTCAACCAACTGAGCCACCCAGGTGCCACTCTGCTGAAAATATTTTATTACTCGGGTCATATGATTAGTTTTCTTTACTGTCGTATAAATCTTTCTGGTACCCACAAGAAATAATAAAAACAATGAATAAATAACTACATTCTGATATAAATACTGCTGGAGTACATTAGGGGAGTAAGTGATGGAATGAAAGAAAATATTTGCAAGCCATGTATCTAATAAGAGATTAATATCCAATATATATAAGGAACTAATACAACTCAATAGAAAAAAAATCTGATTAAAAAAAGATAAAAAATATGAATAGACATTTCTCCAAAAAAGACATCCAGTGAGAGTGAGGATGAACTAAATTTTCTACATAGGCCATTTTTGTCACCACTTTTGATCTTAAATTTTACCATTACTATGGAGCTTCTGGTAAAATTGGTACACTACAGTATTTCATATTGCTTTTTCCTCTTAGTGTCTCTGTTGTTCAAATAACTTCTTTTAAAAATAAATAATTTATCAAGTGTATAATATATTTTTAAACATATGTTAGGTACCTGAGCAAGAAATAAGCAAAATTCTTCTCCCCTGGAATTTATTCAATTCAATAGTATTCTCAGTCATCAAATTTTGGATCCATGTCATCTAGAAATCCTTATTGAAACCAAGAGAATTTACCCTGCATGTCTACTCTCAGTTCCTGTATAGTCATATTTGCGCGTAACATTTTTTCTTTATTTAAACAAGCAAACAGACAAACAACAACAAACAATTCTCCCATTTCTGCCACATCCCCGTTCCCACCTCTGGCAACATTTAACACGTAACATATTATGTTGACTTTATCTTCTCATCAGTCTGTTGCTTTCATTTTATGATAGACCTACATGAAGTCAAGAACTGTAGCTTAATTATATCTGTATTTCCATAAGAAGTATATAGCCCTGATTAAATACTCATAAACCTTTGAACATTTGAACATTGTAACATTTGACATGAAAGTAGCTTCTTTGAGGAACTAATATATAAATTGTGCTAAAATTTTTCAACTGTATTTTTTTTCACTCAAATTCAGGAAATTGCACTCCATCAAATTTCTCAGAAAATTTAATTATATCTGTATGAATTATGGTTAGACCTGTGATGAGTGTGCTGAATGAAATAATGTGCAATGACCTTTATCGGATTAATATAAATTAAAGTCTCAGAAGAAAACACAGAGTTTAATGTATGGAAATAAGTTCAAGAGATAGTTTTACAGTTTCCTATTAGAAACAAGAAGTGCTACTGTTTCCATGCTTGTAAAAAAAATTTTCTGTATATAAATTTCTTACACACCTATTGCATAGGGAACATTTTTATTTAGTTGTATTTGCCATGACAAAAATTCTTATCAAACTACAGAACTAAATCATTTTTTTTTAATTTTTTTTTTAACGTTTATTTATTTTTTTGGGACAGAGAGAGACAGAGCATGAACGGGGGAGGGGCAGAGAGAGAGGGAGACACAGAATCAGAAACAGGCTCCAGGCTCTGAGCCATCAGCCCAGAGCCCGACACGGGGCTCGAACTCACGGACCGCGAGATCGTGACCTGGCTGAAGTCGGACGCTTAACCGACTGCGCCACCCAGGCGCCCCGAGAACTAAATCATTTTTAATATGGCAATAGTAAATTATATAGGATAGAAAACATTTACTGAAAATTACATGGCTGTCATAATTTCATAAGTGTATTTAGAAATTATTATCACTTTCTCTATTGAATTCAATTAACTTTATTTAGTTTTCAAGCACTTCTATAGAGGAAACTTAAGATAGAGAATTGTTAGCAATTAAAAAATAAAAATTTAATTGTTGTCAGGTGTTTTCAATGCCAGCATGTTCATGAACAAACTCAAAACATTTACACACACAAATAAAAAATATATACACCTGTATAAAAAACATTAGACTCCTAGAATTAATAAGCAATTATAGCAAGATATTTCAGGATGCAAGGTTAATATTAAAAAGAGAGTTTATTTTCTATATACCAACAATGAACAAGTAGAATTTGAAATTAAAAACATGATACTATTTACATTAACACCCACCAAAATACAATACATAGGTATAAATCTAACAAACTATGTGCAAGACTTATAAGGAAACTATAAAACTCTAATGAAAAAATCAAAGAATAACTGGAGAAATATTCCATGTTCATGGATAGAAAGGCTCAATATTGTCAAGATGTCAGTTCTTCCCAATCTGATTCAATGCAATCCCAATTAGAATACAAGTTATTTTTTGGAAATCAACAAGCTATTCCTAAATTGTATATAAGAAACAAAAAATCTAGAATAGACAACATAATAAGAACACCAAAACTGTAGAACTGATATTACCCAATTTCAAAACTTCTGTAAAACAATGATAATCAACACAGTATTGTGGGGAAAAAAAGGTAAATAAATCAATGGAACAGAATAGAGTTCAGTTGTAGACCCACAGTCACCTGATCTGTGACAAAAGAGTAAAGGCAATACAGTGCAACAAAGATAGTCTTCCAACAAATGATGCTGGAACAAGTGGACATACACATGCAAAAAATTAATTTGGACACTGACATTATCACTTCCACAAATATCTCAAAATGGGTCAGAAACCTAAATGCAAGAGGCAAAAGTATAAAACTCCTAGAAGATAACATAAAGAAAGTTAGATGAACGTGGATATTACAAAGACATTTTAGATACACACTAAAGACATGTTCCATGAAAGAAACAATGAATAAGCTGGACTTTATTAAAATTAAAAAATTCTGCCCTGCAAAAGACAATGCCAAGGGAACGAGAAGATGACCCACAGACTGGGAGAAAATATTTGCAAAAACATACATCTGATAAAGGACCATTATGCAAAATAAATAATTCTTAAAACTTAACAAAAAAGAGCCCCAGCAACCTGATCAAAAAATCAGCCAAACATCTTAAGAGACACCTAACCAAACAAGATACATGAATGCCAAATAATCATATGAAAAAATGTTCCACATTCCATATCATCAAGGAAATGCAAATTAAAACAACAAGGAGATATTACTATACAATTATCAGAATGGTCAAAACACAGAACATAGACAAAACCAAATGCTGATGAAGAGATGGAGCAAAAGAACTTTCACTCAGTGCTGGTATGAATGCAAAATAGTACAAATACTTTGGAAGACAGTTTGGCAGTTTCTTACAAAACTAAATATATTCTTGCCATATGATCCAGCAGTTGTGCTCCTTTGTATTTACCCCAAGGAGTTGAAAACTGTTGTCCACGCAAAAACTTGCACACAAATATTTATAGCAACTTTATTCACAATTGCCCAAATTTGGAGGTGAATGGATAAATACACTGTGGTACATTCGGACAATGAAATATCATTCAGCCCCCAAAAGAAAGAACTATCACACCATGACAAGATATGGATGAGACTTAAATACCTAACTGTGAGTGAAAGAAGGCAATCTTAAAAGGCTACATACCGTATGATTCCACCTATATGAAATTCAGGAAAAGGCAAAACTATGGAGGCAATTAAATTATCAGCAGTTTCCCAAGTGTCAAGGAGAGTACAGAGGAGATTTAGGGCAGCAAAATTCTATGTATGATATTTTAATGATGGATATATGACACTTACACATTCCAAATCCATAGAATGTACTCCAAGTTGAACCTCAAGGTAAACTATGGACTTTATGTGATTATTATGTGTCAGTGTAGGTTCATACTTGGTCAGAACATGTACCATTCTAATCAGAGGTAATGAGAATGGGGGAGGTTATGCATGGAAGGCAGAAGGATATGGGAAATTTCTGTACCTTCCCCTCAATTTTGTTGTTAACCTAAAACTGCTCTTGGAAAATGAAGTTAAAAAATTGTAATTTAAACCTATTGACTAAGTCTCAGGTATTTATTGCTATGCTCAATTTCAAATTATGATCCTTATGAAACCCACGTATGAATTATTGAAACTTAAGTTTTTAATTTAAATTTTTAATTTTCATTTGTGTCAAAATTCACAAAAAGAAAAGAATAGTTACCTCTTCCCAAGTAACTGGATAATACTGAAGAAAATTAAGACAATGGCTTGTAATACTACGTAAAATTACTTCTTTTCCTCACCCTCTTACTATTAAGGGTAACTTGAATTCTTACATATTAACTTCTGTAAAAAATGAATTCTTTTGTTTCAAGTGTCATGTGAGTTAAACTAATTGAATATTCCTCCAATACATTTTTGGAATTGTAAATTAAGTACAAAATTAAAACTTGTTAAAGAAATATTCCAAGAAAATTACTGGCTTAATTTCTATTTATCTGGTTTATTATATTACAAAAGAAACATAGTGTAATAAATAAATTCCTAAATTCCCAGCCTTACATATAAGTCTGGTTTTCCTTCTATAATTCTTCTTACCTCAGTAACTGATTAGAATTACACTTTTTAATGTCTTATAGTTTCTATGCAATTATATTAATTAAATTAACTTTTTACTTACAATGTTTTGTTCCTACTTTTGTACTCCAACTGTCTTTACTTTTTCCAATTTACTGTGAGGTGACATAGTACATTCAGGTACTGAAATAATTACAGTAGACAGATAAGTCAACTTGATTTAAAATCATTCACATACAGGGCACCTGGGTGGCTCCGTCGGTTGAGCATCCAACTTCGTCTCAGGTCATGATCTCATGGTTCGTGGGTTCGAGCCCTGTGTCAGGCTCTGTGCTGACAGCTCGAAGCCTGGAGCCTGTTCGGATTCTGTGTCTTCCTTTCTCTCTGCCCCTCCCCTACCTGTGCTCTGTCTCTCTCTCTGTCTCTCTCTCAAAAATAAATAAATATTTAAAAAATAAAAAAAAATAAAATCGTTCACATAAAACATATTAAGATCTATCTCCAGACCAAGTGTTAAATAAAGGTTTCACTATCACAAAAAAATAATGGAGTATAGAACACAAAATCCTACAAAGTGTGTGAGGAGGTGTCTGCTCAAAATGGAACAGAATATGCAGGTTGAATCCACTGACACATAAATGCTCCATTTTTCATTAATAAAATATTTTAGTTAATACCAAATTCATTTTTAGGAACCTGTTTTTCTTTAAATGTGATATACTATATAATAGAGCCCATAAATTACCAAAAAAAAAAAGTCCTTAGATTTTGGCCAAAAGAATATTCTTCATTATTAACATAGGTTTATGGTGTCATTTAAATTTTTGATGTCTTGCTTGGAAATAAACATGTTTCATGAATATTTCAAATAAGTGAGAATGGCAGTTGCTCATATCACATCACTTCCAGCCACTCAATGTTAAACAAAAAGAAAATAATCCATCAATATTACATTCACCTTTGAGCAGATGATTCAGATTCTTCACATCTGTAAGGGAAAAGATTATAGTTTGGTTTATGGTTTGCTAAAATTACTGTGGTGTTTTCACAAATTTTATTGAATTTACTTATTAAATAGCAATAAGTAAGGAATAGTAAAATTCAATGATCTTATGAAAAGATACAGTATAAGTATGTAATTCTTTGCTCAGTCATCAAAGAACTATACAGAGAATCATTATCCCACTGGGATTGCAATAAAAACTTCTAAGTTGAATCCTAGGCAGATTTTGGCAAAAAGAATTTTAGAACAAATCCTCACAGAACTTGTCAATGTCTACTTTTCAAGTTTCCAAATTTCCCCAAGAGCTATTCTGCTTGCGCTACTGCTAGAAGCACTGTTAGTCAAAGCAAATAGGGTACAGTAGTGTTTGTTTTCGGGCTGTTTTTGTGTTGTTGTTGTTTTGTTTTGTTTTTTGGTTAATCCATTGAGAGAATATTGTTAATGTCCTGAAGGAAAAACATACTAAAACTAGTTGTGATACTATTTGGGGTTTAAGCTATGTTTTAAGAAATGAATTTTGAGGAAACAAAAGTGCATGCCTATGTCAACAATAGAGTTACATTTTGAGGAGGAAACATTCAAGATAAATGTTTAAAAGAAACTAGGAAACAAAGGCATAAACAAAGTTTTAATAACTCTTAATCTCTACCTACAGAACACCTAAATAGCAATGAAAGGTGCTTAAAAACATCTAGTACCCCATAGAAAGCAAAAATCAATCTATATGGACACATTACAGTTCAAGGCAAAATTCCAGTGAAGTTTTTAAATATAAATTGATAAGAAGACTCAATGTTATATCGAAGAGCAGACAATCAAAAAAACTAAGACACCTCCGAAAAGAAATAAAACAGATGAGCAATGACTTTTCAAAATCAAAGCTTAATTAAGACAGCATTTTATAGATATCATAATCAACAAATCAGAGTACAGAAAAGAGAAACAAAAACAAAAGCCATAACCATGTAGAAATTTTATTAATGGCAGAGCTTTGATAGAACGTCAGTGCAGGAAATTAAGGATTACCAATATCTGGAAAGTTGACAATTACTGTCAACTTAAAATTAAAAATGAAATTTTGTTACCACTGTAAATCAAGCACTAAAAGCAACCCACGTAGGTTAAAAAAATTCGATGTCATTTAAAACTAAAAAGATAAACCTTTAGGAAAACAATATAAAATAATATCTTTATGACCTTATTAAACTTTAAAGTAAATATTTAATAAATTTAATTGTTTTAAAATTAAACTATTGGGGCGCCTGGGTGGCGCAGTCGGTTAAGCGTCCGACTTCAGCCAGGTCACGATCTCGCGGTCCGTGAGTTCGAGCCCCGCCTCAGGCTCTGGGCTGATGGCTCAGAGCCTGGAGCCTGTTTCCGATTCTGTGTCTCCCTCTCTCTCTGCCCCTCCCCCGTTCATGCTCTGTCTCTCTCTGTCCCAAAAATAAATAAAAAACGTTTGAAAAAAAAAATAAATAAAATTAAACTATTAATTGAAATATACTCTAAAGAAAGTAAAATAAAAATCAGAGACTGAAAAATTATTAATGACTATAACTTAATAAATTAATATCCAGAATATATAAAGAAATCCCTCAAATCAATAATAAAAGACCAATAACCCAAGAGAAAAAAAGAATAAAACACAAAGACAGTTTCCTTTTTTTCTTTTTCAAGTTTTTATTTAAATTCCAGTGAGTTAACTTACAGTTTAATATTAGTTTTAAGTGTAGAATTTAGTGATTCATCACTAACATACAGCACCCAGTGCTCATCACAAGTGCCCTCCTTAATTCCCATTACCCATTTAACTCATCCCGAACCCACCTCCCCTCCAGTAACCCTTAGTTTGTTCTCTATAGTTAAGAGTCTATTTTCTGGTTTTCCTCTCTTTATCTCTCTCTCTCTTTCTCTCTCTCTCTCTCTCTCTCTCTCTCTTGTTTTACAATAGACAAAATGAACATAACTAATAGTGTTTATCATGAAAATAAAAATAGAAACTCAGTAAAATACCATTTTGCATCTATTGTGTTAACATTTTATTTAAATGTTTGACAATACCATCTATCAGTGAAATATGAAGCCTCTGTACCTTTATATGCTACTGGATGAAGTGTAAACTATAAATCATGTTGGTAAACAATTAGTTTTCCCTAGTACAAGCTAATGTATATATATGTGTGTGTGTGTGTGTATTTATTTACAACCTAGAAATTCTTCCATGCTTTAGAAAAATGCTTATATTTGTATACCAAGAATACCCATTAGAGCATTATTTATGATGGAAAAAAAATAGCAGCCTAAATATCCATCAGCAGAAGAATGGATAAAGAAATGTTGGAGTAATCACAGTATGAAACACTATATAGAAGTAAAGTTGAACGAATTATAGTTACACATGTACTGGTTTTAGTCCAGTTTGGGAAGGGAAACTATACAGTGTTTGCACAATGAAAGTTAACACAAATAATTATTAACTTTCAGAGGAAATTAGAAAAAACAAAAGATTGGCTAGGAAGAGGTAAAGAGAGTTGTAAAGAATATAGAAATAGCAGCTACAAGAAGCAGGCAGTATGCCTCAGCCTAAGAAAGTGTAGACCTAGCAGAGATCCTAAACACACACACACACACACACACACACACACACACACAACTTGAAGAGAAAACCAGTGCAAGAATGTTAAAACTTAATGATTGGAAGCTTCCTCAATATCTAACAACCATAAAATTGGTATAAAAATTATGGAATCTTTAAAAAATAAACTATATTTCACTGATATTAAAATATGTTCAGAATATCTTTCTAATTTGAAAATAATAAGAATATACCGTATGGTCCCATTTTTTTTAAATGTCTATTTTTGAGAGAGAGAGAGAGAGAGAGCGAGCGAGAGCATGAGCAAAGAAGGAGAAGAGAGAGGGAGACACAGAATCTGAAGGAGGCTCCAAGCTCTGAGCTGTCAGCACAGAGCCTGACCCCGGGTCTTAAACTCATGAACCGGGAGATCATAACTGAGTCGAAGTCTGATACTTAACTGACTAAGGCACCGAGGGACCCCAATATAGTCCCATTTTATCAAAATATAAATAAATGATTATGCATCAAAAAACTCAGAAAATGTATGCATCCATAAATTCAGCTATTTTCTTCTTGGAAAACTTCCAAACTAGAAACAAACTATATGCTTTGGAAATATTAAAAAGTTCTTTCAAAATTGTGAACAGAATAAAGTTTCCCAGTTGGATGGAAAATAAAGACAATTTGAAAAATGAATACAATCCTAAATGGTCTATGATCATAGAGAAACGGCTCAGGTTCTATTAGAACTGGTTTAGTATACAAATAGTATCTTGTGCTGATCTGATTTGCTTAACTCTGAAATTCATATTTAAGTTATTTAAATAGTCTAAGAATATTACATTTCATTCCTTACCAATACATAGTATAAAATCATTTTCCATTACATTGCATTGATTTGAATTGGATATGAAAAATCAGTTTCACAGATCAATAAAAGAAATCAAACAACATATATTCTCTTTTCTTATCAACTGTGTCTCAAACAAAAATTTAATGGAGAAAGTTTTATATAAAGAAATTTCAGCTATCAAATTGAAATGGAAGACACAATTAAAATATCACCATTTGCAATCCCACAAATTATAGATCTAGCGAATAGTAACCTATGGCTGGCTAATATTACGAGATTCAAAGCTAATTGGGAACTTTATAATTAATGGATCAAAGTGACAAAACTTTAACCAAGTTATTGATTTTACTAGTACAAAAAGAAAAGTAATTAGATACTTTGTGTTTCCTGGTGTGTAACAGTTTAGAAGTATAGAGTACCATCTTTTTTTTTTTTTTAATTTTTTTTTAATATTTATTTTTATTTCTGAGACAGAGAGAGACAGATCGTGAACGGGGGAGGGTCAGAGAGAGAGGGAGACACAGAATCCGAAACAGGCTCCAGGCTCTGAGCTGTCAGCACAGAGCCCGACGCGGGCCTCGAACTCACGGACCGTGAGATCATGACCTGAGCCGAAGTCAGACGCTTAACCGACTGAGCCACCCAGGCGCCCCTAGAGTACCATCTTTCATAATTTTTTTATCTAAATGCAGAACATGAATTTATTTATTTATTTATTTATTTATTTATTTATTTATATATGAAATTTATTGTCAAATTGGTTTCCACACAACACCCAGTTCTTGTCCCAACAGGTGCCCTCCTCAATGCCCATCACCCACTTTCCCCTCCCCCCCCACCTCCCATCAGCCCTCAGTTTGTTCTCAGTATTTAAGAGTCTCTTATGGTTTGCCTCCTTCCCTCTCTGTAACTTTTTTTCCCCCTATCCCCTCCCTCCTGGTCTTCTGTTGAAATTCTCAGGATCCACATATGAGTGAAAACATATGGTATCTGTCTTTCTCTGCCTGACTTATTTCACTTAGCAAAACACTCTCCAGTTCCATCCACATTGCTACAAAAGGCCAGATTTCATTCTTTCTCATTGCCAAGTAGTATTCCATTGTATATATAAACCACATCTTCTTTATCCATTCGTCTGTTGATGGACATTTAGGCTCTTTCCATAGTTTGGCTATTGTTGAAAATGCTGCTATAAACATAGGGGTACAAGTGCCCCTATGCATCAGCACTCCTGTATCCCTTGGGTAAATTCCTAGCAGTGCAATTGCTGGGTCATAGGTCAGATCTATTTTTAATTTTTTGAGGAACCTCCACACTGTTTTCCAGAGAGGCTGCACCAGTTTACATTCCCACCAACATTTCAAGAGGGTTCCTGTTTCTTCACATCCTCTCCAGCATCTATAGTCTCCTGATTTTTTTCATTTTAGCCACTCTGACTGGCATGAGATGGTATCTCACTGTGGTGATTTGTATTTCTGTGATGAGGTGTGACGTTGAGCATTTTTTCATGTGCCTGCTGGCCATCTGGATGTCTTCCTTAGAAAGGTGTCTATTCATGGGGCTCCTGGGTGGCGCAGTCGGTTAAGCGTCCGACTTCAGCCAGGTCACGATCTTGCGGTCCGTGAGTTCGAGCCCCGCGTCAGGCTCTGGGCTGATGGCTCAGAGCCTGGAGCCTGTTTCCGATTCTGTGTCTCCCTCTCTCTCTGCCCCTCCCCCGTTCATGCTCTGTCTCTCTCTGTCCCAAAAATAAATAAAAACATTGAAAAAAATATTAAAAAAAAAAAAAAAAAAAAAAAAAGAAAGGTGTCTATTCATGTCTTCCATTTCTTCACCAGATTATTTGTTTTTTGGGTGTGGAGTTTGGTGAGCTCTTTATAGATTTTGGATACTAGCCCTTTATCCGATATGCCATTTGCAAATATCTTTTCCCATTCCGTAAGTTGCCTTTTAGTTTTGTTGACTGTTTCCTTGCAGCACAGAAGCTTTTTATCTTGATGAGGTCCCAATAGTTCATTTTTGCTTTTAATTCCCTTGCTTTTGGAGATGTGTCAAGTAAGAAATTGCTGTGACTGAGGTCAGAGAGGTTCTTTCCTGCTTTCTCCTCTAGGGTTTTGATGGTTTCCTGTCTCACTCTCAGGTCCTTAATCCCTTTTGAGTTTATCTTTGTGAATGGTGTAAGAAAGTGATCTAGGTTCATTCTTCTGCATGTTGCTGTCCAGTTCTCCCAGCACCATTTTTTATAGAGGCTGTCTTTGTTCCATTGGATATTCTTCCCTGGTTTGTTAAAGATTATTGGCCATGCATTTGTGGGTCCAATTCCATTGGTCTATGTGTCTGTTTTTGTGCCAATACCATGCTGTCTTGATGATGACAACTTTGTAGTAGAGGCTAAAGTCTGGGATTGTGATGCCTCCTGCTTTGGTTTTCTTCTTCAATATTACTTTGGTTATCTGGGGTCTTTTGTGATTCCATACAAATTTTAGGATTGCTTGTTCTAGCTTTGAGAAGAATGCTGGTGCAATTTTGATTGGGATTGCACTGAAGGTGTAGATTGCTTTGGGTAGTATTGACATTTTAACAATATGTATTCTTCCAATCCATAAGCATGGAATATTTTTCCGTTTCTGTGTATCTTCAATTTCCTTCATAAGCTTTCTATAATTTTCAGCATATAGATCTTTTACATCTTTGGTTAGGTTTATTCCTAGGTATTTTATGATTGTTGGGGCAATTGTGAGTGGGATCAATTTCTTTATTTGTCTTTATGTTGCTTCATTTTTTGTGTATAAGAATGCAACTGATTTCTGTACATTAATTTTGTATCCTGAGACTTGGCTAAATTCATGTATCAGTTATAGCTGACTTTTGGTGGAGTCTATCAAGTTTTCCATGTATAGTATCATTTCATCTGCAAAAAGCAAAAGTTTGACTTCATCTTTGCCAATTTTGATGCCTTTGATTTCATTTTGTTGTCTGACTGCTGATGCTAGCACTTCAAATACTATGTTAAACAACAGCGGTGAGAGTGGACATCCCTGTCGTGTTCCTGATCTTAGGGGGAAGGCTCTGAATTTTTCCCCATTGAGGATAATATTAGCTGTGGCCTTTTCATAAATAGATTTTATGATGTTTAAGGATGTTCCTTCTATCCTGACTTTCTTGAGGGTTTTTATTAAGAAAGGATGCTGAACTTTGTCAAATGCTTTTTCTGCATCGATTGACAGGATCATATGGTTCTTATCCTTTCTTTTATTAATGTGATGTATCACATTGATTGATTTGCGAATATTGAACCAGCCCTGCAGCCCAGGAATGAATCCCACTTGATCATGGTGAATAATTCTTTTTATATGTTGTTGAATTCGATTTTCTAGTATCTTGTTGAGAATTTTTGCATCCATATTCATCAGGGATATTGGCCTGTAGTTCTCTCTCTCTCTTTTTTTTTTTTTCTGGGTCTCTGTCTGGTTTGGGAATCAAAGTAATGCTGGATTCATAGAATGAGTCTGGAAGTTTTCCTTCCCTTTCTATTTTTTGGAGCATCTTTAGAAGGATAGGTATTATCTCTGCTTTAAGTATCTGGTAGAATTCCCCAGGGAAGCCATCTGGTCCTGGACTCTTATTTGTTGGGAGATTTTTTATAACTGATTCAATTTCTTTACTGGTTATGGGTCTGTTCAAGTTTTATACTTCTTCCTCTTTGAGTTTTGGAAGTGTGTGGGTGTTTAGGAATTTGTCCATTTCTTCCAGTTTGTCTAGTTTGTTGGCATATAATTTTTCATAGTATTCCCTGATAAATGCTTGTATTTCTGAGGGATTGGTTGTGATAATTCCATTTCATTCATGATTTTATCTATTTGGGTCCTCTCCCTTTTTTTTTTTTTGAGAAGCCTGGCTAGAGGTTTATCAATTTTGTTTATTTTTTTCAAAAAACCAACTCTTGTTTTCATTGACCTTCTCTACAGTTTTTTTTAAGATTCTATATTTTTATTTCTGCTCTGATTTTTATTATTTCTCTTCTTCTGGGTTTGGGGTGTCTTTGCTCTTCTGCTTCTATTTCCTTTAGGTGTGCTGTTAGATTTTGCATTTGGGATTTTTTTTTATTTCTTGAGATAGACCTGGATTGCAATGTATTTTCCTGTCAGGACTGCTTTCGCTAAATCCCAAAATGTTTGGATTGTTGTATTTTCATTTTCGTTTATTTCCATATGTTTTTCAATTTCTTCTCTAATTGCCTGGTTGACCCATTCATTATTTAGTAGGATGATCTTTAACCTCCATGTTTTTGGAGGTTTTCCAGACTTTTTCCTGTGGTTGATTTCAAGTTTCATAGCATTATGGTCTGAAAGTGTGCATGGTATGATCTCAGTTATTTTATACTAATGAAGGGCTGTTTTGTTACCCAGTATGTGATCTATCTTGGAGAATGTTCCATGTGCACTAGAGAAGAAAGTATATTCTGTCACTTTGGAATGCAGAGTTCTAAATATATATGTCAAGTCCATCTGATCCAATATATAATTAAGGCCCCTGTTTCTTTATTTATTCTCTGTCTAGATGATCTATCCATTGTTGTAAGTGGAGTATTAAAGTCTCCTGCAATTACTCACATTCCTTTCAATAAGGTTGCTTATGTTTGTGATTAATTGTTTTATATATTTGGGGCCTTCGAATTCAGTACATAGACATTTATAATTGTTAGCTCTTCCTGATGGATAGACCCTGTAGTTATTATATAATTCCCTTCTTCATCTCTTGTTACAACCTTTAGTATGGCTACTCCAGGTTTCTTTTGACTTCTAGTAGCATGATAGCTAGTTCTCCATCCCCTCACTTTCGATCTGAAGGTGTCCTCAGGTCTAAAATGAGTCTCTTGTAGACAGAAAATAGATGGGTCCTGTTTTTTTTATCCATTCTCATACCCTATGTCTTTTGGTTGGATCATTTAGTCCATTTGCATTCAGTGCTATTATTGAAAGATATGGGTTTAGAGTCATTGTGATGTCTGTAGGTTTCATGCTTATAGTGGTGTCTCTGGTACTTTGTGGTCCTTGCAACATTTCACTCACAGAATTCCCCTTAGGATCTCTTGTAAGGCTGTTTAGTGGTGATGAATTCCTTCAGGTTTTGTTCATTTGGGAAAACCTTTATTTCTCATTCTATTCTGAATGACAGACCTGCTGGATAAAAGATTCTTGGCTGCATATTTTTTTCTGTTCATCACATTGAAGATTTCCTGCCATTCCTTTCTGGCCTGCCAAGTTTCAGTAGATAGGTCTGCTACTATTCTTATGTGTCTACCTTTGTAAGTTAGGGCCAGTTTATCCCTAGCTGCTTTCAGAATTCTCTTTATCCTTGTATTTTGCCAGTTTCGTTATGATATGTTGTGCAGAAGATCGATTCAAGTTATGTCTGAAGGGAGTTCTCTGTGCCTCTTGGATTTCAATGCCTGTTTCCTTCCCCAGATCAGGGAAGTTCTCAGCTATGATTTGTTCAAGTACACCTTCAGCTCCTTTCTCTCTCTCTTCTTCTTCTGGAATACCTATAATATGGATATTGTTCCATTTGATTGCATCACTTAGTTCTCTAATTCTCTCCTCTTACTCCTGGATTTTTTTTTAATCTCTCTTTTTCTCAGCTTCCTCTTTTTCCATAATTTTATCTTCTAATTCACCTATTATCTCCTCTACCTCTTCAATCTGCGCTGTAGCTGCCTCCATTTTATTTTGCACCTGATTCATAGCATTTTTTAATTCATCATGACTGATTTTTAGTCCCTTGATCGCTGTAGAAATAGATTCTCTGCTGTCCTCTATGCTTTTTTCAAGCCCAGTGATTAATTTTATGACTATTATTCTAAATTCTTGTTCCATTATATTCCTTAAATTGGTTTTGATCAATTCGTTGGCTGTCACTACTTCCTGGAATTTCTTTTGAGGAGAATTCTGTTTCATCATTTTGGCTAGTTTTCTGTCCCTTATGCATTTTAAAAGCTTGTATGCTCTGCACCTGCGAGCACTGCTATATTAAAGGAGGGTCATACACTGGCCAGGGCGTGGCCCTTGAGGAGGTGTTTTTTTTGGGGATTGTTACTTGCTCTCTGTTGTTATGACTTTGGTTATTTTATTACCCAACTCATAGTAATATTTTGGACCCTCCACCAGATGTGCTTTGATTTGTTCCTTGGAGTAGCCATATCTTTTTTCCAGCTTTCCCATTTTCTTCCTAGTAGATTAAGTCTCTTTTCCTCACAGGCTCTGGTGTTCAAAGTCCTTTGGCTTCTGTACTTCTTTGTCTTAAAGACGTGGGAAGTATGGATTCCCCCTACTTCTCCGCCATGTTGGCCCCCGAGTCTCAACATGAATTTAATCAAGTCTCTAGATCTCACTTCCAGTTTATGGGAACTATAGATCAAAGAAACACATTAGAAGACACCATGAAGATGCAGTTAATGAAATTAAAATGTGGAAATGCCACAGGACAAATGATTTGTGTGTTTTTTTAAATTGGTGAAAAATATATAAGGTGGAGTAAAGATCCTCAATATTAAAAGATCTTTGAGAGATATTAAAACAAAATGCACATTGGAACTTAACCAGATTCTAATTCAAGCAAACTAAATGTAAGGGAAAAAAATAGATGAGAGGGGTGAGAAAAACACACACTTACAATTTATAATTATAAATTGCTTATAATAATTGTATAATTGACAATGTAATTAAAAATTATAAAGTTTGTAGGAATAATGTGTTGGTTATACAGAAGAATTAATCTTCCTCATTTAAAGATATATTTGAAAAAATTTATACTGAATTTATTTGAAGTTTGCAGCTCTAATTAGTGTCAGGAGCTATAGTTAGATGAAACTTGATTAGCCACATACTAAAATTTGTAGAAACTGGAAAGTGAGTACATGAGGTTATATTAAACTGTTCTGTTTTGGTTTATGTGTGGAATTCCCATAAAACTTAGTTATTAAGGTCTTGAAACATTTCAACAAGCAGGTGATAACAAGTGGAAATGAATGCTGTAACATCAAGTATTAATAATTGACAAAGTGTAAAACACCAATAATACTCATTTAAATACAAAAAAAATTTAAAGTATCTGATCTGTTGTTTTAGTGATATATATATATATATATATATATATATATATATATATATATTCAGGTCAACGCTTCACAGAGTAGTTTGTGCATTGTTAGGAGTAAATAATCTTATAAACACTAACAAATAGAGATTTAGTAAGTCTTCCAAAGAAAGCAGAATTACATTTATTTAGCTCCTAATTTACAGTTGTCACTTTCTACATAGTATAAGAATCTTTCAGTTTTTGCAAATAGAATATAAAGGGGCAAAGGAGCAGAGAATAATTTTTATCATGACCTTTCTTTACAAATATATTCCCTGGTGACAAGAGTGAAATCACAGAATTTCAGTATAGTTTTAAAGTTTCCTGTAAAAACAAAATCAGCAGCAATGACTTTTTGCCCTTTACTTATACATCATGGTATTTACAAATATATGAATACATGACATTTTTATACAAAGTAAAGATACTATACAATGTTTTATTCAAATTGAGATAATATACTCTCCATATTCATACATATGGACACATGGTCACATGCACATGTAGGGGTATGTGTTCCGTGTGTGTGTATGTTCACTTGTGAACATTGTTTGCCATGCAAATAGATTGAGGTCACTTTTTTAGTCTCCAAAAAAGAAAGAATATAAGTTAGACATTATTGGCGCACCTGGGTGGTTCAGTCAGTTAAGCATCTGACTTCGGCTCAGGTCATCATCTCTCTGTTAGTGGGTTCAAGGCCCACATTGCGCTCTGTACTAACAGCTCAGAACCTGGAGCCTGCTTCAGATTCTGTGTCTCCCTCTCTCTCGGCTCCTCTCACTGTCTCTCTCTCTCTGTCTCAAAAATAAATAAACATTAAAAAAAATTAAAAATGTAAGTTAGACATTATTGCCATTTTTTTTCATAAATTTAAGAAAATTCCAACATTTTTCCAAATAATTTTTCCTGTACTTGATTGGCTCTGATTTATTAAAAGAAACAATAATAAATGGTTTACAAAAGCATACCAGTAACTTCTCTTATAACATATCCAAATACAATCTTCATGGTCTGTCAAATATGTTGCCTATCTACAATTTTGTTTAATAATGAAAATAGTCAAGAAATTTCTGTTGACCTTTAAAGACCAGTGTTGAGGATATTCTGGTATATATACAATAGGTCTGTTGTGGAAATTAGGAATCATTCAAACGAATTACAAAATACTACAAAGGGAAGCAATTAAAGCTCAAAGAGATTAAATAATCTGACTAAGTTTAAAGAACACTATGCAGAATTCTTTGAAGTTGGATTGGATTGAGTATAGTCTCTTGGCTTTGGGGGGTTTCTATGTTGTTCTATTACTACACACAACTCAAAGCAGAAACACTGAGAGAACAATGACCACATTTTTTCTTTTTTCACTTTCTTAAATTTTAATGCACTGCTGCTTTCTTCCTACAACAAGACCTCAACAAAATTAATTTGGATTACATATGTGATTACATATTTGAATTACATATGTGATTATGACAGTTCTCCTGGGCCTATATTGCTTGTGTCTAAAAAAATGATCAATTTGAAAATACACTAAATAACCATATAGATTCAATGCTGAGATTGAGATACCAATAGAGATTTTAATGAACCAGACAAGGTATTCAAATAAAATTCTGTTGATTTTTACATGACACTTGTTAAATACAGGTTTTTACTGGATAGAGGCTTAAAAACCTGTCCAAGAGCTTCTGGAATAATAGTTGTTTCACAGTTTTGTAACAAAGCTTAAGTTTGGGACCCACAAGAGTGTAAACCAGAAGTCCACTAACCAAAGAATCCTTGATTCAGTATGGAAACTAACAGGATGTAACTGATCAGTCACAAATCTATTGTGACGGCTTGGAGAAGAACAAATCATCTCCATTGAGGAAGATGTTGTCTGATGTCAATATATATATGTGTGTGTGTGTATATATATATATATATATATGTATATATATATATATATATTACATATAAGGATAAGGATTTATTTTTAAAAAATGACTGTATTTACCAGGTACCAAAACCACATGACTGAAACACAAGAAAAAAATCAGATAATAGAAACTAAAACACAGTTTATTCAGATATTGGAGTAGGTTGAAAAAAACTTTAAAATGACCATGTTTGGAATGTTCAAGGGTATAAAGAAAAAATGTCAAAGATTGACAACAGATGAATAGTTTTGCCAGAAAATTAAAATTCATAAAAACAAATAAGTACATTTAGAGCTGAAAGATACATTCCAAAATTAATGAACAAATTGAATTATGTTAATGACAAATTAGAGACAATAGAAATAAGAATTTGTGAGTGGAAAAGCTAAGAAAGTAAAATATAAATCATCTAAAGTTAAGAGAAAAGAACTTTAAAAATAAAAGAAATAGAAGTGTTAGAGATTCCGTATAAAACTATAACATACATGAAATTGGGGTTTAAGAAAGAAATTATAGGATCAAGCCAAAGAAGTTTTAAATACATGCTAATTGAGAATCTTCCAAAATTTCTGATAAACATTATGTGTTATATTGAAAACACATACAGAATAAATAGCAACAAAAAAGTAGTGTTGGATTAAGACTGCTGAAACTTAAAACAATAATAAAAGTTTGAGAGTAGCAAGAGGAAAAAACACACAGTTTCTTCAAAGGAACAATAACAAGACAGACATTTATTTCTCAGCACATTAATGGAAGCTAGAAGAAATTGGAGTGGCATCTTTAAAGTTCTAAAAGAATGTAACTGCCAAATAACGTTTTTACATCCTGAAGAAATACGCTTCAGAATAAAGATAAAAAAGAGATTCTAAGAGGAGAATGAAGAAGAACCAGGAACCTGTTTTCTCACCTAGATAATAATGGCACTGGCAGAATTTGTCTAATGTAATTATATTGGAATTTTGGAGTCTATTAAAGGCTTGCAAATTCAAGGGGTGGCTTTCATGACAAATTTCAATCAATTTCAGCTCTTAGTTTAGTAGCACATACTCCTCTTTCACCCTCAGCTCTGGAGCAACAGCTAAGCTCATATTCCTGGTGCATCTTGTCTGTAGATTTTAAGAGCCAGGTTGGACAATACAGACACTATTCTCCCAAAATCAGGGATCTATGTTATGTTTGCTGATTGCTGCTTCTGATCATGGGGGTGCAGACACAGAGGTGGGCAGACATTGTCGTACTCCCCCTCATTGCTGAAAGTCTTTATCACTCCAACTAAACTGAACTCCAGGAAATTTAAAGAGAAGGTACCTTTTCCTCCCTTAATTATTCCCTTTTGCCCCTTTTTGAAGCCAGACAAAGGAACTCCAAAAAAACTCCATACATGGGGGAAATTTAAAAGTTACTGCTCATGCCTTGGGTAGGATGCAAGCTCATACCAGGTGGACCTTATGTTTACACTATAGGATGGCCTTTGGCACAGAGACAGCCTATAACAATAAAAAAAAAAAGGCAAATAAATAAAAAATAAAAACAAAAAAAACAGCAAATGCTGAGGAAAGAGAAGAATCTAATTATCAGTTACTACATTATTATATTCAAATATCCAATTTACAATTTAGAAAAAGAAAGTTACATATCATATAAGCAGGAAAGTTTCTTTCAAAGGAAATAAAAAAAAAAAAAACCCTAAGAAAAATTATTCCAAAGAATGGATGGCAAATGTACTAGACAAGGATTTTATTTATTTATTTGATTGTTTGTTTGTTTATTTATTTATTTATTTATTTTGAGAGTGAAAGTGCGTGAGCAGAGGAGGGGCAGAGAGAGAGATAGAGAGAGAGACAGAGAGAGAGAGAATCTCAAGAAGACTCTGCACTGTCAGTGCAGAGCCTGATGCAGGGCTTGGTCCCACAAAAAGTGAGATCATGACCTAAGCCAAAATCAAGAGTCAGAAGGACATTTAATCAGTTGAGCCACCCATGCACTGCTATGGAAAGTTTTTAAAAAAACAAAAGTTTAAAAGATGCTCAAAGAACAAAAGGAATGCATGGAAAGAGAGAAAGAAAATAGCCTCCAAAAACAAAATAAAACAAACCAATGAACAAAAATGATGTATGAACAAAATGGAAATACTATTAAAGAGGTGGAAAACTTAAAACCCACAAATTCTAGAGATTAAAATTATTGAAATGAAAAATTCACTAGAGGGATTCTAAGACAGATTTGAGCAAGCACAAGAAAGAATCAGTGAACTTGAACATAAATTTGAAAAATGGAAAGAAGACAAGATTGAGAAAAAATGAACAGACCCAAAGAGACCTGAGGGACATCATCAAATGGACCAACAGTTATATTGTGGGCGTCTCAGAAGGAGAAGTGAGGAAGAAACAGAGTATCCAAAGAATTGTGGCTGAAAATTTCCCAAGTTTGATGGAATACATGAATATACACATCCAAGAAGCTCAATACACTCCAAGTAGTATGAACTGAAAGAGAATCATGCTGGGACACATCACAACCAAGTTGTTGAAAGACAAAGACAGAATCTTGAAAGCACTGAGACAGAAATAATCCATCATATACAAAGGATCTTCTAAATATTATCAGCAGGTTTCTTATTAGAAACTATGGAAGCCATAAGCTGTGGGCTTATTTATTCAAAATACTAAAAACAAAACCAAAAACCAAAACCTGTCAACCAAGTATTCTATACACAACAAACTATTATTCAACAATGAAGGAGAAATTAAGACAGCCCCAGGTAAAGAAATTGTGATCTTATGAATATTAGAAGGGATTAGAAGATTCCAAAGGGAATCTTGCAGGTTGAAATGAAAGAAAACTAGACTAATAACTTCAGGAAAGGCGAATACATGGTCAATTTAAAAAGCTAGTATTGTACTAATGGTTTATAAATATTTTTGTTTTCTACAAATTTTTAGAGACAAATCTGTTTAAAAAAGTATGTTTATGGGGGCACCTGAGTGGCTCAGTTGGTTAAACATCTGACTTCCGCTCAGGTCATGATCTTACAGTTTGTGAGTTTGAACACCGCGTTGGGCTCTGTGCTGACAGCTCAGAGCCTGGAGGCTGCTTTGGATTCTGTCTCCCTTTCTCTCTGCCCCTCTCCACTCACACTCTGTCTCTGTCTCCCTCAAAAATGAAAACACATTAAAATTTTCTTTTAATAAAAATAAAAAATATATATGTTTATGATTTTGGACACATAATGTATAATTTTGACATCAGTAACTAACCGGGATGGAGGTGGGGCTGTTAGAAAAGCAGAATTTTTGTATGTTATTGATATTAAGCTGGTATAAATTCAAATTAGAGTGCAGTAACTTTAGAATGTTAAGTATAATCCCCAAGGTAATCAAGGAAATATTATGGAATACACATAAGTAAGAAGGTAATTAAATTGTCTCTCTCTAAAAAAAAAAAAATCTAAATATCTTTTAAAAGACAGCAATGCAGGGGCTCCTGGGTGGCGCAGTCGGTTAAGCGTCCGACTTCAGCCAGGTCACGATCTCGCGGTCCGTGAGTTCGAGCCCCGCATCAGGCTCTGGGCTGATGGCTCAGAGCCTGGAGCCTGTTTCCGATTCTGTGTCTCCCTCTCTCTCTGGCCCTCCCCCATTCATGCTCTGTCTCTCTCTGTCCCAAAAATGAATAAACGTTGGAAAAAAAAAATTTTTTTTAAAGACAGCAATGCAGAAAATGAGGGAGAAAAAGCTAAAAGTTGTGTAGAAAGCAAGTAGCAAAATGACAAAAGTGGGTCTATTTTTTTTTTATCAGCAATTACTTTAAAATTAAACTCTTCTATTAAAACTCAGAGATTGGCAGAATGGATTAAAAAACAAAAACAAAAACAATAGGAAAAAAAAAACCAAACAAACAAACCAAAAAACCCATGATCCCGGTGGCTCAGTCAGTTGAGCATCCGACTTCAGCTCAGGTCATGATCTCATGGTTTTTGGGTTCGAGCCTCGCATCAGGCTCTATGCTGACAGCTTGCTTAGAGCCTGCAGCCTGCTTCATATTCTGTGTCTCCTTCTCTCTCTCTGCCCCTCCCCTGCTCATGCTCTGTCTCTGTCTCTCAAAAATGTTAAAATATTAAAAAAAAACAAACCATTATCCAACTATATCTTGTCTAGAAGAGACTCTTTTAAGTTCCAAAAGCTTAAATTAATAAATCAGATACAAAAGTGGGCACATTACTCTCTGTTTCCCAGAAGTAAAAAAGATTATAAAAGTGTACTATGCATGATTGTATGCCAACAAATTGGATAGCCTAGATAGATGATATGGACAACTTTCCAGGAAACACAAAATGTGTGACAATAGAATTATAAAAAAAAATACATAATCTGAATAGACCCATAAGAATCACCATACTGATTTCCATAGCGGTTATTATCATTCTACATTCCTACAGTGCATAAAGATTTCAATTTCTCCACATCCTCATCTATATTTGTATTTTTTTGTTTGGTTTTGTTTGATTTGGTATTTGTGTGTGTGTGTTGACTTTGTATCTTGTTACCTTTTTGAATTCATTTATTAATTCTAATTTATAAGGTCATATCATCTGTCACCAGAGTAAATTCTTTTTCTTCTTTTTCGATTTGAATGACTTTCATTTCTTTTTCCTGCCTAATTGTTCTGGCTAGGCATTCCAGGACCATGAGTAAGTAGTGGAAGCAAATGTTCTTGCCTTGTTCCTGATCTTAGCAGAAAAGCTTTCACCTTTTACCATTATGATGTTCATTGTGGATTATCATTTATGGTTTTTATCATGTTGAGGTAGTCCCCTTCTGTTCCTAGTTTATGAAAGCATTTTGCATCTTGTCAAATTCTTTTTTTCTGCATTGAGATTATTATGTAGTTTTTCAATCTTTCATTCTGTTAACATGGTATATTACATTGATTGATTTTTATATGTTGAATCATCATTTTATTCCAGGATAAATCCTGCTTTATTACGATTTATAAGCATTTTAATATATTGGGGGATTCAGTGTGTTAGTATTTTGTTAGTGATGTTTGCATCCATGTTCATAAGGAAAATAAATTCTTGTAGTGTCAGCCTTTACTGTGAGGGCAATGCAGGCCTAAAGAATCAATTAGGGACTGTTCCCTTTAAGTTTTTGGAAAAGTTTGAGAAGAATTGGTGTTAGTTCTTTAAATATTTGGTAGAATTCACCAGCTAAGCAATCAGGCCCATGGCTCTTCTGTTTTGAGAGATTTACTGAGGATCTGGCCTTTTTTCTAAAGCAGCTGCACCATTTACATTACAACTAACCCTATAAGTTTCCAATTTTTCCACATCCTCATCAATGTGTAATTATTTGTCTTTTTGTTTATAGTCATTCTGGTGGGTGTAGAGTGGTGTTATCCTGTAGTTTTGATTGGTATTTCTCTGATCACTAATTATGTTGGGTATCTTTTAATGTCTTGATTGATCATTTGTGGGTTTTTTTGAAAAATGTCTATTCGTGCCCTTTGCCCATTTTTAATGTTTTTTTCCCATTGTTGAGTTGTAAGTGTTCTTTATATTTTTAAAATGCTAGATAGATCCTTATCATACAATTTGAAAATATTTTTTCCATTTCTATAGGTTATTTTATCACTTTCTTGATAATGTGTTTCAAAGCACAAAAGTTCTTAATTTTGATGAAATCCAATGTATCGATTTTTTCAATGTATCAGGTTTTAAATTTTTTTTGTAACTTGTGCTTTTTATGTATTATCTAATAAGTTCTTGTCTAACCCAAGGTCATGAAGATTTATTCTTAGCTGTTCTAAAAATTTTGTAATGTTAACTCTTACATTTAGTTGATAATGCATTTTCAGTTAAAATTATATGTGTGAGTAAATAATCCAACTTCATGATTTTGCACATAGATATCCATTGCCCCAGACCAGTTGTGGAAAAGATTATTCCTTCCTCCACTGAGGTTTCTTGCACCTTTGTTGAAAATCAATTGACCATAAATTTAAGATTTATTTCTGAACTGTTAATTCTTTCTCACTGATCTATATATCTATCCTCCTACCAGTACCACACTGTTTTGATTACTGTATATACTTGTTCTAAATGTTTAAATCTGGAAGTATGAGTCCTGCCTTTTGTTCTCTTTAAAGACTGGTTTGGCTTTTCTTTGTCTCTTGATTTTCATATATATTTTAGGATCAACTTCTGCTTTTCTACAAGCTGGTATTTTGATAAGGATTGTGTTGAATCTATATCAACATAGACTTTCTTAAAAGTTTACATGTTTTCAGGTTTTTAGTGTATAAGTTTTACATTTTGTATTAGTTTTCTGTGGCTCCCATGACAGTTAATATAAATTTAATGGCTTAAACAAAGAGAAATGTACTTTCTTACACTTCTGGAAGCTAGAAGTCTGATATCAAGTTGTCTACAGAGCCACAGTCCCTCTGGAAGCTCTAAAGGAGATTTCATACTTTGCCTCCTCTAACTTCTAGTGGTTGTTGGTACTCCTTGGCCTTCCTAAACTTACAGCTACATCACTCCAATCTCTACTTCTCTCTTTATATCACCCCCTCCTCTTTTATCTGTGTCTTCTCTTCATGTCTCTTTTAGGAACAATCGCCATTATATTTAGAGGCCATGTGTATAACCTAAGATGATTCCATACCAAGATCCTTAACTTAATTACACTGGCAAACATTCTTTTTTCTGAGTAAGGAAATATTCACAGATTCCAGGAATTTAAACATAGACACATCTTTTTTTAAGGGTTACCATTCAACCCACAACTCACTTATGTTAAATATATTCCAAATCATTTTATTCATTTGAACCCTATTGTACATAGAATTACTTTCTTTTTTTCTTTAGATTTTTTTTAATGTTTATTTATTTTTTAGAGAGGGGCAGAGAGCAAGGGAGACAGAATCCTAAGCAAGCTCTAGGGTCTGAGCTGTCAACACAGAGCCCAATGTGGGGCTCAAACTCACAAACCTCGAGGTCATGACCTGAGCAGAAGTCGGACGCTTAACCCAATGAGCCACCCAGGCGGCCCAGAATTACTTTCTTAATCTTGCTTTTCGATTGTTCATTGCTAGTTTATAGGAATATAATTAGTTTTTATATATTGATATCATATCCTGCAACCTGGTTGGACTAACTTGTTATAGTAGTGTTTAGTGGATTTTTAAGTGATTTTCTATATTCAAGATTATTTAATCTACAAATTGAGATTGTTTTACTTATTCCTTCCTAATCTGGTTGCTCTTTCTTTCTTTCTTTCTTTCTGAATGTCCTGGTTAGAGCCTCTGTGGTAATAATGACAAGAAGTGGTAAGAGTACACAGTCTTGTCTTATTCCTGATCTTAAGAAGAAAGCATTATTTATTTTACTACTGAGTGTGATGTTAGGTGTGAGATTTTTGTAAATGTCTTTTATCAGGTTGATAAAGAAATACAAATAATGATTTATTAGAATGATAAAGGAATATCATATTCCCATATATTACTAGGTGGTTGAGTGTTTTTGCCATGGAAGTTTCTTGTATTTTGTCAAATGCTTTTTCTGCATCTATTTAGATAGCCATGTGTTTTTCTCCTTCACTCTACTGAAATGGTATACTACCTTGATGTTCATATTTTAAGCCAACCTTGCATTCCTGGCATAAGTCCCTCTTGGTTTTGGGTGTTTAATTCATTTTATATATTTTATACAAATAAAGACCTAGGTTTGGTCTGCTTTTATTTTATGGAATATCTTTGAATTTATGTTCATATGAGATATTAGTCTGTAATTTTATTGATATACTTGCCTGGTTTTCGTACCAGGGAAATTCTTGTCTGATAGAATGAGATAAAGAGTATTACATTCTGTTTTATTTTTTAAAATATTGGTGTTAATTTATTTTTAGATTTTTGGCAGAATTCATCAGTGAAGTGATTTGGGTTCGGACTTTTTTGTGGGGAGTGCTTAAAATAATAATTCAATCTCTTGTTATAGATCTATGCAGATTTTCTATTTGTTCTTTAGTCTGGTTAAGTAGTTTATTTTTTTTTTCCTAGAAATCTGTTTATGTCATCTACATCTAATTTTTTGGCCTATAGTTGCTCATAGTATTGCCTTATAATCACCTTTTTATTTCTGTAAGGTCAGTAATGTTATCCCTTCTTTCAATCCTGATTTTAGTCATTTGTGTTTTCTGCCTCCTCTCCTTTTTTTTTTTTATTTTGATCAATGACAAGCCTAAAGATTTGTCAATCTAGTTATACTTTTTTTTCTTTTTAAAAAAATTTTTTTTAATTTACATTTATTTATTTTTGAGAGACAGAGTGCAAACAGGGGAGGGGCAGAGAGAGAAGGAGACACAGAGTTCTGAGCTGTCGTCACAGAACCCGATGCTGGGCTCAACCCCATGTACAGCGAAATAATGACCTGAGCCAAAGTTGGACACTTAACCGACTGAGCCACCCAGGCGCCCCAATCTAGGTGTACTTTTCAAAAAACAAACTTGGTTTCACTGATTTTCTCTATTGCTTTTCTATTTTCAAAGTCATTAATCTTTAGTCTCATCTTTTTTTATATCCTTCCTTCTTCTTTGAGTTTAGTTTGCTACTCTTTTTCCAATGTGTTAACGTATTAGTTTAGGTTATTGATTTAAGACCTTTCTTCCTTTTGGGAAGCCTGAGTGGCTCAGTTGGTTAAATGTCCAACTTCGGTTCAGGTCATGATCTCACAGTTCATGAGTTTGAGTCCCACTCAGGCTCTGTGCTGACAGCTCAGAGCCTGGAGCCTGCTTCAGATTCTGTATTTCCTTCTCTCTCTACCTCTCCTCCGCTCATGTGTTTCTTGCTCAAGAATAAATAAACGTTTAAAAATATTTTTAAAAAAAAGATATTTCTTCCTTTTTAATATAGACATTTACAACTATAATTTTTTCTCTAAGCACTGTTTTTATATGTAATCTATAAGTTTTGATATGTTGTATCATCATTTTCCTTCATCTCAAAATTGTTTCTAGTTTCCCTTATGATTTTTTTTCATCATTAACTATTTAGGAATCTGTAGTTTATTTTCTATCTATTTGTAAATTGCTCAAATTTCTTTTAGTTATTTATTTCTAATTTCCTTTCATTGGGAGTACAGAACAAACTTTGTATGATTTCAGTCTTTTTAAATTTGTTGAAATTTGTTTTATGACCTCATATATGGTCTATCCTAGAGAAGGTTTTGTATGCACTTGAAAATAATTAGTATTCTGTTATTTTCAGCTTAAGTGTTCTATAGCTGCCTGTTAGGTCTAGTTGATTTATAAATTTTATTTTTTATTTCTACTAATGTCTTTTTACATAAAGTCTGGTTTGTTTGCTATTACTACAGCCCTCCAGCTTTAATTTGTAGTATGTTTTCTTTTTAGCCCATGTAAATTGTTTAAATTTCTATTTTTCTGTCCTTTTCTACTCATTTCAACATCTAGATCATCTTGGTTTCAGTTCCTATTGATTCTTCTCTTCCTCTATGCAAATCACATTTTTGCTTCTCTGCACATCTAGTCGTTTTTGAATTTTATGCAAAATATTATGTATATCACATTTTCAATAGATTGTAGTATTAATTTGTTTCTTTGCTTGTTTAGAATGGTGCTTTTTGTTTTGATGAGTAGTTCATTTACTGGTGGATTATTGCTTTTTTTTGCTTTTTTTTTGGTAGCTTATTTTTAATTTCTGTTAGACAAATCTCCTAAAGCATGAGTTTTCAGGGATGAAAACTCATTGCCTAGGGCCTTCAGCAGAGTCTCTTTTCTGGCTGGTCCAAATTATGTCTCTCAACACTGTGTGATCTCCAAAACCTCTGTCTAACTCCCTAATCTCAGCAGCACTTCTCTACCAAATCGTATGATGTCTTGCCCAGTGTATGCTCAGTTCAATATTCTTCCAAAGACAAACAGCTCTATGCAGATGTCTGTAAGCTTTCTTATTCATTCCCTTTTCTCCCACACCCTGCCCCTCAAACTCTAGCTGTCTCTGCAGTCACAAAAATGTGATCCCTGCCTCCTCCACTCAGAGGGGCCACTGTGATCCTGAGCTCTCACTGTGCTGTGATCCAGAGAGTGCCACTAGGTGGGGACTCTAGTCAATTGTGGGTCTAATTTCATCTGTTTCCCTTCCCTAAGGAAACACAGTCTTATGCTTCTCGTTATCCAAACCTTGACAACAGTTGTATATATTTGGTCCAGTTTTACAGTTTACAATGCAAGGAAGGTTGCATTTCCAATTAATTACTCTCTTACAATCAGAACAGAAGTCAACTTATATTTTTTTACTTTTTAAATTTTTTTTTAAACATTTACTCAGTTTTAAGAGACAGAGCACAAGCAGGGGAGGTGCAGAGAGAGAGGGAGGCACAGAATCTGAAGCAGTCTCCATCCAGCTCTGAGTGGTCAGCAAAGAGCCCAAAACAAGGCTCGAACTCACAAACCATAAGATCATGACCTGAGTTGGCTGCTTAACCAACTGAGCCACCCAGGTGCCTCTATATTTTTTTATTTTTGAGAAAATTTATATTTTGGGTGGGGGGAAGTCTTTTCAGAAAAAATAACCTCCCTTAAATTTTATTTAGTGTTTTAAATTAATTAATTAGTTAATTTTTCACATTTTCACCTTTCTTGCATGTCCCTACCCTCACCTTTGACATCTAAATAGATTGTTTTTTTTTTTTTATGCTTTTTAAGACAACATTTTCAGAAATGCATTATATACTAGAATAAGAGACTGATTTAAGTATCTTTGCTCACAAGTTTCTGTTTGGGTTTGGTTTGGGCTTTGTTTTTGTACATTATGAACAATGAATCTCTCTAGGATAATGATTTTAAAGTAACAGGCTATTTTCTTGAGATTAATTCATAATTTCTGCAGTTACAAATCAAACTTTTACTAATGGAAATTGATGTCACAGGTAACAAACTGAAATACTCTTAAAGTCACTTTAATGCCAATAATTAAAGAATACTGGAATATTTTATTGACCTGGGGATTGTTTTGGGAGAAGCATAAACAAGTTATTGATTTAGCCTGAATTAATTAAGACAAAAGCTGTTTCAGTTTTATATAGAGATAAAGGCAGTTCCATGAATTTATTTTAATCCAAAGCATGTGATTAAAAAACCCAAACAATTTCTATTAATACAGTAAAACGTAAAGGACCTTTAGATTAAAATCTGTATTTAGAAATAATTTTGATTAATTTTTCATTTTGCCTCTTAAGAAGCTACAAACTGGAAGAAGAGATTAGTATCACAATTATTTGGATATACTAATGGAGAAACATATTATTTTACTCTTCGCAGTATAACCTCAAGACAGCATCCCAGTTGGGACACTGTTTGCTCCATAAAAGTGGTAAGGGAGTAATGGGAAGTGTTTGTTTTATTAGCTAAAGTACTCACTGCTGCCACCTAGGCCATTTTCTCCTTTGGATAGTAGGTAGATTGTAGTCCCATATAATTACTTGTATTGTATGCCAAAGAATCTGAATATGGTTTCTTGTAAAGCCCAAATAAAATGAAGTTATTTCCTGAAACCACATTGCTCTGTTTACTTGGCCCTGATTCTTCTTAACAATCGTTTCCAACATTGGATAATGTATTTTTAGTTTTTCTTTTTTTTTTTTTTTTTTGCCCTGCCAGCGTTTCAGTAACTATGCATTTGTACATTTTCATAACACCTTTTTTTTCAAATGACATTATGTGTTTGCACATAAATTCTTCTCTTTTCCCTTGTCATGTCTGCTAATCTTTTTGCTGTTGTTGCTGCATTTGGCACTGCAAGTTCAATTTAACTTATGAAAATCAAGCTGTCTATTCTGCTTCATTCATCATCATCAACCAAAATCATTCTGGAATCAAAACTTGTTTTCTATTATCTTGTTATTTTTTGGTGATGATATATGGAAGGGAAAGTAGACAGTGGCAGGGCATAGGATTGAACTGTAGTTTATAGCAAACATCTGCCTCTGCATAGTAACCTTGTGGGATTTGTGCAGACTCTTATCTACAAAAATCAAAATTCAGAGAGAAGTCTTTTCTGCCAAATGTTCTTTAGATGCAGAACTCAGTATATGGATCATCAGAAGAAAATTCAAATGTCAAATACACACAGATTACTCGCATTATATATAATTACAGGAAAAACTAAAATACCAAGTATATCCTAAGTGTAATGAATTTAAATTGAACCTAGAAACTTCTATCTTTATATTTTTGAAGTAACAGATACAATGTAATAGAGATGGCATGTTTTTGATAAATGTTTTTGGGACAACTGAAAAAGTGGTTCAATTTTGTTAGTAACTTGGGAGAGGTGTAAACAGCCTGCTCTTCTAGTACAAGCAAGCAGGAGAGTGTTCTTAATCATATTAAGATCCAACAATGAATGCAAAGTAAGTAGTATCATTTCCTCTGTGATTGTAAAAGAAAATACATAGTTAATACTTGTCTTCCATAGATTTAGAAGATTGTAAATGGAAGTTACTCAGAATTATTATCTTTACCATGCAGTTTTGCCTCCATATTTAGGTGTAATAACTTTAACTATTATACATTATGTCAGTCATATGAATGCCCCATTTTAAAGCAAAGCGTATAAAGTCTAAGTATTATGATTAATTCATTATCTGGTCAGGTTTATGAAAGTTATTTGATTTGGTCATTCATTTATTTAGTTCTTTCAGCTTTTAAAGCTCTTAAAAATCACAGGACAAAATTGAGAATACTGATATTTGGAAGTGATATATCAATGAAATGATGACAATTGTGAGCAAAAACCACATTATGGGCCATAAAATCAAGTAATAGGTCAAAGGTATTTTCTAATTTTAATTTTGATAATAGTTCATTTTTGGAATTGTTTTGACCACCAAGTTTTTCTGAATAATAGTATAATTTTATTTTTACCATATATATTTTGTATATAAGATAGCTTTCAGTTCATGATTCACTAATTCTGTTGTTTGGATGACATCTCTCTTCAGCTAAGTCCTTTATTCCACTGTAAAAGTACAAACAGTTGACATTGGAAGGCTCCTTAGAGGTCTTATAGTCAGTCCAACTTCTGATCTCATGCAGAAAAACTCCCTAAAGCATCCCAGAGATGTGGTCAATCAGTTTGGAACCTCTCATGAGGGAAAAAGCCATTTTCTCCTATGCAGTGTGTTCTGGTTGGGGAGTTCTTACTCATAGCGAACTACAATTATACTACTCATTCATCTAAATTTTTCTTTTGGAGTCAAACTCAGGAAAAAATTGAATTCTACACTCATACCACAATTCTTCACATATTTAGGAAAATCCATCATGTCCTAGAGCCTTTAAAACATCAGATGAAAAATTTCTATTTCTTTCAACTGCACTTCCATCAAGATTGTTTTTGGATCCCTATATATCATGCTTTCCCATTTCCTATCATATCACAAATATATATCTTAATATAGCTATTAAAATATAATTTCCAGGACTATGTACAATTTTCAAAATGTGATGGTCTGGTACAAAAACTTGCTTTTTTTTTTTACAAATATTTTATTTTCTTTTTCTTCTTTTTTTTTTTTAATTGAGAGATGGGGGGGTGTCGCGACCGGCACGACAAACACCAAGGTCAGGGTCCTGAGGGTAAGGGAATGCAAGAAAAAAAGAGAGAAGAGAAAGTTTGGGAACAGGAGGGTCCCCTGGGCTGATGGCCCAAGTGACGGCTTTATTGTTGCTGTACACAATCTTTTATAACCAGACTCTTATGGGTTAGGTCATTCTAAGAATAAACAGGTTTCACATAATCGCTGCCAACCAAAACATTTAGTTCTGTGTTTCTCGTGCATTTTCTAGATGGGTCACAAGACCTTGCTGATAAGATTCCTAGCAAAACACAATTCCCATGTTTGTTACTATCTGACTCGGGGTAGAAAAAGGGAGGTAGCATTACTGCCAACACCTGCAGACCACAGTCTTCAGGAATTAACTTTCTCAGCCTTGACAAGGCTTTCGTATGCCCTTGAAAGTGGGGGAATGGGAGGGGGAACCACCGGGTTGGCTTGAGTCAACGGGGAACATTGCTCGACCAGGCACCGGGGCCTGGCCCCTCACGGGGGGGGGGGGGGGATGAGAAGATAGAAAGGGAGAGAAAACCCATGCTGGGCATGGAGCCCTATGCAGGGCTCAATCTCAGGACCATGAGATCATGACCTCAGCTGAAATCAAGATTTGGTCGCTCAACTGACTGCATCACCCAGCTGCACCTATCTTATTTTCTTTAAATCAACTTCAGACTGTAATAATGTTTCTGCCAACTATATTATTCTGCTGGCTCATGTCAAACACATATTTACAAAAGGCAGTTCTTTTGTTCATTTATCAGTTTGATAAATATTTAAAAGTACGCACTACTTCTATTTTTCTTTCTGTGTTAGGTGCTGAGAAGATACAAATAAGATAGGAATTTCAATATAGTTCGTGAAACAGATGAATTCATACAAAGTTCAATAAAATAAAAACTGTATGCAATTGGATCATAGAGTAAGATTATTTAATACATGCTGAGAATCAGAAGGTTTTCTTGGAAGTGATATAAAAGCTACATCTTCAAGAATAAGTAGGAGGCAATTGGAGGAGAAAGTGCAAAGATAAGATATAACATGACGATTCTTTGGAAAATTGAAAGGATTTATGAGTACCAGGACATTAAGCTAATTCAAATAAAAGACAAACCTTAGACAATAAACTCTTCAAGGTTCTAGATCAAGTTGCCCTTCTCACGTTTACATTTGTTAAAGTTTAACCCACCCTCACTTTACTTTTTGATTATAAAAGGTAACTTAAAAGGAAAAAAAAATCTACAATGAAAGACTTCTAATAAAATATGGTAGATTGACTACAAATGCACATCTCTTACTCATCCAGAAAAACTACTATAATGAATGTAAAGGAATAAAAAGCCCGTAAGTACAAATCAATGAAGAACATAAGGGTTGGCATATATATAATAAATTTCAATATGCTTCTGGGGGATGACAAGTAAAGAGGAAAAAAGGTAACTGAAATAACTGGGTAAAAGCAACCATACAGCTTAGAGAGAATTACTAACAAGAAGGAACAAACCTGACTCTTCCCTCCCCTAAAAAAAACCTGCGAAGATGCTAGATACTTAATATGATAGAGTCCAGAAAAAAAAACAGGATTCAAAACAGAAGGATTCAGATTAAATCTGTATATGAAAGACACAACTCTTTTTTCCTCACTGTCAGGTTATATACTTCCTTGGGCAGAAGTTCTAAAGTTTCTTTTCTAGATGAACTTAAAAGAGTCAGAGAAAAAGTTTCTCTGTTTTAGCATTTGAAAATCTGAAGAATATCCAAGACCTTACTCACTTATATTAAAGCAAATCTCTCTCTAACATGCCAACCCATACATATAAACACCCAGGCAATCTTTAAACATAGCCAAAGAATATGTGACATTTAAGAAAAGCCTCCAATATGAAGTAGAGAGACCACTAAACAAACAGAAAATATAGTTTTATAGGAGGATTAAACTCTGCAGGCTACTAAAAGAAAAAAAAATCTTTGGATGTAAGGATGGGGGAAGATATTGCACCTAGAATAAAACATCCAGAATCAGAGAACAAGAACTAGTTCTTGGAAATGTAGTCTATGATTGATGAAATGGGGGGGAGGGGGAAGAAGAAAGGAAAAGATTTGGAATTAGTTTAATAAAAGAGGAAGCCAATAAATTTTCTTAGACATTAGAATAAAAAGAAGTACAAAATTATGAAAGAATAGATCTTAGAGCAGAACACCAATCTAAATGTTCTAACAGCACATTAGGAACTCCTATTAAGTGAAAACAGTGAGATGTAAGGGAGAAAATTATCAAAGAAGTAATAGAATTTAAGGCTTCAGAATTGAAAGACACACATCTTAATTTTTTTAATTTATTTTTATTTTTTTAATATTTTTTTTATTTTTATGTAATCTCTACATGCAACATGGGGCTCAAACTCATAGCCCCAAGATCAAGAGTTGCATGCTCTACCAAATAAGCCAGCCAAGTGCCCCAAAAGACACACACCTTTGGAGAGAAGGATTACAACAAGAACACAGGAAAAACAAAACAAAACAAAACAAACTTTAACACTATAGTGAAATTTTAGAACACAAAGAAATGGAAAAATCTTAAATGTTGAGATATATATATATATATAAAACCTAAGTGCAATAACAATCATACTTACTTTGAACTTCTCAATATAGATTATCAACATCAAATTCCATGCCCATTCAAACTACCAATCAATTACATGAAATAGATTACAGATAGTATCAGTCATGTAAGGACTCAGGAAATTTAATTCCTACCCACGTTTTCTTAGCCAGTCACTCTTACAGGGATGCCTCTGTGGCTCAGTTGGTTAAACATCCAACTCTTAGTTTCAGCTCAGGTCATGATCTCACAGTTCATGAGTTTATGACCCCCATCATGCTCTGGAGCCTGCTTAGATTCTCTCCCTCCCTCCCTCTCTCTGCTCCTCCCCTGCTCAAGCTCGCTCTCTCTCTCTCTCTCTCTCTCTCTCTCTCAAGATAAATAAACGTTAAAAAGAAAAAAAAAATAAAGAATGCACTCTTACAAAATAATGGTAAGCCAATAATTAGCTATACATATAGTTAGATGATCAAACTTAAGATAGGAACAAAAATAAGCCTGGGATGACAACACTGAGCAGATCTAGAGAAAAATTAGTCCGGTTTGGAGCAAGAGACCCTTGAATTCTTAGAGGGAAAATCTTGGAGTACAAAAATAGAATACATAAGTATAATGAGACATTTTAAAAGGGTTGATGATGAAGAATTAGGCAATTAATTCAGGAAAGACAGAAAGGTAATTATGGTTTCAAGGACAAACATAAACCTATACCATAAAGAAATGTAATTATATTGTATCCTCTGACTCTTCAGAGGACAACATTTATATGATCACAATCAAGCCACCACTGATTAGTGATTTAACTAGAAACAGGTGTATCAATGTTTATGAAGAATGAGGGAAAAGGGATGGTATAAGAAAATACAATTCTCTCATTACTGGAAATCAGACAATGTTCAAAACCAACAGACTGAGATTTAGCAGTTAAAGCATATATATCTACAAATGATGGTGACTCAGGGATGTATCTATTAAAGGAGCTGAGACAGAGTGGTCAGAAACAATTCAGTGAAGCTTGTCTCTCATCTTGACTGATTATCAGAATTACCTCTTACATTGTCTTCAACACAATAGCAATTATGTGTTGTTCTTATTTTTGTCCAGAAAAAGTAGCAGTTACAAGGAGAACTCAAGAGAAAGGAAAATTCTAAAGTTACCTTTATCAGCAGAATGGAAGCTTCCAACCTGTAATAAATTTTAATGTAGCCAATCTGGACTTGAATTCAACCGCATATTTGCTCCCATGCTTTGGGCATTCTAGTATATCATCGTGCATACTATGTCAATTATACTGAACTGGAGACTGTCATTTTCCATCAAGTCAGAAGAGAGAGCATATGTCTTCTCTATTATTCTCAAAATGAAATTATTTGATAACCAGATCATTTCAGAAGTAAAAAATATATTTATATGATTTTGCAAATTTGTGGATTTTTTTTTGTTATTTTCATTTTGTTAGATGTCTGAGATTTTTTTCCCGTCAGTGTAAGAAGTAATTATGACAGGTTTAGCCACCTATTTTATTTTCCTTTTAGCTATATCTCAGGTCAGTTTAAATCCACACATACACACTACTTTCACAATGATCTCTATTGACTTCAACGAATCACTCTCTACTGATGCCCCCTGTGAGATAGAAAAGAAAGAAGCTTGTTCATAGATTCCCTGTAGCACATCACCACCATTGATCCATGGTTTTAAGGGCTTTAGCCACTAATTTCCTCCCACCAATGGAGAGACCCATTGCTCAGTGTGTTTAGACTCTTATGGCTGCCCACTGTGACTTCAGTTCTTAATCTGCCTGAAAGTGTCAAAAGTCACGCTGCTGTTTGGAGAGAGAGTGATTTTTTTTTTTTTTTTAAACCTGCTACTGGGAGTGATGCTTCTCTTAGTACTAAGATGCCCATGATAATGGAGAGAGGTCTGAAATATGTGTGTTCTGTTCATTGTTGAATAAATAACCACAATAGTTCATCTACATATGCCATAGAATTTTATAACAATGCATTTTCACTAAAAAACTCCAGCATAGGTAGTTTGCTTAGAAAATTTGCATGATGAATTCTGTTACCGGTTCTCAGTTAAGTCTCTAAAATTGTAGCACCATTGACAAAAGAAATAACTTTAGTATTTTTAACATCCAAGCCTTAAAGCTCTAGGTAACCTCTGATTGTATTATCCACATAAAGTGAATATATGAGCAGTGTTTCTCATTAACGATGTGTTTGATTTTATACAAATAGGTCAAGTGTATCAAATAACATAATATACATAAAGAAATTTAACTTCACTGTTAATCAAATATACATAAATGGAAACATCAATGGTTTATTATATTTTACTTTCTAAATTAGAAATATTGAAAAAGTAATACTACTTAATGATGAAAATAGTGCTAGTTGAAGAATAAATCATTCATTTTGGAAAGCAATTTGTCAAGAGGAATTTATAACTTTTAAAATGTTTATTCTTTTTGATGCATTGATCCCATTTTTGGGAATCTATCAGATGACATTAAAAAAATATTTTAATGTTTATTTATTTTTGGGAGACACAGAGACAGACTGTGAGTAGGAGAGGGTCAGAGAGAGCGGGAGACACAGAATCTGAAGCAGGCTTCAGGCAGACTGGATCAGCACAGAGCTGGATGCAGGGTTCAAACTCACAGACTGCAATGTCATGACCTGAGCTCAAGTTGGACACTTAACCGACTCAGCCACCCAAGTGTTCCTTTTAAAAAAGAAAAATTTTAATGTTAATTTATTTTTGAGAGAGAGACAGAGAGAGACGGGAGGGAGGGACAGACAAGAGGACAGACAGAGGACAGACAAGGGGGGAGGGACAGAGAGAGAGGAAGTCTGTCATATGATATTAACTTAAAATATGTAAATAAAAATGTAAACAAATGTCTGTTTCAGCATTATTTCCAATTAGTAAAATTTTATGTCACAATTTGGAGAAGATTAATTAAGCTATGATAAAACCACACTGGTAATATTACACAGGCATTAATTTATTTTAATAAGAAGGAAAATGCTTATGTTATAGTACTTAGACCAATAGTCCCATACTGAACATTCCCTCATATCAACTGAATTTGGAAGCTAAAAGTGATTAGGTATGTTGGTACTTGGATTACAAACCAAAATGCTACTTGCGTATGTGGTATTTTTATGGGTCAGACCCATTTGGATACAAGTGAGAGATTCAAATCAACTAGGTTATAATATGATTGGTAAATTTTGGAGTTGTTCACAGAACTAAAGAAACACTTAGAAGAAATGGTAAAATAAGAATCTGTGCTAAAACTAAAACAGAGTGACATATAAATCAAATTTACTCTTCCAATTAATGTGACCTTATTTAGCAGCCCTGAAAATAATCCTGTCTCCACAAAAATCGTTATAAGAACTCATCTTTGGACTTGATTTGTCAAATCCAAGTTATTATGCTACAAAGAGCAGGAAATTCAGAAGAGTCTATCTTGAATATTAAAGTTTCTGACAACTTTCTTCAGATCTAGGAGATTATCAAAGTGTGCCCATTCTCTTGAAACATGACCATCCAGTGTATCAAAGGTTAAGATTTTTATAAGGTGAGTTTTCTGATGGTCTCATAAAGTGTATGGCTATAAATCTAGATTACAGATCACTTATCTCTTTACATGAAACTATTAAGACCTTTTACTTAAATGTCAGGAAAAATCAATGAAAATGAAAATGAAAATGAAAAGTTGGCACACTTTCCTCAGTAAGTTTTAAAACCTCAGTTAAGTCTCTAAATAACATAAAACTAATATTTTAATTGATTTGCTTAGCTCAGGATTACAAATTAAATTCCTACAAAAACCAAGCATGCTTTTTCTTGACACTTTTCCACCAAGACCTATGTGTTTATGTGAAAAAGGGGACGGTTGCGGTGACATATTCATTATTATTATTTTATTTTATTTTATTTTATTTTATTTTATTTTATTTATTTTATTTTATTTATTTTATTTATTTACTTATTTTTTGTATACCCCAGGGTTGGTGGCAGATCTACTGGTGTCCTTCCTACTGAAAATGAGAAAATCACAGCTCAGTAGGAAATTTGGAGGTCTGTGAAATAGAGAAAAATGTATATTGTACAAGAACAATTATTCCCAAAACTTATATATATTATCTGCCTTAATAAAAGGTAAAATATTTGGTATAAAATCTATCCATGTATCTACCCTGTTTTTATTAGTAGACAAGAGACCATAGCTACTATAGGGTCATTACGATGGACAAATAGAGAAGATATGGAGCTAGAAGCCAACTTTGGGAATAGGCTTATAAGTCCAGGCCTTTTAAAAGTGAACATGACTAAACACAGTAACCCTCTGTTCCTTATTCCACAATCTTCTTCAAGAATAAGATATAAGCAGAGAAAGAACAAAACAACATCTGAATAATCATGTCCCTATTAATGCCCCCTCCCTTACAAAATCCGTCTCCTCCTTCAGAGACTAAGAGCCAGTAACCAGTATCTTAGAATCACACAAAGACAAAGTCAAGGTGTCTGTTTAAACAACTCTTTTGATTGAAACCTGATACTATTCTGTTAGCTTCTCAATGTATTGCTTCTGTGATGTTGATATAAACTGAACATGAGATTTTTCCTAAATGAGAAGTCAGCTACAATTCAAACCCTGGGCTTTAAAGGTTCCAATGGGTCAGGAGTGGCTGAGTTCATCTGAGCCACGCAGGAGAGTCCTGTGTCACTGTGGACAGCAGCTAAAGGGGCCATGCCACTGGAAAAGATGTTCCTCATGTATTGGAATAACATACATCTAGAACCACTTTAAAAGTGTTTAGATCAGCTTTACTTAACACTGGATAAACATGCCCAATGAGTAGGCTGGATAGAATTATGTAATCAAATTACTTAAATCCACATTTGGTTCTTGTATAGTAAACTCTCCACTCCCTCACAGATGTACTGAATCTTTCTGTATATTTATACCACCGTGAGAGCAACTCTTTTTAAGCATTTGAAGTCAAAGAGCTAAGGACTTGTAGAAATGCAGAGAGACACTGTCCACTTGACAGGATAACATGATGAATTCTCATTGGAATTTTGTGGTTATTTAGAAGGTGTTGCTGGCACTGTTTTGACTTTTCCTGTGGTGATCTTCTTAATTCAGCTAACATTTGCTTTGGAGCTACATATCATGTCATGCTCAGTTGTCCCTTACTTTTTTGTTTATTCCTTTTTATTTGATCAAAAATATTATCCCTGGAATAAACTTAAACATTTTCAATGAACTCATCTCTTATTATTCTGATATGTCTGGTTGGTATCAACTAAAAAGTGATTAATTTGGGGGCACCTTGGTGGCTCAGTTGGTTGAGCGTCTGACTTTGGCTCAGGTCAGATCTGGCAATTCATGAGTTTGAGCCCCGCGTCGGGCTCTGTCCTGACAGCTTGGAGCCTGGATTGTGCTTCAAATTCTGTGTCCCCCTCTCTCTCTTCATCCCACCCGTTTTTGCTCTGTCTCTCTCTGTCTTTCAAAAATGAATAAACAAACAAAAAAAAAATTTAAAGTGATTAATTTTATCCTTGGGGTCCCCATCAATAATCAGTATTGAATTAAAGAAGGGTATAAAACAAATCAAGGAATGTTTAAATTCTAATCATATATACATTGTATTATTTAACATTTGGTCCTTAGAAAATAAACATAATGTGTTCTGATGACTATTTACTGATAACTTCAAATTAATATTTGCAGCTCATATATTTCTCTGGAACTCCATATTCCTCTACAACTGTCTACTTACATCTTCTCTTGGATGTCTAATGGGCATCTCAAATTTAACAAATCCAAAGTGAAACTCCAAATCTCCTCTTTGCAAAATCTGTTCTATTCCTTATATGCTAGGAATGGGTAGGATAAAATAGAGAGGGAAAGGATAAGATCTGAGGTCTCTGGGTGGGGAAAAACACATATTTTGGAACAATGCTGGGAGTATCTGAAAAGCAAACCCCCTCAGGCTTAAAGTTCCTCTTAAGAAGGAAGGGAGGGATGACCAGAACATTATGAAACAAGTACCCTTGCTTAAAGTCTCAGGTACTCACCTTCAAATGCTCCCTCTCTGTAAAGACAGTTTTCCTATTATCTTTACTTTCTAATCTTTTACTGTAATAAACTTTTGCCTGCTGCTCATTCTGTGTCCACCTCTTCATCCTTCCAAGCTGCAAGACAATGAATCCAGGGTACTGAGGAAAAAAATCCTACAACATGAAATTAAATGGAGGTAAGACAGTGGTACAGTTGGCAGAGACTAGAGTCGCATAGGTCAATGTAAAATCTTTCCTTTTTACTCAGAAAAGAAAGGGATATAATAGGAGGGTTTTGGATGATTTGATCTGTCTTAGACTTTTAAGGGATTCCTTTGACTTTCGTGTGAAGAATGTACTTTATTATTGTGTCAAAGGTAAAACAGGGAGAAAGTTATTACAAATTAAGTAGAAAAATCATGGTAGGTGCACCGAGGTGGTTAAGAGTGATAGTGATAATAAGTGTTTAGGTTCTGGACATATTTTGAGTGTAGAGTCAATTGAATTTGCTTGCAGATTACAAACACTGTAGAAGAGAAAGGAATCAAGGATAACTTAAACTGGTTTTTATGGATAAAATAGGCAGGGAAAGGATAGGACTTGAGGTCCCTTGGTGTGGAAAAGCACATATTTTGGAACAATGCTGAAAGTGTTGGACCACAGAAAACTGCCTCAGGCATAAGGTTCTTCTTAAGAATGTAACAGACCCTACCTACTCTCCCTCAGGTTTCCCTCAGGAATTTGAGGAAAGACCTAGGTACGGCCATAGACCACCCCTCATACAATGGAAACAAGCCAATCAAGAATGGACAACCCAGCACCCAGAGTGGTTTTTTTTATAATACCCAGGGTTCTGTCTCACCACTTCAAAGAATGAAGAGGTGGACACAAAATAAAATGAGCAGCAGTCAGAAGTGTATTAGAGTATAAGATTAGAAAGTAAGAATAGTAGGAAAGCTCTCTTCACAGAGGGAGATATTTGAAAGTGAATGTCCCCGACTATAGGCAGGGGTCCTTGTTTTTTAAGGTTCTGGTTGCCCTCCACCCCTTCCCTTCCCCCCGTTCCTTCTCAAGCCCTACCGTTATTGGTTTTATAACTCTAAGTGTCCATTACTGATTAGCTCGATTCCATTGTGTGAAAGGTAGTCTATGGCCATACCATTCCTTGTGGGTCACATGTTTTATGGTCTACTTGCTTTTAGTTAGGTCTTTTGTCAAATTCCTGAGGGGAATCTGAGGGGGAGTAGGTGGTATCCATTATATTATTTTTTATTATTATTATTATTAAAAAAATTTTTAGGGTTTATTTGTTTTTGAGAGAGAGAGAGTGAGATCATGAGTGGAGGAGGTGGTAGAGAGAGGAGACAATCCAAAGCAGCCTCCAGGCTCTGAGCTGTCAGCAAAGAGCCCAAAGCAGGGCTCTAACTCAGAAGCTATGAGATCATGACCTGAGCTGAAATCAGATGCTTAACCAACTGGGCACCCAGGAACCCCATACACTCTTAAGAGGAACCTTAAGCCTGAGGGGTTTTGCTGTAATCAGATGTTCCCAGCATTGTTTCAAAATATGTGCTTTTTCCCCACCCAGGGACCTCGGGTCCTAACCAGTCCCTCCCTGCCTACCAAATATTATCTTTTCCTATCATACTACTATACTCTCTTACTCTACTTCAGAGTCTATGGCCATCTCATTATTTCAAGAAATGCTGGAAATATTCCAGTCTCATATTTTTTGTATTCCCTGCTTAGCATATTCTTCCTTCAGGCATTGACAGCTTCCCTCAGATCTTTGCTTATATATCAGCTCCTCAATTAGACTTTCCCTTAAAAAAATATTTAAAATGGCAATTCTCCATAAGGCCTCAAACACTTCGTACCCAATCCTGGTGTTGTTTCTTAATACTTATCTGACATACAATAGGTCTTAGGTTAGATTTTTCCAATTGCAGACACTGAGAAAAGAATTTGATTGCATAGTTTAGTAGTTTATTAGGAAAGTAGTAATAGAAAGTACCAGTAGAGGAATAGAGAAGTGAAACAAGGAAGGAAAGGGCATCAATGCAAGATGCATTAGGAAACAGATTACTCCTGTGGTTAAGTAGGGCTCAATTACCATGGGAACATCTGGGCAGCTATAAAGAAAATAGATAGGTTGCCTTACACAAGCCATGAGGAAACTAGAGTATTTAACTGTTCATTTATTGGTTCCTCTGAAAGCACATGCAGAATATGTCCAGGCAGCCACAGAAAGCCCCAAGGCCATTTGCTGAAGATGTTTGCAGTAAGAACCCATTAGGTCTGAGTACACAAAACAGTGCTTGCTGTTGATACCATCTACTACGCTGTACCTTTTGCACAATTCAGATCTAGTCAGTGCCCACACTAAGGTCATTCACTTTTATGTACCACTTATTCTTTAAGGTGATGGTTACTGCAATATTATGATTTATAAGAAATATTTATTAGGGTATCTGGGTGGTTCATTGGTTGAGAGTCCGACTTCAGCCTAGGTTATGATCTCTTGCTGTTCCCGAGTTCTAGCCCTGAGTTGGGCTCTGTGCTAACAGCTAGAGCCTGTTTCAGATTCTGTATCTCCCTCTCTCCCTCTGCTCCACCCCTGCTCATGCTCTGTCTCTCTCTCTCAAAAATAAATAAACGTTAAAAAAAATTATAAGAAATATTAATTTGGTCATTTAGATGACCAAAATATATTTCTCATACACATTTGGTCTTTGTCCGATGTACCTGGCACATAGCTCCTAAAATCCTTAGAATTTCCTATGATAAGGATGATTAAGGTTCTTTTGTTATGTTAATGAAACAGCTTTTGGACCCCACCCAGGGGTGGAAGTTAGTTGCCTGGAGGATCCAGTGTGTGATTAGAGGATTGGAAGTTTGAGTTCCCACCATCTTCCAGACCTGCTCCTCCCCAAGAGGTGCTGGAGGTTGAATCAGTCTGTGGCCAATGACCTAGTCAATCGTGACTATGTAATGAAGCCTCCTAAAAAATTGAAAAGGACTAGAATCAGATTGCTTCTGGGTTGATGAACATGTGGTTATGTGGGGAGAATAGTGTACCTAGAGAGGGCATAGAAGTTCCATGACCTTTCTCCATACTTTATGTATCTTTTATCTGGCTGTTGGTTTGTGTCCTTCAACATATAAACTGGTAAAGTTTACAAACTGTTGTTTTTCTGAGTTCTGTGAGCTGTTTACCAAATTAACTGAACTTAAGGAGAAGGTTGTTGGAACCTGTAATCTATAGATGGTTATTCAGAAGCACAGGTAACAGTCTAGGTCTTGCAATTGGTATCTGAAGTGGGGGTGGGAGGCAGTCTTAAAGGACTGAAGCTATCACTTATGGAATCTGATGTTATCTCTGTATAGATAATGCTAGAATGGTGTTAAATTCTCTAATATTCTGCTAGTGTTCCAGAATTGCTTGGTGTTATAGAGGGAAGAGGGGGCATTCCCCACACATTGGAATTAGGTCCAGAAACTCTAAAAGAGTTAGTTATAATTTCTAAACAAGTAAATAAAATGTTAAAACGGAAGTGTTACTGGAAAAAGTTGTAGATCCCTCCTATTGTAGTTGGTCCTCCAACAGCAATTTGGTTGCTTAATAAGTGGTTTAAACCAGGCAGGCCCTCATTCCTGAAGGGATTGAGTTCCTGTTACCATGTCTCTGTCTGATTTTGGCTGTTTCAATTGTCATTACAAAGCTATTGCCAAGGCAAGAACACCAAGAGGCATCCCAGTGAATTCAATGAGTTCAAAACTGCTCCCTGTACCAATTAGGTAGAAACAATTTTATATTTTCATGATAATAAAATACCTGCCTCCCTTCTTTTCCTACTAAGTCTTCTGGTAAGAGACCCCCAAACAGAAGTGAATTTTTTATAACCCTGTACTATTATTGAAGTGTTCTCTATTCCTCAAAAACCAAATATTCAATCACATAGATCCTGAATATGTACAAGATGGGAAGTACATATTCTGTAAGTGGAACACAGAAAAGGATTGTGGGAGTGGTCATTCCTTCCTCCAACACTTCGTTTCAGGACCTGTGTGTCTAGCTATCAGGGACACAGAACCATATAACAGACGCATACACACATTTGTGCAGTAGGATGTAGTCTTCAAGCTGATGCCTTAACTGTGCCTATAAAAGGCCATTTCAGAATTCCATTAGATTGCTAACTTGTGACTTTGTATAGTCAACTGTACAAATATTTTCTGAATTGTTTTATCTGTAACTTATTTTAGTTTAGTTATATTAACATGATGCAGTCTTATTCTCAATGAATTAAATCTCTTTTTCTGGCTGGGCTTCATTTCCCTCCCATATGGCAGAAAAAAAATTGTCTGGATGATTTACAAGAACTTTTCTAATTCTCATTTATTCTCTTCCTTATCCAGATAGGCAGAGATCTGCATCATTAACTATTTTTACTAAGGAGAAAATACATATTCATTGAACTTGACCTCATGATGTCCACTCTGTGATCATGGTATGTACCCAGATGCTATTTTCTCATCACAAAATATTTCCTTGATTTATATCTACTTGAAATGTCTTCGTGTGCACTTTTAAAATAAATCCGTAGAATTATAGGAGCTTTAGATCCCAGAAAGAAATTGTTGAAGCTAATGAAAGCCAACAAATTAAGGATGGCAAGTAAGTTAATTCTGTAAATAAGTGAGCATACAAACAACTGGTAACAGCCATATTTGGTTATTCTCTATATTTTCTCTAAGAATATGTTGACTTGTGAAAAAAAAACTTAAGCTACATAATTCAAACCACTGTATAAACATTGAATAAGATAATATTCTGAACCTCTATGAACACTAAAACATCTTAGCATGATTTTGTAAGTTCAGTCTTAATTGGAGAGCTGAAAACCCTATTTTCTAGATGAATTTTACCTTGCTATTCCATTATCTTTTTGAATTTTTGTAGTGATAAAAACCATCAAGAATAGGCATATCCTTATACCTATAGACAGATGAAATATACTTACTGATGAACACAGGAACCCACTATTAATAATTTATTATCAGAATTAGTAGCAGATTTAACTTTTTCCAATAGGTGGGCCCAGCATTTTACTGTTAATTAGTGGAAAGAATTACAAGGCCAATGACCTCATAGCTAAGATAATCTTATCAGCTTAAAAATAAAAAGATTGTTATCAAAACCTTCAAGAGACAGTATTTCATATGGTGGGATTAAAAGTTGGGTTATAGAGAGTAGACTAGGAAGCAGAAAACAAATTGCTTAGAACTAAGTACGAAAAGCTGAGGTTATTATTTATTTTTAGGATTTTTGTAGCTGATGTTCTACAGTTTTTTTTTTTTCACTCAACACATATTTATTGAGTTTTGGAAAGTGCCAAGCATCTTTTAGAGATTGAGAATATGATAGTAATCAAGTAAAAATCCCTGCCACCACGTGTCTGAAAGTCTGAGAGTGTCTTACAGGAAGAAGTGTTTTGTTTTGTTTTGTTTTGTTTTGTTTTGTTTTGTTTTAAATATAGTCTTAGATGGGGCGCCTGGGTGGCGCAGTCGGTTAAGCGTCCGACTTCAGCCAGGTCACGATCTCGCGGTCCGTGAGTTCGAGCCCCGCGTCAGGCTCTGGGCTGATGGCTCGGAGCCTGGAGCCTGTTTCCGATGCTGTGTCTCCCTCTCTCTCTGCCCCTCCCCCGTTCATGCTCTGTTTCTCTCTGTCCCAAAAATAAATAAAAAAAAACGTTGAAAAAAAAAAATTTAAAAAAAAAAATAAAAATAAATAAAAAAAAAAAAAAAAAAAAAAAAAAAAATAAATATAGTCTTAGCAAAATATATATTATGGAAGATGGAGTGATAAAAACCATAAAAATAAACAAAATAGTAAGAAGTACAGTAAATAGAGAGGATGGAGAGTGTTTGCAATTTTTAAAAAAAAATTTTTTTTCAATGTTTATTTATTTTTGGGACAGAGAGAGACAGAGCATGAACGGGGGAGGGGCAGAGAGAGAGGGAGACACAGAATCGGAAACAGGCTCCAGGCTCTGAGCCATCAGCCCAGAGCCCGACGCGGGGCTCGAACTCCCAGACCGCGAGATCGTGACCTGGCTGAAGTCGGACGCTTAACCGACTGCGCCACCCAGGCGCCCCTGAGTGTTTGCAATTTTTTAAAGGGAGAGTCATATAGGGTACATTGAAGTGATGTGAATAAGTCTGAAGGTATGAAACAACAAGCCATGAAGCCATGTGGATATGAAGAAGAAGAGCAATCCTGGCCAAAAGGAGAGGGTGAGCAAAGATTCTATCATGGAAGCATGTCTGGCAAGCTCAGGAACATGAAGGAAGACAAGTGTGATGAAGGTGAGTGAGCAAGGGGTTGAATCATAGGAGCCAAGATCAGAAAGCCAACAAGAGAGCAAATCATGTGAAAACCTCAAGTTCATCATCTACTCAAAGTGAGATGGGAAGCTGTTGGTGGTTTTTGAGAAAACAAGTGTCATGATCAAATGCTGATGCAAGAACTATCATTGCTGTGTTCAGAGTAGACAAAAGAAGGTTTGGGTGGAGTAGAAGGTTTAGTTAGGAACCTGTAGTAAAAATCTATGAAAGAGAGATTGGTTCAAGTGTATGTTGCAAGGAACATAGTGAAATAGAAGTTCTACTCTCTAGGTATTTTGAAAATAGGAGAGAGGCGCCTGGGTGGCTAAGTCAGTTAAGCATCTGACTCTTGATTTAAGCTCAGATCATGATCACACGGTTTGTGAATTTTGTGAGATTGAGCCCCAAGTTGGGCTCTGCGCTGACAGCCTGGAGCCTGCTTGAGATTCTCTCTCTTCCTCTGTCTCTCTGCCCCTCCCCTGCTTGTGCTTACTCATTATCTATCAAAATGAATAAACATTAAAAAAATAGAAATTAGAAATAAATGAATTTTTTGTGGAATGATGAAGTTCTTATTTAATGATATTAGAAAGAACATGCTTTGAAGGTTATTTAAAAGGTTTTACTGTGATATTCAAAATCTGAGGAGCTTACCTGTCAATCAGGTGAAAATACTGAGTAGACGGTTGGCAGTAGACCTTTGACATTGATCTAAAGTCCATAAGAGTGATAAGCTTAGAGACAGAATTTAAAGCATTAGAATGCTGAAATAACCAAATGAGTGGAGAAAAAAAAAAAGGCTGTAGTAAAATAAGAATTTTAAAGTTATCACAAAATAGGCCTTTTCTTTTAAATTATAGTCTTTACATTAAAAACATCACTTGATCTCACACTCGATAGCTAAGCCAATAAAGTAGCCATTCATCTCCCAGGTATTAGTTAATAATTTAGTCATGTTCAGCTATCACAATAATTCAACTATCATTTAATAATTCAGTGAAATTTCAAGATGAGTTTTTTTTTTTTAATGCTTTCAGTTCACCCTTAGGGTAAATATGTATACAACATGCATAGCATAATCAGGAAGGAGCAAACACACTTTTGAATCTCTGATGAAAGCCACCAAGGATATATGTTGCTAAGAACATCACCTCATTGGACTCAGGAATCATTACATGCAATGTTAATGTGCAATAATATGTAAATTCATGGCTTCTACAATATGCTTTCCTAAATCTAACTCACAGGTATAATGAATAGAAAACCAATATTTAGTATTTTTCTAGGAATAAGAGTGACAAGTATTAAATTTTGCAGGTCTTTGAAATTTATTGTAGTCACATAGGGAAAAAGTCAGGTTCCCGGAGGGAAATAGATGGCATACTCAAAGTGGGTAATTTGAGAAAGAATTTAATAAAGGGGCAAAAGTGACAGCAAGATTCAGAGGGGTAACTTGGTAAATGTCATAAAACTAGTAAGTCGTATAATTGCCATTAAAACTTAACTCTTTCTGACTGCAAAGTTCGCAGATTTAACTGGATATCACACTCTTACCATCTACCTTCACCGTTAAAAGAGACAAGGTGAGGGGAAAAAATAATGAAGTTATATATAACAATATAACATATTATATAAGTGCTTAATTAGGGGTGTTGCTGGATTTTTTGCCTCAATACCTGGGGTTCGTTGTCTTGTGGCTTCAAAGAATGAAGAGGTGGACATAGAATAAGCAGCAGTCATACGTTTATTAGTGTAAAAGATTAGAAAATAATAATAGTAGGATTACAATCTTTACAGAGAGGGGACATTTGAAGGTGAATGCTGAAAGGGCGGGCCTACGCTGGCCGACTCCATCTTGTTCTGTGTCCTTCACCTTGACCACACCTCCTCCCCTTGAGTAACCCCCCCCCAGGACCCTTCCCCAGCCAATCGGCTGAGGCCATAGCCATTACCTCACCAACTGCCCCCAGGCCCCAATAAAACCTTTGTCCTTTTGAAACTCGCTCTCTTTCCCTGGTATCTCACCGCTGAGTGAGTCGGTGCAGGTAGGGGATTGAGCTCGAGCTAGCTCGAATAAAGGCTCTTTGCTTTTGCATCGGACTTGGCTCCCTAGTGGTCTTTGGGGATCACGAATTCTGGGCATAACAAATGCCTGAATGCCTGCGACTTCAGGCAAGGATTCTTGTTTCCCTCCCCCTTATTCCTTCTCAGGTTTTACCCTTATTGGCTTGATAACTCTAGGTTCTGGATTGTTCATTCCTGATTGGCTCAATTCCCTTGTGTGAGGGGTAGTGTATGGCCATACCATTTTTTGTGGGTCATACATTTTATGGTCTACTAATTATTTTTAGTTAGGTCTTTTGTCAAATTCCTGATAGAATCCTTAAGGGAGGAGGTGGTGTCTGTTACATTTTTAAGAAGAATCTTAAGCCTGAGGGGGTTGGCTGCAGTCAGACCCTCCCACCATTGTTCCAAAATATGTGTTTTTCGGCACCCAGGGACCTAAGGTCATAACTTTTCCCTCTCTGCCTGTTTTATCCTATCTTTCCTATCACAGGGGATCAACAATGAATTATGAACTGGGATATTTTGAGAGCATAATGGGGTGTTTTAAATACTGGTGCCAGAAAACTTGTACACATGAGTGCTCAAGGTCACTGCATTTAGTTTACTTCTTCAGTGCCTTGTACCTTTTGCCCCTTGCTTTCTCTTTCCGTTATCATAATTCATCCTCATTTCTTGGTCAGAACCATGCCACCTCTCAAAGCTGGATCACAAAAGACATCAGGCTTCTACTTACATTATCCCTCTAGCATCAAGAGATTAAGGAACTCCCACCCACAAGAGATTCCTGAGGTTAATCATTCTTCTAATCTCCTGGCCAGTTAAACCCGATCATGCTTCACATTGCCATTATGATCTTTCATCATTCCATATAAAAGCATCATCCAAGCATTTATCTCTTACTACATTGTTATTTGTATAATGCTTTGAGATTTCTTTTCCCTTATCAAACTTAAAACTTTACCTCTAAAACCATAAAGACTCTAGAAGAATTGAAATGGGCACCCCCCCCCAGCATTTAGTCATAAAATAACTTTAAAACAGTCCCTAGTACTATGCCTAAATTAACACATGCTTATAAGACTAAATTTGTAAAGTATGTGTTTGAATTGTAAGTGTATTGGATCGATTGGGGTATATCAAGTAATGAATTGTTAAAATAACAGTGATGTCCAGTTAGCATCATAAAATAGAAACATTGCACATCCTCTTGGGACAATCAGATGAGGCAAAAACATGCTCTCTGCTCATGGTGTCCCTGCTGAGATCAGCTAGTAGAAGCACTGTCTCTGCAGTCAACAGACATCTTAGGGGACCCCAAGTATGCTGAAATGAGATTTTACTCTTTGCTCCTTTACTGCATGTCAAACCCTGATGGGCAGATTGTTGTCAAGATACTTTCTGTCTAACCACCAAGTTTTCCTCACCTTATTGGCAAACACATGATGTGAGCTGTAAATCACAGGGTTATGTTTCGGTGAATGTATGTGTTTGTATGTGTTTTTTGTACTTTGACAAAATGAAAAAAAACTTGAGACAGATTTGTAAACATATCTCTAACATAAGTAATGGCCTTTGGACAGCTCCAAATCATAACTTTTGCACTGTACCCTCAGAAATACACTAAACACCATTTCAGCTTTCCCCTTAAGTGTCCTATGTACATTCATGGGGTGCCTGGGTGGCTCAGTCAGTTGAGTGTCTGACTTCAGCTCAGGTCATGATCTCATGGTTCACAAGTTCAAGTCCCACAGCAGGTTCTGTGCTGACAGCTCAGAGCCTGGAGCCTCCTTGGATCCTGTGTCTCCCTCTCTCTCTGCCCCTCTCCCACTCGTACTCTCTCCCTCTCTCTCAAAAATAAATAAAACATTTAAAAATATTAAATGTCCTGTGCACATTCCTACTACAAATGGAAATGAGATCTTACCTTACAACTCCTACTGAAGCCTCATCAAGTGAAATCCATTTAATCTCTCATTCACCATATCTTATGACACATGTTCTATGCTGGATGTTGACAAAAAAAAAACCTATCTTTTAAAAGTCGTTCATCCAAACTATTTATTTTACTTATAGTTCACCTCTAAATAACAGCTCATCCTTAACAATTATGTTACACCATAGAAAGAAATAAAAAGTTCCCCATTTAATTTTGAAACTAGCAATCAGGAGACGTGTCAACAAAATTTACTACTTGAGATATAAAACAATGAATGTCAAAAGGAAATTAGCTAATATTCAGCATCTATTCCTAATAAAAGCTCCAAAAGACAGAGGAGAGATAAATTAAATGTGAAAAAAGCCATACAGATGAAAATACAATTTTGTTTAAACAGTAAACATTTTAAAGCCATATCTGTCAATGTCTAGTACAAGATAAGGTTACCCACTATTATTACCTAGCATTGTTTTGGAAACTCCATAAAATAAACTAAAAAAAAAATTTTCTTTAAATAGGTACAATTATAAGAACAGAAGAATCTTTTCCAATTAAGTAATAATTTATCAAAAAGACCAAAGCTCTGAGTTATATAAGAGTAGAATTTAGCTAATGGTAGAATTTGTTAATCTTGCTGAATACAAGAAAATACTCAAATTCAGTAACTTTTTCAAAATTAACAAAAAATTAAAATGTAAAAAATTCACAAAGGTTTTAAAACAAATTGAACTACTCATATATGAATAGTATTTTTGGAACAATAAAAATATAAGAACCTACTTAAAAGTAAATCATCTTATTGGAGGATGTAAACAAACTGAAAAAATGGAAAGTTGTACCATATTGTTGGACAGAAATACTTACTATCAAAATGCCAACATTACTAAAATCCATTAATAAATGTAGACTTATTCCAATTAGAATTCCAAAAAAATTTGATATTCAGAATTTTAAACGTCCTTCAGTTTACACAAAGGACAGATGACAGAGAAGATTCAAAACAAGGACAATAACAACAGATAATGAAGAATGATAGAAATGAGGATAGATTTGGCTTTCTAATCATTCACAGAAATGATGAATCTACTGTAACCTTAAGTGCAATATTAGCATAAATTAGACAAATGGACAATTACGATCAAATAACCAGTCAAGGCCCCATTTTCCTTATGTAAATTCTTTAAAGTTGCAACATATAAAAAAATGTATACACATGTGTGTATATACAAATGTATACTCTGAACATTATACATCAATGTAATGTTTCAGAATAGATATGTGCACATCTGCACATATAAAGTGTGTTATGTGTGTGCATACATGTAAACAAACCCCAAAACACCAAGAACATGAGCCAGCAACTGTGTTAATAAGCATTTATTCAATTGCTTATTTTAGAATCACACACATATGCATAAACACATATGTACATACATACCCACCTAAGCACATACATACATTTATAACTTTGTATATTAACAGAATATTCTTATGTATTTGATATTTTATAACTTTTTGTGCTTTAATACACTTTATTTTTAGAGCACTCTAGGTTTACAGAAAATTGAACATAAAGTACATAAAGTTCCCATGTACTCCTCCTCTTACACTGCTCTGCAGACATTTTTTTCCCTATAATTAACATTTTGAATTAATGTAGTATACTTGTTACAATAAATGAACCAATATTGATAAATTATTAGCTAAAGTCCTTGTTAAATTTCACCCTTTGCTGTTTCTTTAAAGTTTTTTCTTATTTTTAAAAGTTTTTATTTATTTTGAGAGAAAGAGGTGGTTGAAGGGCAGAGAGATGGGGAGAGAGAATCCCAAGCAGGCCATGTGCTGTCAGAGCTTGACCTGAGGCTAGATCTCAGGAACTGTGAGATCATACCTGAACAGAAACCAAGAGGAGGATGCTTAAGGGACTGAGTCACTCAGGTGCTTCAGCCTTCACTTTTTTTGTTGTACAGCTCTATGGGTTTAAAAAAATGCATGTTAAGTATGTTCTATTACAGTATCTTACAGAACAGTTTCACTATCATAGACATCTCTACTCGACCTATTTTTCTTTTCTCCTTGTCTACAAGCCACTGGCAACCAGTGATATTTTTACTACACCTTTAGTTTTGCCTATCCCAAAATGTCATATAGTTGAAATCTACTGTGAATAGCCTTATCAGACTGGCTTCTTTGATTTAGCAATGTGGTCATGCTTCTCCATGTCTTTTGGTGGACTGTTGTTCATTTTTAAAAAATTTTCAGGGATGCCTGGGTGGCTCAGTTAATCAATCAACTCTTGATTTAGGCTCAGGTCATGATCTCACGGTATGCGAGTTCAAACCCTGTATCAGGCTGTGCACTGACAGCGTGGAGCCTGCTTGAGATTCTCTCTCTCTCTCTCTCTCTCTCTCTCTCTCTCTCTTTCTCTCTTTTCTTTGCCCACTTGTGGTCTCTCTAAAAAATAAATAAATACATAAACTTAATTTTTTTTTTCTGGATAATATTCCATTGTGTGAATGTACCACAGTTTAGTTACCCATTCACCTATTGAAAGACATATTGACTGCTTCCATTTTTAGGCAATTATGAATAAAACTCTTACAAACAAACATTCCTGTGCAGGTTTTTGTGTCAACAAATATTTTCAATCAATTGCGTATATACCAAGGAGCAGAATTGCTGAATCATATGATAAGCGAATGTTTAGCTTTGTAAGAAGCTGTCAAACTGCCTTTCAAAGAGGCTTTACCATTGTACATTCCCACCAGCAAAGGATCAGAGTTCTTGTTGCCCCAGATCTCTGCCAGCATATGGTATCCTCAGTATTTTGGATTTTAGTCTATCTAATAGGTGTGTAGACGTGTCTCCTTGTTTTAATTTGCAATTCTTTATCGACATATGATCAGCATCTTTTCCTATGCTCACTTGCCATCTGTTTGGTGAGGTGTCTCTTCAGACCTTTTGCCCATTTTTTAAAAATTGTTATTTGCTTTCTGTTTGTGGAGTTTTAAGAATTTTTTTGGATATTTTGGATAAAGACCTTTATCACCTATGTATTTTGCTAATGTTCTCCAGTCTATAACTTCCCTTTCTAGTCTCTTAACAGTGGCTTTTCCAGAACAGAGGTTTTTAAATTGTAATGAGTCCAATTTATCAACTTTTTCTTTCATGTGTTGTGCTTTAATGTGTATCCTAAAAACTCATCACTACACCCAAGCTCAGCTAAATTTTCTCTTATACTATCTTCTATAACTATTACAGTTTACATTATACATTAAGATCTATAGCTATTTCTTGTGAAAGGTGTAAGGTCTGTGTCTAAATTCATTTTGTGTGGGTGTTGATGCCCACTTATTCCAACACCATTTGTTGAAAAAATGATCCTTTTCCCATTTCCCATTGAATTGTCTTTGGCACTTTGTCAAGGGTTAGTTGATTATATCTGTCTGGAGTCTATTTCTGGGCTTTCTATTCTGTTTCATTGATCAACATAGCTGTTCTTTTACCATTACCACACTTTCTTAATTACTGTAGATTTATAGTTTAATTCAGATAGTGCCAGTCATCTGACTGTTCTTTTTCTTCAGTATTGTGTTGGTTACTCTGGGTCTTTTGACTCTACATAAACTTCAGAATCAGTTGTTGATATCCAAAAAAAAATAAATTACTGGGATTTTGATTTGCATTGCTTGGAATCTATATACTAAATTGGGAAGAACTGATTTATTAACAATCCATTAATATGGAATATTCTTCATTTACTTACATTTCTTTTGAGTTTTTAAATTAGAGTTTCACAGTTTTCTTCATATAAGTCTTGTGTGTATTTTGTTAGAATTAAAATTAAGTATTTCATTTTTTGTGTGCCAGTGTAAAGCTGTTTTTTTTATTTCCACTTGTTTGTTGTTGGTTTATAAAAAAGCAGTTGACTTTATATATTAACCTTGTGTACTGCAACCTTGACATAAACGGTGACTAATTTTAGAAGATCTTTAGTTGAACTTTTAGGATTTTCTAAATGGACAAACATGCCATCTTTATGCAAAGACAGTTTTACTTCTCTCTGTTCCATTTATTACCTTTTCTTCATTTTCCTGCCTTCATGCTGGGATTTCTAGTGTGGAGATAAATTGAAGTGGTGAGAGAAGACTCCTTGCCTTATGCCTAATCTTAGAGAAAGTATCTAATTTCTTACCAGTATGATATTAGCTTATGTTTTTGTAAATGTTCTTTGCCAATTTGTGAAAGTTCCACTCTATTCCTAGTTTTCTGAGAGATTTTACTGTGAAATGTTATTAGATTTAGTAAAAATTTTTTTCTGCAAATATTGAAATTTTTTTCTCTTTTAGCTGGTTGATGTGATTGACTACATTACTTGATTTTCAAATACTGAACCAGATTTGCATGCTCAGACTGTATCCAACTGGGTAGTTGTATGTCTTTCCTTTTACACACAGTTGGATTCAATTTAGCAATATTTTTTTCATTATTATCATTATCTGTATTCATAAAAGATTTTTTATTCCAGTATAATTATATTAGTTTCAGGTGTACAATATGATTTAACATTCTGTACATTTCAGGGAGCCTAAGTGGCTCAATTGGTTAAGTGTCCAACTTTGGCTCAGGTCATGATCTCACAGTTTATGGGTTCGAGCCCCGCGTTGGGCTCTATGCTGACACCTCTGAGCCTGGAGCCTGCTTCAGATTCTGTGTCTCCCTCTCTTTCTGCTCCTCCCTGACCACACTTTCTCTCTCTCTCTCTCTCTCTCTCTCTCTCAAAAATAAATAAACATTAAAAAGAAATTCTATACATTTCTTAGTGCCTCATCAAGAGATATTAATCTATAATTTTTATCTCTTATAATGTTTTATTTGATTTTGGTAATACTGAACACATAAAATGAATTAGAAAGTGTTCCCTCTGCTTCTATTTTCTGGTAATGATTTTAGAAAATTCATTTATTTGTCAAATGTTTGCAAGAATTCACCAGGGAAATTATTTGTGCCTAGTGAATTTGTGTGTGTTTGTGTGTGTGTGGAAGGTTAATAGGTATTGATTGAATTTATTTGCTAGATAAACTTATTTCCACTTGTCTGAATTTTAGTAGGCCACATCTTTCAAGAAATTGTCTAATTCCTCAAAATTATTAAGTCCATAGTGTTAGCTCCTCTTACATTAATGGGTTTAATTTGTGTATTCTCTCTTTTTTCATGAAACACAGTTAGAAGTTCACCAATTTTATTGATTTTGTCACTATTTTTGGTTTTGTTGATTATCTCTAATAATTTTTTGTTATAAATTTCATTGGCTTCTGCTCTAGTTATTACAATTTATTTTCTTTTCCTTACTTTGGATTTAATTTGCTTTTCTTTCTCAATTTTGTAGAGTAGAAACTTAGATTACAGATTTTGGATTTTTTTAATGTTTCTAATATATGTTTAATGTTATAAATTTCCTCTAAGCATAGATTTTGTTAGATGAAAACAAATTGGTAAATAATATTTGTATTTTCATTTAGTCTAAAATATTTTTAAATTTGCCTTGAGATTTCTTCTTTGACCCATGTGTTATGTAGAAGTATGTTATTTAATCTCCAAGAATTTTAAAACTTACCAGCAACTAGCTATCTGCAATTAATTTTTAGCTTAATTCCATTGTGTTATGAGAGTACATGCTGTAGAATTTCTATATTTTAAATTTGTTAAAGTGTGTTTTATGGCCCAAAATGTGGTCTATCTTGGTATATATCAATGCTCCATGTGCACTTGAAAGCAGTAGGCATTTTGTACTTGTTGGAAGTATTTTATAAAGATTAGTTAGATCTGGTTGATGGTGTTGTTTAGTTCAACTATATGCTTACTCATTTATGCCTCCAAGATCTGTCCATTTTTGATAAAGAGGCATTAAAATTTCCACCTGTGATAATAGATTTATCTATTTCTCCTTGGAGTCTAACAGTTTTTGCCTCATATATCTTCACACACTTTTGCTAGATGCATATAAATTAAGGATTGCTATGTGTTCTTGAAAAAGTAACTCATTTATCGATATATAATGCCCCCTGTATGCCTCTTTATTTTCTTTGTTCTGAAGTCTGATTTGTCTGAAACTAATAGAGCTACTCTAGCTTTTTTTTAAAATTAGTGTTAAGATAGCATATCTCTCACCATCTCTTTAGTTTTAATCTCTTCATTTTTATTTTTAAACTTTTTTTTTTGTAAACAATAGGTAGTTGACTCTCATTTTGTTATTCGTTCTGACAATCTCCAGCTTTTAGTTGGTATATTTAAACCAGGCATATTTAGTGTGATTATTTATATATTTGGATTAACGTCTACCATATTTATCCTTGTTTTCCATTTGTTGCATTTGTTTTTCTTTCTTTTTTTTAATTTAGTTAAAACTCGTGTAATAAAATTAACCCTTAACTGTTTCAAATTATTCAGAAAGAAAATTCCACAGTTAAATATATTTATTTGCATAATTTTAGCAGATATATCATAAAGCCCTAAAAAGTACATGAAATGCACTAAATGTTTAAGAATATTTTCTAATATTTTCTTAAATGAATGCACTTGAGTGTCATTGAATTTGGCAAATAACAGAAAACTCATAAGTGATGAGATCAGAAACACAAATGGAACCACTTGATATTGAACCTTGAAGACCATATTAAAAAAAAATTAGAGTTTATTCTAAATACAAGAGGCCTTTAGAGATTTAAAGCAAGTGAGTGACATGGCCCAACTGTTCTTCTTTTAAAATATATATATTTATTTATTCTTGAGAGAGAGAGAGAGAGAGAGAGAGAACAGGGGAAGGGCAGAGAGAGGGAGAGAGAGAATCCCAAGCAGACTCCATGCCATCAGTGCAGAGCTGGATGCAAGACTCAAACTTATGAACCGTGAGATCATGACCTGAGCCAAAATCAAGAGTTAGATGCTTGACCAATTGAGCCATGAAGGCACCTCATTTCTGCTTTTAAAAAGGATTACTTGGGGTTTTATATAAAGAATATAGAATAATGGTCCAAAAAAAGGGAGCACAAAAAGGACTGCAAGTCAAGAGGCTACATGATAGTCTAGATGAGAGATAAAGGTATCTTGAATTGGTGTGGATGCTTAAATGACTGAGCCACTCAGACACTCCCAGAAAAACTGAGTTTTAAACAAAAGACTGTAACAAGAGATGAAGAAGAGCACTATATCATAATAAAGGGTCCTATCCAACAAAAAGATCTAAAAATTATAAATATTTATACCCCAAATAGGAAACACCCAAATATATAAATCAATTAATAACCAACATAAAGGAACTCATTGATAACAATACATTAAAGTAGGGGACTTTAACACCCCACTTAAAGCAATGGACAGATCATCTAAGCAAAAAATCAATGGGGAAACAATTGCTTTGAATAATACACTGGACTAGGTGGACTTAACAGATGTATTCAGAACATTTCATCCTAAAGGAACAGAATACACACTCTTTTCAAGTGCACATGGGGCATTCTCCAGAATAGATCACATAGTAGGTCACAAATTAGGCCTCGAAAAATACAAAAAGATTGAAATCTTACCGTGCATATTTTCTGACCAAAATGCTATGAAATTTGAAGTCAACCACAAGAAAATAATTGGAAAGACCACAAATACATAGATGTTAAACAACATGCTACTAAAGAATGAATGGGTCAGCCAGAAAATTTAAAAAAAAACAAAAAACCTTTAAAAATACATGCAAACAAATGAAAATGAAAACATTATGGTCCAAAACCGTTGGAATGCAGCAAAAGCAGTCCTAAGAGAGTAGTGTATAGCAATACAGAAGCTCAAGAAGCAACAAAAATCTCCCACAACCAAACCTTACACCTAAAGGAGCTAGAAAAAGAACATCAAATGAAGCCTAAAGCCAGCAGAAGAAGGGAAATAAAGATTAGAGCAGAAGTAAATGATATATAAACAAACAAACAAATAAACAAAAACATGGTAGAACAGATCAATGAAGACAGGAGATATGGTTTTTTGAAAAAAATAATAAAACTGGTAATCCCCTAGCTAGATTTATCAAAAAGAAAAGAGAATGGACTCAAATAAATAAAATCACAAATGAAAGGGGAGAAATAACAGTAAACACCACAGAAATATAAATAATTATAAGAGAATATTATGAAAAAGTATATGCTAACAAATTTGACAATTTGGAAGAAATGGATAAATTCCTAGAAACATATAAAGTACCAAACCTGAAGGAGAAAGAAATGGAAGAACTAGAACAAGCCCATAACCAGCAAAAAAATTGAATCAGTAACCAAAAATCTCCCAACAACCATTAGTTTCAGGGCCAAATGCTTCAAAGGGTAATTCTAACAAATATTTAAAGAAGAGTTAATACCTATTCTTCTCAAACTATTAAAACAAGAAAAGAAAAGAAAAGAAAAGAAAAGAAAAGAAAAGAAAAGAAAAGAAAGAAAAGAAAAGGAAGGAAAATTCCCAAACTCATTCTATGAGGCCAGCATTACCTTGATTCAAAACCAGACTCCACTAAAAAGGAGAACTATAGGCCAATATCCTTGATGAACATGGATGCAAAAATTCTCAACAAAATACTAGCAAATGGACTCCAACAATACATTAAAAAGAGTCACTCAATATGATCAAGTGGGATTTGTCTCTGTGCTATAAGAGTGGTTCAATATGCATAAATCAATGTGATACACCACATTAATAAAAGAAAGGACTAGTACCATATGATCCTCTCAATAGCTGTAGAAAAAGCATTTGACAAAGTAAAGCATCTATTTGTGATAAAAACCCTCTACAAGGTAGAGATAGAGAGAACATACCTCAACATCATAAAGGCCATATACAAAAAACCCACAGCCAATATTATCCTCAATGGGGAAAAACTGAGCGCTTTTCCTCTATAGTTAGGAATAAGACAGTGCTGTCTACTCTGATTATTGTTGTTTACATAATACTGGAAGTCCTAGTCTCAGCAATCAGAAAACAAAGAGGAAAAAAAAAGGCATCAAATGGGCAAGGAAGAAGTCAAACTTTCAGTATTTGCAGAATACATGATACTCTATGTAGAAAACCCAAAAGAATCCACCAAAAATTTTGCTAGAACTGATAACACGAATCCAGTAAAGTTATAGGATACAAAAACAATGTACAGAAATCGGTTGCATTTCTATACATCAATAAGGAAGCAGCAGAAAGAGAAATTGAAGAATCAATTCCATTTACAATGCACCAAAAACCATAGCATACCTAGGAATAAATCTAAACAAAGAAGTAAAAGATGTGTATTCTGAAAACTGTAAAACACTGATGAACGAAATTGAAGAGGACACAAAGAAATGGAAAAACATTCTATGCTCATGGATTTAAAGAAAAAATATTGTTAAAATGTCTATACTAGCCAAAGCAATCTACACATTTAATGCAATCCCTATCAAAATACCACCAGCATTTTTGATAGAGCTAGAAAAATCCTAAAATTTTTATGGAACCACAGAAGACCCCCAAACAGACAGAGCAATCTTGAAAAAGAAAAGCAGTGCTTGAGGCATCACAATTCCAGACTTCAAACTATACTACAAGGCTTAAAATTATACTACTACATATACTACAATATGATCAAGACAGTATGGTATGGTATAAAAACAGACACATAGGTCAATGGAACAGAATAGAAAACCCAGAAATGAATCCACAACTAAATGGTCAACTAATCTTTAACAAAGCAGGAAAGAGTATCCTATGGGAAAGAGACAGTTTCTTCAACAAATGGTATTAAGAAAACTGGACAATACATGCAATGAAACTGGACCACTTTCTTATACCATACACAAATATAAATTCAAAATGGATGAAAGACTTAAATGCAGGACAGGAAACCATCAAATTCTTAGAGGAGAACAGAGGCAGTACCTCTTTGACATTGGCCGTAGCAACGTCTTACTAGATATACCTCCTGAGGCAAGGGAAACAGAAGCAAAAATAAACTATTGACATTACATCAAAATAAAAACCTTCTGCACAGCAAAGGAAACAATCAACAAAACTAAAAGAAAACCTACAGAAAAGGAGAAGATATTCCCAAATGATATATCTGATAGAGAATTAGTATTCAAAATATATGAAGAACTAATAAAACTGAACATCCAAAACAAAATAATCCAGTTAAAAAATGGGCAGAAAATATGAAGAGACATTTTTCCAAAGAAGACATGCAAATGGCTAGTAGACACATGAAAGATGTGCTTGAAAGCACTCATCATCAGAGAAATACAAATCAAAACTAGAATGAAATATCACCTCACACCTGTCAGAATGGCTAAAATTAATAACACAGGAAACACCAGGTGTTGGCAAGGATGTGGAGAAAGGGAAACCCTACTGGAACATTGTTGGGAATGCAAACTGGTGCAGCCACTCTGGAAAACAGTATGGGTGTTCCTCAAAAACTAGTATCCAGCAATTGCACCACTAGGTATTTATCCAAAGGATACAAAAATACTGATTTGAAGGGATATACACACCATGATGGGTAAAACAACATTATCAACAATAGTCACGTTATGGAAAGAGCTTAAGTGTCCCTTGATAGATGAATGGATAAAGATGTGGTATATATATACAATGGAGTATTACTCAGTCATAAAATAGAATGAAATCTTGTCAATTGCAATGACATGGATAGAGTATTATGCTAAGTGAAATAAGTTAGACAGCAAAACACAAACACCATACGATTTCATTCATATGTGGAATTTAAGAAACAAAATAGATGAACATATGAGGGAAAAAGAGTGACAAACCATAAAACAAACTGAGGGTTGATGGAAGGAGGTGGGTGGAAGATGGGCTAAATGGGTAACGGCTATTAAGGAGGGCACTTGTTGTGATAAGCACTGGATGTTTTATGTAAGTGATGAATCATTCAATTATACACCTGAAACTAGAAAAACAAAAACAAACAATACAAAACAAAACAAAAACACTAAGATTTACACATCGGCCACAGCTGGAAGAATTTTAAAAAGTGTACCTTGATAAGATGAAAATCAAGGACAGAATGAAGGAGAATGCAAGAATAGAATGTGAGCAAAGTCACTGGCAAAGCATGCTGGTAAACCTAAATAATAATTATTAAAGATCAACAGAAAAAACTAGCATCTTGTTGACTTTAGCTTTATTATGAATAATTAATTTCATTATCAATATGAGGCAAACATAGCAAATGACATTTTAAAATCAAAACACAAACACAGAAAAATTCATAAATTCAGAAAATATTTCAAAGACTCAATAAACTTCAATGTTGATACTGCAAGAAAGAGACAAAACTAAGACAGTAAATATTAAATATATTTGGAATAAATTAATTTATTAAAATGCCTTAAATCATATTAACATATAAAATAGTAACAATAAATCAATAAATTAACTAAACCAGAACTAAAAATCATTAACAGACAAAAAAAATCAGTGAATTAGCAAAGAATAAAATATAGGTAAGTAAATCCAAGAAAAGATTCTCAAGTTAAAAAAAAAAAAGAAATTCCCAAATTTTAAACAATTCAATAAAGAAACAAGTTAAATCACAAAAAGACAAACTTGGAAATGGAATAATGAGTGGGGAAGTTAAGGTAATTATGAAAAGATAATTTATAAAATGTAAATACAATCATTTTGAACATTATAACAAAATAAATTATGTATTTAACTCAGAAATGAGAAAAATATCTAGACAGTTTATCCCAAAGTAGGTAAGCAACTCATATTTATTGAAAACCTCTAGCTAGCATTATGCTAAAATTCACATTGAACACTTGGATCATTTTCAGCTTAAAAAATATTGAATAGCAAATTATTGAACAAAAAAACATTGTAAGTATTATCAACAACAAAGGATAAATAATTAAATTCATGCAGAGCACATTTAAGATTGACAATGTAGAGGCTGTTTCTTTGTCCATGTAAAGATCTTTATGCCTAATACAGATGTCTATAGATAACACTCTAGAATAAAAATTTAGACAATTTTGTTATAATAGTGGAAATTAAAGATGTCAAAACACTTGAATGTGGTATTGACATTTGATCAGAAACCATTCTTCCAAGAAGATCTTTTAAAATTGAGGATTACAATAGTCTTTCATGTCTACATGTTCTAAATTGTTATTTTCATCTAAAAGTTTTATGAATGTACCTCCAGAAGAAAGGAAATGCAGGTGCATATTTGGCAACAAATAATGAAATATTTCTTATCAATAAAGTAATTCGGTTAGTGTTTATGGATATGTTTTAATAGTTTCTCACCAGATATCATAACATATCACTTGCACAGCAGTTAAAAGAATTGTTTTTTGCTTGAGGAATCTGAGTGGGTATACAAACCTGTCCTATATTTTAATTTTGTATTTGTCTTTGAAAATTTTTTTAATGTTTATTTATTTTTTTTGAGAGAGATTGACAGAGTGTGAGCGGGGGGGGCGGGGGGGTGCAGAGAGAGAGAGGAAGACACAGAATCTTAAGCAGGCTCCAGGCTCTGAGCTGTCAGCCCAGAACCTGACGCGGGTTCAACCCACAAACCGTGAGATCATGACCTGAGCTGAAGTTGGGCGTTCAACCGACTGAGCCACCCAGGCGCCCCTGTATTTGTCTTTGAACTTCAGTTCTGATTATTATAAAATTTCTCTTGTAATTTCCAGCAATTTCTTCATTTCAATCAAGATTTTTCACTTCCACTTGTTTGAAGATTAATATACGTGTGTGTGTGTGTGTGTGTGTGTGTGTGTGTGTGTTTATTCTACACGTAAAGGGATTTTGCATCTTTGTAAATGCATGAACTATCTTCTAAGTGTTTAGTACAATTAGTTGGTGAGCTGCTTGTATTTTACTTTCTCATGGATTTTTTTAGATTACTTTTTTGCTTTGGGAGTATGTAAACAATACATTATGCCAAAAACATTAAAGAAATGTGTTCCTTTGGGAGTGTTTTGTTGCTGGGCAAGGTCTTTCATATTCTGTGCCTCAGTTTTCCCCATATGTGATACAGAGTAATTGTAAACTTTGTAAAACTTTTTAAGCTTTCTATGAGAATCAGTACATTCATATATGTCAAGTATTACCAGCCTATGACAAGCAAGCTAAGTGGTAGCTAATATTTTTCCTTAGGTAACTAATGTCTTAGTATCTATCAGATACTGTCTATCAGAAACACATGAGAAAAACACACTCTCCAAAGACATTTAAAGCTAATCAATTTCTGAAGTTTGTTATCATTCTAAAGTACTTCCTTTGATGATTTTTTTAATGAGTAAGTGAAATTTAGATAAATATCTTTATACCCTACCAACATATCATAAAGTTGCTTGGTATTTTATTACATTCTTTAGTCCTATAAATTGCTAGTGCCTCTTGTTTTTTTTTTTTATCATAAATAGGTTTTAGTTACTCAATATCATATTTAAATATTTAGCTGATCCTTTTAACAACCTCAAAGACTCACCATTGTTAGTCTCAGAGTCTAGATTCCCTAGACATTCAAGGTGTTCCATAGCTCTGACTCATTTATCTTTCCATTCAGTTTCCTAACAGACAAATTGAACTTCAAGCTTCTCTCTACTTGCACATTAATTTATGTAATCCCTGCAATCTCAGATAGACTGTCCTTACTTTCAAGTTGGCAAGATGGAAATTCTCATGAAAATACTAACTCCACACAGTATACAAATAAGTCCAGATCTGATGTCTATCTAATATTTCATCACTAGTAAACCACCTAGACATGGGTTACTTTCAACCCTGCTCCAGAGGTGTCGGTGCCCATAGATAGACTTAAGTCTTCATCTAATATATTAAGTGTATGAAAGTTTATGATTATACAGTTTTCACACTAGCCCTCTTCCAACGTCACCTTGGAAGCATCTTATCTTGGGTGAAATAATGATGTGGTAATGAAGAAAGCTCCTGTATGATAAGTCAAAAACAAAACAAAAATAAGGTTTTGTTCATACAGCAGAATATGAGTGATAGAAAAATGAATAAATAGCCACATCATTATTACATGTCAAGGGAGAGGATTTTACAATTATATAAACATTTAGTATCAAGTCTGGAATTTGAGTCAGAAACTCTTTAAACCAAATTTTCACGGTCTCATTGGTGGTTTCAGTTCCAGGTAAGAGGAAGTAAACACAAGTTTTCTTTCCTTTCTCACTGAAAATAACTATAAAATCTGTACAGAATACTTGAGGACTCTGCAAACAAATAGCAACAAGAAATTTAGGGAAGAACACCAGAATCCAGTGTACCACCAAATCTGTGCTGAGTTTACCATGACTTTTCTTACCCCAGTGTCTCCCAACCTAAAGTCAACCCAACTAGCAAGTAAAATGGAGCAGAGTAAGAGAAAGATACAGAAATATTCTATCTTGATGAGTAGAAAAAGGAATTGTTATACTCAGAGAGGGAAGGGAGAAAGTCCCATTTTTGTTTTTTGTTTTATCCAGTCTTTTATACCCCATCTTCCAAGGAATCCCACACTGGCAATAAGAGCCTATAGGAACCAAACCTAGGATGGAAATCTTTCTCTCCATTCAGTAAAACTGGTGCTCCTTGATTATAGGCCAAAACCTTACTGTTTTCCTTTTCTCTTTCTCTCTAACTCTCTTTTTCTTGCTCTCTGTCTCAGCCAGTTGAATGTGGGTACAAGTCAATCACAAAAGTAGAAATTGTCTGCTGGTGCAACAAAAAGAGGAATACTTTGGGAATCAAAACAAAAAACAAAACTTGATAGACAGCAGAGAAAGAAGAGCTTGGGAAATCAACTCTACAAAGTTAATTATAAACTCCTAGGTCCACTAACAATTAGTGTATCCATGAATAGGACACAAATTAGCATATAGGAGACTTTGAAGAACCGACTTAATGGGTAGATCTCCACCCAGGTGCCAGATAGACCACTGGATGACTCACAAATAGATGTATCTGAATGGCACTGCAAAGCTCTGAAAACTGGACTGACCTTCGAGTATTAGCTCAATGAATGTGGAGTAGAATCTTTAGCCTAAAAACTTAACAATATCAACTACCTGCTACAACAAAAATATCCAATATACAATTCAAAGTTACTCAGTTTACAAAAAATTGTGAAACTATCAAGTCACATGAGAAATAGTCAACAGAGGCCAAGGCACCTGGGTGGCTTGGATGGTTAATTGGCCGACTATAGCTCAAGTCATGATCTCATGATTCATGGGTTTGAGCCCCATATCGGGCTTTGTGCTGACAGCTCAGAGCCTGAAGCCTACTTCAGATTCTGTGTCTCCCTCTCTCTGACACACTCCCTCTTCTGCTCACATTCTGTCTCTATTTCTCTCAAAAATAAATAAACATTAAATTTTTTTTAATAATAAAAAAAGTCAACAGAGGCCAATGACAAGATGACATAGATGTTGGAATTATCTGACAAAGACATAAAAGCAGTTGTTATATAATTCCTTGATAAATAATTGCAAACATTCTATTAAACATACTAAGTATCAACAGAGGCATAAGAAAAACCAAATGGAAATTTTAGAACTGAATATACCTTAACTGAAATAAAAATAGTCACTGATACACTCAGTAGCAGAATTGAAATAATAGAACAAAAGAATCAACAAACTTACAGATAGATTAATAGAAATTATTCAGTATTTCCAATAGAAAGAGAAAAAGATAAAAAATAAGTTAACAGAGTTTCAACCACCTTTGGAACAACACCAAAAGTCTAACATTAGTGTGGCTGCAATCCAGGAAGAGGGGATAATGATTGCAGTTCAAAAAAATATTTGAAGTAATAATGACATAAAAGTTCTCTAGTTTGATAAAAGACATAAACCTATAGATTGAAGAAGGTGAGCAAACCCCAAGTAAAATAAACCTAAGAAAATCCATTTCCATATACATTGGAATCAAACTGCTGAAAACTAGACAATGGAAAAAGAAAAAAGAAAGAAAACACCTATAAAAGTAGCAAAATATAGGGGACAAACTACCTATAGAACAACAATTGCAATTACTGTAGATTCTCCATTGGAAACTAGACCCCAAAGAACTAGTACAGTATACATATTTTAAGTTTTTATTATAATTCCAGTTAGTTAAAATACAGTGTTATATTAATTTCAGGTGTACAGAATAGTAATTCAACACTTCCACACATCATTCTGTGCTTATCACAACAAGTGCACTCTTTAATTTCCATCACCTACTTAACCAATCCCTACACCCACCTCACCTCTGGTAGACATCATATTGTTCTCTATAATTAAAAAGTGTCTCTCTCTCTCTCTCTCATTTTTTCCTTTGTTTGTTTTGTTTCTTAAATTCCACACATGAGAGAAATCATATGGCATTTGTCTTTCTCTGTCTGACTTATTTCACATAACATTATACTCTTTGGCCTATCCATGTCATTGCAAATGGAAAGAATTCATTCTTATTTATAGCTGAATAATATTCCATTGTGTGGTGTGCATGCAGTGTGTGTGTGTGTGTATCACATCTTCTTTATTCATTCATGAATCAATGGACACTTGGGCTGCTTCCATATCTTGGCTATTGTAAATAATATCGCTATAAACATAGGGGTGCATGTATCCCTTTGAATTAATGTTTTTGTATTCTTTGGGTAAATACCCAGTATTGAAGATTGCTGGATCATAAGGTAGTTCTATTTTTAACTTTTTGAGGAAACTTCACACCATTTTTCATGGTGGCTTCACCAGTTTGTATTCCCACCAATAAGCACAATATTTTTAAACTGTTGAAACAAAAGAATTATCATCTGGTATTCCATATCCAGGGAAAATATTCTTCAGGGGCAAAGAGGAAATCAATAAATTCTTGGAGGAAAGAAAGCTAAGAGAATTCATAGCCAGCAGAGTTGCTCCAAAATTAAAAAAAAAACAAAAAAAACAAAAAAACAAACAAAAAAAAAGATAAAGGATGATCTTCAGAAACAAGGTAAATGATACCAGAGGAAACAGAAAACATTAGGAATAAAGAAAGAGTAACAGAAATTGTAAATATCTGGGTTAATATAATAAGCTTTGCTTCTCATGTTGGGTTCTTTAAATTTTATATGATGGTTAAAAACAAAAGCTACATTGCCACATTGACTTTTCAATATATGTAGTTGTAATAATAAGACAATTATAACATTAATAGGAGAGAACAAAGGAGTCTATATGGTAGTAAGATTTCTACATCCAATTGAAGTAATAAAATACTGATTCTAAATAGCCTTTTAAAAGGTAAGTTTTTAAATTTATGTATTTTGCAATCCTTTGAACAACTATTAAAACAGAGGTTTTGTTAAAATCAAAGTAATAAATTAACAATGAAATATTAGAATATTCAAATCATCTGAAAGATGCTGAAAGTCAAAAAAGCAGGAATGGTGAAAATGGAGAATAAAAATGGAACAAATAAAGCAAATAATAAAATGATAGACCTAATTTCAAACATTTCAATAATTTTAGGTACACAGATGGTCTAAACACAACTATTTTTTTAAGTTTACTTATTTATTTTGTGAGAGAGACAGAGCAAGCAGGGGAGGAGTAGAGACAGAGGTACAGAGAGAATGTCAAGCAGACTCCACACTATCAATGCAGAGCCTGATGTGGGGCTTGAACCTATCCACTGTGAGATCATGACCTGAGCCAAAACCAAGAGCTGGGTGCTTAACCAACTGAACCACCCAAGTGCCCCCAAACACAACTATTAAAATAAGAGATTATCAGAATGGAATTTTAAAAATGACCCAAATATATGCTGTCCATAAGAATCTCACTTCAAGTATAATGGTATGATTAGGTTAAAAGTAACATAATGGAAAATGATATATGATGCAAACACTAATCAAAGAAAGTGAAATGGCTATCTCATTGTCAAAGTAGTCTTCAGAGCAAATACATTTCCCAGACATAAAGAAATAATGAGATTGTATATTGAATGAAATGTCAATTTGCTAAAAAGATATAATAATCTATCTGTATTCAACTAATAGAGGTTCAAAATACATGAAACAAAAAATGATGAAGCTGAAAGAAGAAACAGATAAATCTACAATTATAGTTGGTATTTCAAAACTCTTCTTTAAGTAATAGAACTAGTAGAAAGAAAAATCAGTAAGTTTATAAAGAACTAAAGAATACTATCAACTGACTAGATCAAATTGACATTGATAGAATATTCAACAACACCAGATTACAGATTCCTTTCAAGTGCATATGAAAAATTCAACCTGATAAACTATATGCCTGGTCATAAAACAAACCATAACACAATTAAAAGAATTAAAATTAAAATTAAAATTAAAATTAAAAGAATCGAAATCATACAAAATATGTTCTTTGAGCATATTAGAATTAAACTGAAAATAAGTAAAAGAAGATAAGAAAATGTCCAATCATTTGTAAATTCAATAACAGTCTCAAAATATGTGTGGGTTAAAGAGGAAGTCTCAGAAAATTAGAAAATATTTTTAACTTAATGAAAATGGAAATACAATATATCAAAATGTATGTGATACGATAGTCGTGCTCAGAGAAAAGTTACAGAATTGAAGGATTAATCTATATTATAAGATTACACCTTGAGGAGCACCTGGGTGGCTCAGTCAGTTAGGCTTCAGATTCTAGATTTCAGCTCAGGTCATGATCTGATGGTTTAGTGAGTTCAAGTCCTGCGTCGGGCTGTGTGCTGACAGAACCTGTGGGATTCTCTCTTTCTCTCTCCCTCTCTCTCTGCCACTCCCACACTCTTGCTCTCTCTCTCTTTCTCAAAATAAATAAATAAACTTAAAAAAAAATATTACACTTTGAGAAACTAGAAAAAGATAATTTAGAATCAATCAAGAAAGAAGGAAATAATAAAGAGCAGAAATCAATAAAATTGAAAACAGGAAAACAAAAGAAAATCACGAAAATTTAGAATCCGTTCTTTGAAAACAGTAATGCAATTTATAAACCTCTAGCAATATTAATAAAGACAAAAAGAGAAGTAACAAATAATTGGTATCAAGAATGAAAGAAGGACTACACCACAGATCCTGACATAATATTACATAATATTACTACAGACTCCACCAAAGAATTATTGGAAAGATAAGGAGAGAATGCTATAATCAACTCTATGCACATAAATTTTACAAATTAGATAAAATGGACCAATTTGTCAAAAACACAAACTACTAAAACTCTCCAAAGATGAAGCAGATTATCTATCATTATAACTTAAATAAATTGAATTTGTAGTTAAAATCTTTTGAAAAGAAATCTCCATGCACAAATGGTTTTCCTAATGAATTCTACCAAACATTTGAAAAATAAATAGCACCAACACTATAGCATCTCCTCAGAAACAGGTGAAGATTTAATTCTTCCCAACTCATTTTACAAAGCTAGAATTACCCTGATCCCTAAACCATAACAAGGTGATATAAAAACAAAAGAAAAAAGAAACAAAAAACTACAGGGCAATTTCTGTCATAAACAGAGGAGCAAAATCTTCAACAAAATATCATCAAATTAAATCCAGCAATACAGAAAAAGATTATTACAGCATGACCAAGTGGAGTTTATCCCAGGAATGTAAGGCTGATTGAATATTCAAAAATAAATCAATATAATCCATCTTAAGGAGAAGGGAACACATGATTATTCCAACAGATGCAGAAAAGCATTTTACAAAATACAATTTCAGTTCTTGTTATAACTTTGTTAAATTAACATTTGTTAAGTGGAACATAGGGTGCCAGATGGAGAGTTGAGGTTCAAAAAAAGACCGCAAGAGAAATTGAAACAGAAGTTTATGACTCACAAGTCCTGAAGGAAATACATGGCACTCCCCAAGGGGCCACACAGAGAGAAGTCTCAGTGCAGGCAGAGAGAGAGGCAGGACTTGGGACACATGCCTTTATTAGGGTCCATGGGTGGATTGCTGTGGGGTTCCACAGCTAAAGCTGAATTAGACAATCCAAACCAAAAAACAGTGGGGATTTGGTTAACTCAATGGGGTCTTGTCTAAGGGGCGCACAAAGGTAAGGTCCTGAGGGGTGAAGACTGTTGATCACAAGGGTATTAGAAACTTACCTTTACGTGCGACTCTGCAGGATGTTATCTAGGGCATGTGCTTGCAGGAGGGAGTTAATGTTAGTTCAAGGCTCCCACGGGCCACCTGGCCATACAAAATGGATGCGGAAGCAGTAATTCCACAGAGAAGCTTAGCTAAACTCTCAGCATTTCTTGATAAGAATCCTTAGCAAATCTGCACTAGAAGGGAACTTTCAACCTAATAAAGTCCATATATGTAAACCTGTAGCTTGGGGCACCTGGCCCAAGCTAGGTTGCCCTGAGCTTGTGGCTCAGTCGATTGAGCACCCGACTTCAGCTCAAGTCATGATCTGGTGGTTCCTGAGTTCAAGGTTCCATGATCTCGTGGTTCCTGCCATTGGGCTCGCTGCTGTCAACTTGTCAGCGCAGAGCCCACTTAGGATCATCTTTCCCCCTCTCTTTGCCCCTCCCCCACTTGTGCTGTCTCCAAAATAAATAAATATTAAAAACAAAAAGGCCAAAGTTAACAACATAGTAAATGGTGAATGACATTGCTTTTGCTCTAATATCTGGAATGAAAGGATATATACTCTCACTACTTTTACTCAATAATCATCACTTTTATGATATAGTCTTCAATGATTTCTTTATAATTTATTGTCTCTAATATTTAATACAGCTGACACTTGAAAACCATTGGGATTAAGGGTACTGATTGCCAATGCAGTCAAAAATCCATGTATAACTTTTGACTTTCCCCAAACTAATAGCTTTCTGTTGACTAGGAAGCCTTACTGATAACACAATCAATTAACATATTTTTTATGTTTTATGTATTATATGTTGTATTCTTACAATAAAATAAGCCAGAAAAAAGAAAATGTTATTAATAAAATCATAAGGAGAGAGTACATTTATAGTACTGTGTTTATTGAAAAAAATCCATGTGCAAGTGGACTTGTACAGTTCAAACCTGTGTTGTTAGAGTCAGTTCTAAGTCCCTTTTCCTCACACTTGTATTGAAGGCTAAGGAAATAACATAGGTTATTGGAACTCCAACAGCAGTGAGACTAATGTGTCACCTGTGAGACTAATATGTCACCACCATCTGATCCCTCCATATCTAAATTCTACCTATCTTTCAAGGTTGTCCCAATGCCATCTCCATCATCATCTCCCACATCAAAGATGTCTTCACCACCTTAAGAACCACACTACAACTATTTTTATATTTTTCTCCTTTCTTAAAATATTTTTTTCTTATAAACATGGTTGTGGACATTTACATTCTCTCAAAGTCTTGCTATTTTAAGTATTTCAAAGGCTAAGTCTGTGCCAATCATCTCAACCGCTTAAAATAAGCATAAAGACTACAATTAACAAGCCTTCAAAGTTTATTTAATGAATACATCTAAGACCTTTCTCTAACTTGCTCTCAAAAGTATGTTCCACTTATAGAATTTAACTTCTTATATTTCTCACATATACACTTTCCATGATATCTTTCACCTAGAATTCTTAACCAAACATGCATTTCAACCAATTAAAAAAACTGGCCTATTCTTCAAAAGCCATCTCTTCTAAGATGATGCTGTACTTTATGCGGTATTATTTGGACCTTACTTGTCAATAAAATAGTTTTCTTTTTCCTTCCATATATCTTTCTAACCAACTTGAGCATAAGCTCTTTGAAAACAGGGACCATAGTATGTGTGTGTGTTTGGGGAAGGGGAGGTGTATGTGTATCTTTACAGGGAAGTTGACTGTAATGTGTTGAATATGTATTTGATTTCTTTAAAATCTAATTCTTTAATCTGGGTTATTCAGCAGAAAAATGAGTATTTTCAACCTTCTATTTCTGTAAATAGAAATTTAGATTTAATCATTGAACTTAAAAGACCATCTATTTGTTAGACTGAATATTGTGGTAGCATAAATTATTCATTTTCAGAGATACTGCCTTCTATTCTTTGTTTCTCAAATATGATTTTTGCTCTAAGCATATTTTATACTAGCATAGAAAAAAAAAGCATTTCTCTCATACTTCCTAAAATTCCCCTTACTAATATAAGAACATCTGTACCAAGAATGTGAATAGGTAGAAACGCACTTTTATCCATCTTTAAAAAAATGTATCTTGATAAAATAATTAACATTTTCTAAGCTTTTTCTTTTGCTGCCTCATGGTGGAGACAAATTCCTATCAATAAGAAATAATAATTGTTAGCATCTTTGTTCCTTTTGATTCAAGTCACACTGAACTTTCTTACATATAAAATAAATGCATTGATCGTGCATTGTGTAGTTATTTGCTATGCAGCAAACTAATTACTTTTTGTGGATAAATGGGAATTTCAAGGAGATTATTTTTGATACTTTTCTAAAGTTTCTATTGATACCTCAAAAATCCTGATGATCCTTTCTATACTATATAATCTGAATTTTGAAAAATCATTCTGACTCTATTAAGAGGTACTCTCTCCTTTTATTTTTCAAGTATAAAAACTAAAATTAAATCCCATAGGCTTCAGCTCAAACTGGAGTCTATAAGACTATTCAAAATTCAAAGTTGCATTCTGAACAGATTGCACCAGCTAGTTGATGAAACTTGAGCTAATTACACTAATGTTGACAAATGCACTGGCACAAAAACAAATGTCACATTTTTCAAAAAATTACACCTCTTCAAAAGATGCTAAATAGATTCAGTGATTTGTGGGTGTAACTGAGCTATTTGTGCAAAAACAGTTTTGAAAATTCTGATTTAAAATATAAAAAGTATAAGTACAGTATAAGTGCTTTTATGCTATTTTCAAATGTATTTTAATAAAATATTTGAATTTTTGGAACAATAAAGAAAGTACTATATTTGTCCCTGGAATATTATCTCTAAGTTTATTTTAAATTTTGTATCATATACAGAAATTAAATTTTTCTATCTTGAGGAATGTCTTTACGTATTTTAAATTGAGTTGGTATGGATATCTGAATTGAGAATGCAATTTTTACAGATTTGAGTCTATATACTGTTTCAGGAATCGTTTTTTTTTTTTTTTAATTCAGCCTCAAATACACTTACATTTTCTATTACTTGGCACAGTAGGTACTATGTGCTAAAAGTTTTATGCTAAGCATTGTGCTCAAAGTTTTAACTAAATGATATAAATTGATCTTTTCAATATTGCTGCAAGGGAAAGATTATCAAAATCACGTATCTGAGAATCAGAGAAATTAGATAACGCACCCTAGTTAATGGGGCTGGAATTTGAGTCAATGTCTTCCCAACTCTCAAGCTTCTATTCTTCCTATTATCCCAAAGGGATCTCACATGGAAAGTTTTTATTTGGGTATTATGGACTCAAAATTATCGGCTTTCTTCTGCTTCACATTTGAGAAAACATTCCAATGATGCTTCCAGAATATGTGAATGATTCTTTTAAAGTTAAGGTTTATCTCTCATTTGTTGTTTTGAACTGTCCCAAATCACTGTTGCGCCATCTTAGAAGAGGTCCAGCTGTGGTAAATATGCTCACTATGGTAATCAGTCTTGTCTGATTCTTCAAAAATTTTTAATTAAAACGAACTAAAAGTATTGATGACAGAAATCAAGCTCGTTATTAAAAAATTAAAAGTGAGTTTAAATTACAGAAGCTTTGTTAGTCATCCACTAAAAGTCTGTGGAGAAGAGGAATATTAATGACAAAAACTGTTCTTACCTAGCAACAGAAGGATATTAAGATTCAACCAGTCAAGATATAATTAGTCCTTGTGATCAGGGTTCGAAATGATCATTCTGAGAGCTTACAGTAAGACACAACCAAAATCATCAACATGTCACACTGGAGTCATTGATGCATACGATTGTTTGATGTTTAAATACCACCTACCAACCAATACTAAAGTTATAAAGGAAAATCCAGTTTTTAAGATTGACCTAAAAGTAGCAATACTTTTTATTTTTCTATCACCTGTTATGAGTCAATTAAAATTCATTTCATATTTATTCAAATTGATCTTTTTCTTCTCTCTGGTTTGCTTAGATTGTTTGGGTTGTTGATGCCTTATCTTTTACAACCTGATTCTCTCACTCTTAATTTAACCTAAAATTTGTTTATTCTTTCCGATCTACATTAAGTTTTTGTCCTCCAGACTTTTGTCCCTCTGGGACTTCTGATTTGTGCCAGTCTGGGGGAGATGTGAAACTTCTCAACTACTCCTAGGCATGCTTACCTACCGATCTCAGCATGTAGGTAGATATTAAGCTGTATTAAGCTGAAACATTTTCCTGGTTGCCAGGCATAAAGTCATCATTCATGACTGAAGTAATATTGAGACTAGACTAATTTGAATCCATAAAATAGGTGAAAAATATTTTGATTCATTTATGATCAGTATTAAGTTTTCCAAACTACGTAGATTTGATTTTATTTTGAAGTCTTCACTTGGGGATTTAAAACTGATTAAATAAAAATAACATTCAAAGAAGTTTTAATTTCAGCAAATTAAGATTATTTCTATTTTTTCTTGATGATAAAACCTTGCTTAAGAATCACAAATTTACAGTTATTTATCATACTTATGGGGTGTTTATATTTTAGTAGCTGATTTTACAAGAAGACAAATGTGTACACTTAGTGAGGCAACTGGGGTCACATCTATTTTTTTTTTGATCTTTTATATTCACATCCAGTTACAATTTAAAATATTTGTTCACTGGATGCATGTTTTAAATTTTATTTTATTATTTTTTAATATGAAATTTATTGTCAAATTTTAAATCATATGATCATTTTAATTAACATTTGATACCTCTTTGTAAACTAACATTCTCTTTTTTTTTGATGCTTATTTATTTATTTTTGAGTGAGAGAGGGTGGAAGCAGGGGAAGGGCAGAGAAAAGGAGACACAGAATCTGAAGTAGGCTCAGTGCCTTCAGCCCAGAGCCTGATGCAGGGCTCCAATTCACCAACTGTGAGATCATGACCTGAGCCCAAGTTGGAGGCTTAACAGACTGAGCCACTCAGGTGCCCCAGTAAATTAATATTCTCTCTAAAATGATCTAATATTTGCTATTTTGCATGGCAACTAAACATGGTACAAAGAGTAAAGGCCTAGGCAAAGGAAAAACTGGGTTCAAATTTAGGATAGTGACAATCTAGGTACTGGATCTCAAGTTAGATATTTGATCTTCTCCAAGTTCTAATTTACTTGTCTAAAAAATAGAAGAGTAGTCCCTGTCTAAAATTGAAATATACAAAATGTTCGCAAAGTAGAACATGCAGTATATCAAGAACTAACATTCTTAATTAACAGTATACAAGTGTAATGGAATGCTAATGGAAAAACTACTTAAATGAGGACTTTTGTTTTCACATAAACAAATATAGAAGGAAAAACTTATGATCGATATGATTTCAGATGTTTCTCTATGGGGCATCCTGCACTTCACAGCTGTTACATCAGTTTAGCATCAATCACATTCTTTGTCTTTGTTCCTTATTACTTCTCTGAGTTTGCTGTGGGTTTTTTGAATAAAGCTGAATTCTCACATTTAGCTTGTATGGAGATGAATGTGGAGATAGAGGGAGATCATTTTCCAATTGAGTATTTTTAAAATCAGAGAAAATATCAAAAGCTTAGCAAACAAATCAGTCTGGACCAAAGACAATGACTTTCTTTAAAAAGAAATAACGACTTGTAAGATAATTTAGGACGTATCGCTATCTGGTGAATGTATTGCAGAATTAATTCAATTAAAGACAGATTAATATGTCTAACTATAGCTTCAATTTCACATCTATATGAAAAGTGAAAGATCTAGTCATCCAGATGTTTTCAAATATTTGTTGTCAGGTAGGGAAAATACCTGGATGAGTAGGATTTTGTTCTGGTTATTGCTGTATTGCTTTGACTTTTCTCAAATATTTCAGCATACTACAGAGATAATCTAGATATCAATCAAAGTAACCATAGTACATGGAAATCATTGTTGTCTTTACTGGATATTAAAAATCTTTAGCCTATTGATTTATACAAATGAAGATACAGAACGAATATTTAGTCTAGATAAATAGACTGAAAGAAGCATCATAAATATTGCTATTACCTTATGAAATTTCATTATATAAAACATGGTAAGTTGGGAAAAAAAACTCTAGAGATTTATTACCAGAAGCTCAGAAGAGGGATTGGCTCTGTTTTTGAGCCATCTACTTTATGATCAAATGTAGGTCATGCTTATCATTTATTACAAGATTGCTTCTATCCTTAAACTTGAATTTTGATGACCTACATGGCTGACCCTTTATATTATTTTTAATATGATTGGAAAATGGTATCTTTGTATATTTCTTCAATAGTTCAGATGGAATTGATACAAGCTGTCTCTTCCTCTGCATATGTCTTTCCTCCAGTTTTTACCCTTGCTAAATTTGATTTTATGATACAGAATATTAAAGAGGTGGGTTTGCTTTTGTTTTTTTTGTATGTTTTCTTTTTTTAATTTTAAAAACAGAACTGTCACTTGTGTTCCTACATCTACTGCTCTTCCAATCATTTAAAATCAGAATGAAAGAGACTATAATAAAATACCTTAGAATTTCTTCTGACCTTTATTAATCCAACTAGTATTTAGTTACCATACACTAGCTGCTAGAAAAAAATACTTTTATCCCAATAGACATTGTTAAGATTATATTGGAAAGATGAGACCAGATCTTGCTCAGGAAGTATTCCTATAGTTTTAAGGATATTGGAATCTTCTTTTTTCTTTAAAAATTAAAATTTAATTTATGAAAAATTAATTTGGGCAAAGTACCCAAGTTATAAGTTATGTATTTCAAATCACTCATCTTAAATGCAGATTCAGTGAGTAAGCCCTCTCCAACATCTCTCCATTGCTTGGAATGAGACTGCAGTGATAGTAAAAAATAATAATAATAATAAAGCCAACCTTGAAACAGTTAAATTTTTGGTAGCACCTAGTCATAGTATACAGGGATTCATTAACCATTCCTGTAACTGTTTATTTTATATATTTGAAAAATAATAAATACTACCTTAATTTTAAACTAACCAAGATATTGGAGAAATAAATAAGGAACTCGGAATTCAAGGCATACTTTATTCAAATAGACCAATCACATAGGAATCAGCCACAGAACAATCACTGGACCCACTTTTTATGATCTTGAAATCTATAGTAAAATATAGATTCAGAGAAATTTCAGTTAAGACCCTGACCCTTTTAAGAGTAGTCATATTGGTCTACATTTTTGAGTTTCCTGTCCTTAATTAGCAGAGCTGTCCAAACTGTTTTTGATATAAATCTCTAGAGAAAAATAGAATATAAACTCTTTCTCCTATTGTTAATGCTTGTTCTATAGATGATGAAGTATGAAATGATTGATCATGTACTATAATGATGGATAAGGACAATTTCTGGAAAGGTCAAACCTATTAAATAAATCTTAGAATATATTTAAAAACATCATATCTGCCTCACTGGAGCATGGTAACTCTTTTCAATGACAGGTGGCCTTCACATCAGAGGAGTAACAGCAGTGGCAAACAATAGATATTCATACTTCACTCAAAGAGTGGTAGAGAAGATGTGAGGATTGTGAGATTACTATTGCCAAAGAAAGAGGTTATCCTGAATAGGACGAAATAAATAAAGACCTTGACTACAGTTGCACAATCCTTGAACATTCTAATGAAAAGCAATGTAAAACAAACAAATAAACGAACAACAATAAATCTTTTCAACTGCCCAGATATTTGTATACATGGTAACACACAAATATTTGAAAATTTTCTTTTTTTCTTCATGCCATGCTTATACACACACACACACACACACACACACACACAAATAATAGGTTCTTTAAAAAGAAAACTGAGCCTTCCTATCAAGCATAAATTCTTTTTCCTGTGATGTATTCAAAGGTTTTATTTCTGTCAGTTTAGGAAGTTAGAATACACTTCACTTAGACTTAACAGAATCATACAAGCATATAGCTAGAAGGAACATTGGTGCTCATCTTGTAAACAATGCATATTTCTTTAAATCATGTTTTCATTCATCATAAAGTAAATTAGCCATACCACCCACCTTCATTTATAACCTGATAGGTATGATTTCCTTATCTTCAAATTATTTGTGAAAGATAGTAAGTGAGTGGTAAAAACAAGATAAGAGTCCCCAAATGGAGTCACTTATGTTAAGACCTACATCATCAAACCAAAAATTAATGACAGTTTCAGCCTCTCCCAGAAATGGAATCTTCAACTGGCCAATCAGGAATCATCTGGTCAGGACAAATAAGATGATCTGCCTGAGAGAAACTGCAGTCACCTGAAGGAAGGTGACCTTGTCACAACCAATCTACTTTTTGCTAGTATAATTCCTTGTCTTCACTCCCTCTACCTATAAAAGTATCTCATTGTATACAGTTTCTTGGAGCTTCTATCTGGTAGATCAGATGCTGCCAATTCATGAGTCATTGAATAAAGCCAATAAGATCTTTAAAGTTTACTGAGTTGCATTTTGTTTTTTAACAGTTGTTTTCCATTGCATACATTCATCAGCCTAATTTTAATGTATTTAATGATCCTCTTTGGAATTACTCTCCAATCTCCAGATTCCAATTTTTTTGGTAGGCTAAAAATTTCCATGTTGTCATATTTTGTATTTTTTTTTTTTTTTGCTTAAAATATCCTATTCAGGCTTAACATCTCTGGAAAGTTCCCTCTGTTTCTGTATGACTTAACCCAAGCATCATCTCATTCATGAAGTCTTTCTAGCCTTTCCCAGATAGGGTTAGGTTCTCCCTTAAGGTTCTCACATTGTCTCACAATGTTCCTTTATACATACCTATTTTATAGGATTGTGTTAGAACACCCTAAGTATTTCTTCTACGTATTTCTCTTTTATTGTCACGCTATCGCCACATTCACAATACTTCTGACACCAGCTGTATGTTGTTGTTGCTGTTGTTGTTTCCCCACACCAAGCAATCTTCTGTGATATCAACTGGCCGTTCTACCATTTAACTCTATTCTGACACTGCATACCTGGAGATAGCATCAGATCCCACAGGTTAAGGACTTAGTCTCCTAAGATTGTTCCCACCCCATTTCAGGTGCCACAGATTGTAATTTGTGCTTCAGACCAACTGGCTATAAATCTGAGGTTCCCACAACCTCCTGCTTGGGTTTGACTAATTTGCCACAGCAACTCAAAGAACTCAGAGAAACACCTACTTATGTTTACCAGTTTATTAAATGGTATGATAAAGGATATAGATAAAGAGCCAGGCGCAGAGATAGGCAGGGCAAGGTCAGAGAGGGTCCTGAGCTTGGGAGTTTCTGTCCATAAGTTTTTGGGGTACATCACCCTCCTGGTGCATGAATGTGTTCATCACCCTGAAAGCTCCTCCAACCCTATACATATTGATATTTTTATGTAGCATTCATCACATAGGCATGATTGATTATTATTATTAAAACTCCATTTTTAGCCATTCCACCTTCTCAAAAGAAGGGCGGAGCTGACAATTCCAGTTTCTAATCATGGCTTCGTCTTACCAGAGACCAGCCCTCATCTAGGAGCCATCCAGGAGTTTACACACAGTCACTTCATTAGAATAAAAAAATACTCCTGGTTCTCTTATCACTTAGAAATTTACGAGGATTTTAGAAGTTGAGTGTGAGGAACTGAGGATGAAGACCAAATATACACTTTTTATTATAAATCACAATACCAACAAAGATTTAACTCTTTACCATAATTACCTCTTTAATATCTATCCCATCCCTTCAACCAAACTCTTCCTGGACCCTTAAGATCTGTCACTGTAGAAATATATATATATATATATATATATATATATATATATATATACACACACACACACACACACACACACACACGTAATCTGCAAAACCTAAAACAGCAGCTAATATTTGGCATGCATTAAGTTTATAAATGAATGTGTGAATGACTTAGAGAAACTTCATAGGAACTCGCATAGAAAACACTGTCACATGAAGCTATAATCATCACATACACATTGCTATCACAGCCACAGATACAAATGTGTTACTTATATTAGTTTCCTCTAGTTGCTGTAACAAATTACCAAACATTTAGTGGGCTAAATAACACACATTTGTTCTCTTATAGTTCTGAAAATCATAATCCTAAAATTTGTTTCACTGGACTAAGGTCAAGGTGCCAGCTGGGCTGGTTCCTTCTAGAGAATCCATTACCTGGCCCTTTCCAGCTTCTAGTAGCCAAAGCCACCTGCATTCCTTGGCTTGTGGCACCTTTCCCCATGCTCAAAATACATCACACTGCTCTCTGCTTCTACAGACACATCTCCTTCTCCTCTGACTCAGATTTTCCTATGTCCCTCTTGTAAGGACCCTTGTGATTACATTGGACCTGCACAAATAATCCAGGGTAATTCCCTTCTCAAGTTCTTAATGTAATCGCATATGCAAAATCTGTTTAACCGTGTAAGGTAACATTAATAGGTTTTGGGAAGTGAAACATTCAGTTGTTCAGCCTATCACTAAAACTCAGTTGCATTCTGACAGAGAATTATGTGAACATAGTGTAGTATTCTTAATGACATAACATCACCATCATGTGAAACAACATTTCAGTGTGGGGTAGCAGAGTAATATCCATTGCAGAGAAGAAATGCCTTCCTCTATAATGGAATTGTTCAAACATTTTCCTTGGGGGACTTACCGTGGGAAGTGGCAGGGAGGGGAACACGTGACAACAGAAACTTTTCTCAAAAGATTTTGGGAAAAGCCTCTGTAACTACTTAGGGGAGGTGTCAGAGTCTTTTGTAAGCTTCCCTCCACCTCTGCCTTCTGGTGCATCTCTGAGCCCTGCGGATATGAAGAATTTAGTTTGAAGAATGGTAACCTCAGGACAGTTGGGTGGCTCAGTTGGTAAATCACCTGACTTCGGCTCAGGTCATGGCTTAGGTCATGATCTCATGGTTTGTGAGTTTGAGCCCCACATAGGGGTTGTGCTGACAGTGTGCAAATCCTGCTTTGGACTCTGTCTCTCTCTCTGTCTCTCTCTGTCTCTCTCTGTCTCTGTCTCTCTCTCTCTCTCTGGGCGTCACTGCTCTCTCTCTAAATAATAAACAAATAAACATTTTTTTAAATAAAATAATAAACTTTAAAAGCAAGAATGCCAACCTCTTCCCCCATGTTTTGAAATGGTTTCTATTACTTCCTTTGATTTTATTTTCCTGTAATTCCAATGATAACAACTTTAAGCTGATCTTTATTAGTTTAGTATTTTAACCTAATGTGGCTAGAAAATTTGTTAGAAACTGAAGCTGGAACACTTTTGTGATTTTTTTCAAAATGACAGAAAGATATAACTAATGGGTATCAATTATGATTCTACTGACTGAACTTTACTACACTTGGAATTTATTTCATATGTTTTGGCCTATTTTGTCTAGAACAAGGAGAATTGAATAAACTAAGACTTAATGAGAATTTTACTCACCAAGCATAGTACAGTGACTTGACAGATGAGTATTAGATTTTAACCTAACTTTTCAAATATAGAAATTGACTTAGTGGTGTGCCTGGGTGGCTCAGTCAGTTAAGTGTCTGACTTCAACTAAGGTCGTGATCTCCTGGTTCATGAGTTCAAGCCCGTGTCAGTCTCTGGGCTGAGAGCTCAGAGCCTGGAGCCTACTTCGGATCCTGCGTCTCCCTCTCTCTCTCTGACCCTCCCCCACTTGGGTTCTGTCTCTCTCTTTCTCAAAAATAAACATAAAAAAAATAAAAATAAATAAAAAGAGACATTACTTGGTGAGTTTAAGTATTACTTAAACATGCCCAACATCCCAGTTAGTAATTTCAGAAAGGATTCATGTTTAATGGTAGTCCTGAAACTAAAACAAGCAGTTTTCTCATCCTTATATGTGTTTGAGATTTTGAAGCACAGATATAGGATCCCTATCTCTCTCTCTAGCATATTATATTTGTATTTTAAAGTGTCTTTTGGCCCTCAAAACAATTCTGTCAAGTATGTAGGGCAAGTGCTATGGTCCCCATTTACAGATATAAAAATCTCATTTCCAGGAAGTCAAATGTTTTCTCACTAAGCAATTATGATTAATTCCTTCTTGTTTATAATAATGTTATCATAAAGAAGCTATTACTGTTAAGAAGCACTGAGAAAAATTCTGTCTGAAGAGGCAGTACAGAATCAATCTTTTAAAGTAGTTTTACCAATTTAACTAACTGTATGGTCCAGATGGCTTAATATCCATAGCTGTTATGACAGATATATGTAGATGTCAGAACACATTATTTAGAAAATCTGTATTTCTGACTATAGATAATTGTTTTCGTATTCACAACCAACTAGACATTTTTAACATAAAGGATTGGACATGGTTAGCAATTGAATTAAGACCAAACACTTACTGCAGTTAAAGGACAAATTTTATGATTTCTAAAGAAATTTCTAACCAATGTGAATGAAAATAAGAAAACAAAATGTAATGAATGGAATGATGTCAAATATTGATTTAAACTAGTTTGTAAAGAGTGATTTTGATAATATTGCATATAGGAAATGACATACCCAATATTATGTTAGAGATACTAATTTTACCTAATGTATTGGAATGAAAATCTAATCAAACTAGTTAGGAGTATATCACAGTTGGGCATTTGGAAAGAAATGGTGGCTTAAAAGTATAGTAGAGACGAAGTCAGCATGTGCAGAGGAAAGAAGGGATGAGTGCAAGAGTTACAAAAAGTTCAATTCAACAAGACTTGTTTGATTGCATATGATGATGAACCAAGAAAGAGATGTAAATGAAAGATGATTCCAAGGTTTCAAGGATGAGAAATTTGGAGAATGACGGCACCATTAAAATAATAAGAAAATCAGAAAAATGGGTTGAAGTATAATGAAAGACAAATGATCTCTGTTAGAACGTGTTCAGTTTCAGAAATCAGCGTGATCTAGGTAGAACTACCTTGCAACTGCTCCTCTGAGGCTGGATTTCAAAAAAAAAAAATTAAGATTTTAGTTGGAGGGGCACCTGAGTGGCTCAGTCAGTTAAGCATCCAACTCTTGATCTCAGTCTAGGCCATGATCTCACAGTTTGTGAGTTTGAGCCCTGCATTGGGCTCTGCACTGATGGCACAAGGCCTGCTTAGGATTCTGTCTCTCTCTGCCCCTTACCTGCTTGTGCTCTCTCTCTCTCTCTCTCTCTCTCTCAAAAAAAAAAAAAAAAAAAAAAAAAAAACACACACAAAACACACATTTTAGTTGGAGATACAGGCTGGAAATGACACTGGCATAATAGAGGCTCTGTAATTACAAATAAGTTTGACAAGGAAGGTATTGTAGGAAAGAGGATTTCGGTTATAGGCATCTTTACTCATTACTGTTTCTCTCTCTCTCTCTCACACACACACACACACACACACACCTATTACCAAGTCCTGCTGTTTATACTTTCTAAATATCTGTCCACGTGTCATCTCCATTCCAATGGTTGCTCTTACTCTGGATCCCATTATTTTTTTTATTTTTTTTTTAATTTTTTTTTTCAATGTTTTATTTATTTTTGGGACAGAGAGAGACAGAGCATGAACGGGGGAGGGGCAGAGAGAGAGGGAGACACAGAATCGGAAACAGGCTCCAGGCTCTGAGCCATCAGCCCAGAGCCCGACGCGGGACTCGAACTCACGGACCGCGAGATCGTGACCTGGCTGAAGTCGGACGCTTAACCGACTGCGCCACCCAGGCGCCCCTGGATCCCATTATTTATCAACTAAAACACTGATATTTTTTTTCTAATACATCTTGCATTTTTTCTTCCAATCTATACCCTTTCTTAAAGGAAAATTACCTTACCATATCCCTGCTTAAAACCATTGAGTGTCTTTCTATTGCTCCTGGATAAAAAATCTAAATTTCTCAACTTGGTTTAGAAAATGTGGCATTATCTAAGAGTCTGCTGCACCTGCCCTTTCACCACCTCCCACTTCACATCTCAGCCATACCAATCTTCTTTTAATTTCAGAAAAATACAACATCTCAGTACCCATATTTTGGACATGATTGTGTGTGTGTATGCATAAAACATTCCCTTCAACATTTTTCCAGATATCATATTCTTTAACACAAGAATGTGTTAAAAATGCTCTGGATTTTATGCATTGGTGTAACTGTTACTTCGTAAATGGACTATTCTGTTTGTTTCCACATCTCCAAACTACTCTCTAACAATTTCTGATCTTCACCATGCCAGGAGGCTGACTTCATGACTGGATCACTAGAATCTTTTATGATCTGACTTCTAGTTGTACTCTACCTCAGATGGGAGGAACAAACAAATCAGTGGGCAGAAGTAAAGAGACATCAAAGTAATTCTCTTTACCACCTTTCTTTGACACCACTTTTTTTTATATTATTTTTTAAATTTATTTATTTTGAGAGAGACAAAGAGAATGTAAGCAGGGAAGGGCAGAGAAAGAGAGAGAGAGAAAGAGAGAGTCCCAATCAGGCTCTGCAGGGTTAGCATAGAGCCCTAAGTGGGGCTCGAACTTACGAAACTGTGAGATTATGACCGGAGCCAAAATCAATAGACCGATGCTGAACTGACTGAGTTAGCCAGGCGCCCCATATTCGACACCACTTTCAGACAGTAGTTGTGTCTCTCTGTAACAACAATTTCCATCAGATGGCCCCAATTCTGTGGCTCCAATAAGACTATACCCTACCCTTTGCCCTTTGAGTTCTGGAAAGGTAACCAATATCTGACCATTAACATTAGGTTATGCATCTGGATTGCTCATATATTTGATGAAAACATGACCTCTTAGTGAGGGGAAAAATTAGGTACTCATATGTGGAATACATTGCATCACAGTTATCCAGATTACCATTGGTAGTAGTTTAGGATAGGTCACCAATATAGCACAAGAACTTGGGTGATTATGTGGTCCTTGTAATTCATTGTAATAGTGACAGTGACACATATAAAGAATATAGAAGAGGCCAGTGACATCAGAGAATGCTGAAAAGTATAAAAAATAAATATACCTAATTCAAGGCTAGAGAAGAGAACTTGAATGTTTTTATGAGTCCCTTTTTAAAAGTTATCTTTTCTCCTGTAAGCATAAGACTAACAGGCTAAACACCTGACTCAAAAACTGTTTGGGTTGCACAATTTTTATTCCAATAAAATACATCAATGCATCAAGTTTCTTCTCATGTTATACTTAAGAAAATAATAGGGAGAAGCGGATCCCTGAGAATTGAGAATTTGGGCATACAGTGGTCCAGTTCATACACTGAATTTGAACCCACAAAAACCTTTCTTTGTTTAAATGCCTTTCAATAACTTCAACTGTAGCAGGAATATTATGCAGAGATAATACCTCTTTTCCGAAAGACACAATCTCAACACTTCTCATTGCTTCCAGAGTTAAATACCAGCATGTCACACATAAGGAAAACTGAAAGGTCTTTTCTATGGGGAAATAAAGTACATATCAATGTACCTGCAAGTACCTGCAAGATCTTACCAAGAGAAATATGGATTCAAATGGACTCTACAGTTATTAGGTCAAAGAAAGCAAAACCTGATATCACATAGTAACAGATTTTCCATTGTTGGTGTATTTATCTGAGTTTTGCAACTTCATATGTTAGCTAAAGCACTTGGAATGCTCTAAGAGTTTGCTTGGTTGACTGTTTGAAGCCTGGACGTAATAGTGTCTTCCTATAAATGCATTTAAGATTCTAGGATTTTTATTTCATACTATGAAGGACATGAAAATTAAAGCAGAATGATTTAAGACCCAGTTTCTGTTGAATTAGTCAATTAGGTAAGCCAATATAAGGCTATCTCACCAGCTCATAGAGGAAAAAGAGAATATGAAATAGATGATGGTAAAATAAAAAGTTATAATTTTTATTTTTGGTTTCATGACTAGAAAGAGTCAGGATTACAGAAATTATACATATATATGTATATATATACATATATATATATTATTTGCTTCTTTCATGCTAACTAGTGTGAAGAATAATGATAGTAGTGTTATCATTTAGATTCTAGATAAGAATAAAGTGGCAGTTTATGCTTCCTCTAAATGAGAATTTCTTCATTTGAGTAAATGGTAAGAATAAATATTGACAAGAGAAGTAGTCTATACTGGTAATATGCCACCTTCCCTAACCCTTGAATTCTCTTTTCTGCTCAGTACTCCTGGTGGTTGACACCAGGGGATCCCTAGTAGTTTTCTGTTAGTTAAATTTAGCAAATAGCAGACATTAATGACAGATTGAAGGATAGGGATTTGAAGGTTAGGGGAATGGAGAATTCTGGGTATTTTCTCTTCCAGCACTGCAGCTTCAACCCAGATAAGGTTGGCCTTTCTTCAGGCTCCAGCTCCCCTGGACTCCAGTAACACTATTTCTCCCTGTGTTTTTCAGCGCTGTGGGTGGTAATGGTCTTTTTTCTTTTGTTGGTCTCTGGGTGCCTCTAAAATCTTTATCTTTGCAAGCAGTCACATCCCTAATTCTCCTTAATTTTAGCCATCTGACTGGTTTTATGTGATGCCAATGCCTTGAATGAAACACTTTCCTCTGATCACTTCCAACCCTCCAGTATGGATTATGTGTTTACTCCATAAAAGCCCATGGCTGATCCTCTGAAAATCCCTATTTTCACCCTTAGTACACAGTTTTGACATTGTTTTGTTGTTTGTATCATACATGAGACATAGCTGAAAGAAATCTGGGACTTTTTATTTTTTTCATAATTATATATCTCCAGTCTGCGATAGTGTGTGACAGATAGCAATTATTCAAGAGATTATTGGGTTTTTTATTATTTATTTATTTTTTATTTTTAGAGAGTGAGAGAATTCCCACCCATGCATGCAAGTGGGGGAGGAGCAGAGGGAGAAGGAGAGAGAATCTCAAGCAGGCTCCAAGCCCAGGGCAGAGCAGGATATGGGAACTGATCTGAGGACCGTGAGATCATGACCTGAGCCAAAATGTAGAATTGGATGCTTAACCAAGTGAGCCACACAAGCACCTCAAAAAGATTATTGTTAAGTGAATAAATTAATAAATGAAGATGAACAGAATCCCAGGTCCTTAAGGCATTAAAAGGTGAATTGAAATTTTGACCACCTGAGAAATCCAAGGAAGAAAAACATTTCAAAGGGAAAGTGGTAAATAGAAAAAAAGAAAACAAAGTCAAAGGGAGAACAAAACAATGGCATGATTATGTACATATCTCAGTTAAGGAGAGGTGAAAATAATCAGTGCAAAAGCAAGAGAGATAGAGGCAGACTATAACTATTTCAGTAACAAGATGGTGGTGAAAGGCAGATTGAAGCCATTAACAAAATAAGTTGGACTTGAGAAAATGAAATCATAAAATACAAAACTTTTGTAATGATTTTGGTAGAGAAATACAAGAAAATGATGATATGATAAATTTGGGGTTTTCAGAGTTGAAAGAAGTCTTCTCTAGAGGAAGGAAAGACAGGATAGCAGGAAGACAATTTGGGGGATTTGAAGTAACTGGCCAAAAATAGTAAGAGGTAAAAAGTCAAGTGATATCAAATAACTGCCCAATGTGGCAACTGAAGCCAAAAATAAAAGTGGGGGTGGGGCGGTTTGAGTCGATGGCTAAACAAGTGGGAATTGTTGAACATCTGAAAATTGTAATGAGAATAAAGAAATAAAAGAGAGTAAAAGAACATGAGACAAAACAAATGATATATTTTCTACTATTAGATATCATGAAGGATACAGGATAAATCAGTAATTATTCACTTCAAGGTTTTATTCACTCAACAGTACACTGAAGTTAACAATTGTGAGAGAAAGAGAACATAGAACTAAGCAGGATTTCCTAAGCCTAAGTTAGAAATTGACACAGTTTTCTTCAGATGTAATTTCTCTTGACCTAAAGTGGGTTCGTAAACTCAGAAAAGAACAAGGCTACTAAATTTCCAGAGATGTGGAGTTGATTTGAAGAGTTCTCCAGGGAGTTTCTATTTTATTGTACAAAACTCATGAGTGTTTCCTAAATCAACCTATGTTCAAGGGTCATTTTAGTACTCCACTTTTATTTTTTTTTCTTGGTGATCTTCACAGTTATTTGGTCTGTGTATATTTGGTTTGGTAGTTAATATTAGTACTTGTAGTCTTGCCGTTTTAAGCTTATCTAGTTATAATAAGGTTAGCATCAGAATCTTTGTGGAGAAATGTTCATTAAAAATCAATTCTGATGAAAAATTTATTTGGTCATTTAATGCAGACCCAACAAAGCTGACAACTTTCTTCTAGTCTCTTGGTTTTTTTTATTTACAATATTTTTGTCTGTTTTATTGAGCTCTACTCAATATTAAACTTAAAATTATCAAAGTCTATCATAGTTATTGGCTTCATGGCATTCAACAATGTAATGAAAGAATATTGTAATTAGAAGTTTGATTTTCTATCTTGAGTTTTATAGGTGGAATTTTTTAACTAGTGAGATAATATGATATAGAGCTGCTTTGAAAATTGGTTGAAGAAGAAAAAAAGGATTGAAATTATTGAAGTTATGAAACATTGAAGGCAATTTGTCCAAGGTATTAAAAGAAGTATAAACGTTGGTATTACAGTTTTTGTGAATAATAATATCTAGAATGATAAGTTCATGTATTAAATACCTACCAAATGACAACAATTGAACTATGCACTTTGGGTAGCTCATATCATACTTCAAGAGCCTACAAATAGAAACAATTGTCCCATAATAATGCACAATAATTCTGAGGATCATGTAGGCAGTCCTGCTGATTTGATCCAAGTTTGGTAGATTTTTGCTGGGCTCGCCTACATATTTGTGACCAGCTGGCTAAGTAGACTTGGGACTGGCTTGTCAAAGATGACCTCAGCTGAGATGATTCGTCTCTGTCTTTATAGTCTATCTCCTTTGCTGGCTTTGTTATCATGGCAGAAGTCGAGTTCTGAGGAAGAGATCCCATGAGCCTATCTTAGAAATTGGTAAACTCTCATATTCCCCATATCCCTCAAACACAAGTCAAAAATCCACTAACGATATAAGAGGCGGGAAAGTAGAATTCACTCTTAATGGAAGGAGCTGAAAAGTCACTTTGCCAAGAATATTTGAGTAAAAAACATTAATTGGAGTTAGTGCAAATAATCTATCACAATATCTTTTAGGTAAATATCACAGCTAGAAATCAATCCTAATGAGTCTGACTCTAATACCAATGTGATTCTTTATCATTACCAATAATGAATGACTAAAGAGGAAAACTGTGAGTCAGGATCTGAATTACTTATAACATGAGAGTAATCTAGATGTTGATGAACTATAAAATTGAGTATTGGAAAAAGGTGGTATAACCAAATAATATGGACTTCAGTAGAGAAGACAAAAACTTGACTTCTGCTTCTACCAGTAACAGGAATATGTGAAAAAAGAGCTGCATTCACTTGAAATGCTTGCTTGGGAAGTGAACAAGGTCCAGGGAAAAACAAGTTTCGGTGAAAGAGAAAATACAAGGCAAATACTAGGATTTGTTAATGAAATTTGGTTTTCAGTCTGAAAACACATTAGAGCTTATAGAGAGGCTGGTAATGGAAATGCGCTGAGTAAGGAAAAATAGAGGAAGTGTAAGCATTACACTCAGGCAATATATAGGCTATAAAATTGTCTTCCTACAAGGTAGTATGTCTGAATATAAACATATCATTAAAATGAAATGGTGGTTCCTGTTGATTAAACATCATTGATTAATGATGCATGTACCATTTCCCCTTTAAAGCCCCATTAAATACTGTTAGAAAATATTTAAAAGTACGTAATAACTAAAGAACAAAAGGAATGGGACAGGAGGTATGAGTGACAAAATCTTAGACAAATAAAGTCCAAAGTAGCTCAAAGTAATTGAGTTAGCAAAGAAAGCCAAGAATGAATTTTATCCCTGAGTTGAACACCAGAAATGCTATTTATTACTTAGGGTCAAGGAATAGTTCAGTTGAAAATAAAGCAATCAGAGGAGTACTGGAAAAATAATTATGGTTCTTGAACTGTACCTGAAGTGGTACAGTATTATTGAATATATATTGTGATTGTTAAATATGCATACTACAATCAACAATAAAACAAAAATTATAGCAAATAAGCCAACAACAAAAAAATAAAATGGTATACTAATAATCTTTCTATTAATACAAAAGATAGAAAAAAAAGAAATAAAGAGATGGGGTATATTAAAAATAAAGGCAAGATGATAGATACAAATCCAATAGCATGCATAATAACACTAAATGTAAACAGAATAAACACAGGAATCAAGAAGCAAAAATTATCAGATTGGGTTTCTTAAAAAGCGATACTGGACTGTATGTTCTTTATGAGAAATTTATTTTAAATATAAAAATATGAGTAAATTAGAAATAAAAGAAGGTGAAAGATATACTATGCTAATGCTAATCAAACAAAGGGTGGAGAGGGCATATTAATATCAGATGAGTATATTTTAGAGCATATAATTTTGCCAGGGTTAAATAGTGTCATTTCATAATGATTGAGGTCAATTTAAGAAAGCATAAAAATCCTAGTCATTTATGCACCTAATAACAGAGATCAAAATGAAGCAAAAACTCAAGAGAACCAGAAGGGGAAATAGACAACTCCACAGTTACAACCAGAGAGTTTAACATCCTTCTACCAATAATTGATAGAATACGTAGACAGAAAGTCAGTAAGGATAGAGATTTAGATATCACTACCACCCAATTTATTTACTATCCTTTATGAGGTACCCCAACCAACAGAAGTAGGAAACATTATTTTCAATTACACATAGACTATTTGCCAAGAAAGACCATATTCTGGGCCATAAAATATCAATACATTTCAATAGTTTCAAATATGCACTGTATATTCTCTCAACTGTACATTCTCTAATCGTGAAATTAAATAAGAAGTCAACAGCTGAAAGATATCTAGAAACACCCCAAAAATAATTGCAATCTAAATAATAAATAACACATTTCTAAATAGCATGCAGACCAAATAAATAATTGAAAGTGATATACATAACTCTTGAATAAAAATGAAAACACAATGTAAGAAAATTTGTGAGAGGAAGTTATAACAGTATTTAGAGGGAATCTATAGCATCACACATTAGAAGAAGAACGTTGTCAAATCAATACTAGTTTCCCTCACAGGTTGGGAACTCCAGTGGATGGCCCAGACTCCTTTGGCAGTTCCCTTGGGCCTCATTTAGAACATACAAGACATGCTATTACTGCACTGTAACAGCATTGTACTTCAAGGACAATGCAGCAGCCTATGCAATATACCATCCCACCCAGGCTCTATGGGAGCCACTCTTTTTATGTACCCAATCTGCTTCTCTACCAAAGGGTCAGTTGTTAGGCCTTGTACACAAACTAGGACATTCCTAGTACACAAACTAGGACATTCCTGATTGCTAGGGGGGTGTTAGTGCCTTATGAGCTGGGATGTGGAAGATGGTGAAAACTGCCTCAATAGTTTATAGATGAACCCAAATGTCTTTCCACACATCTTCATCCCTAACATATGCCTGGTTGTGGGCTTATTTATGATTATCAACCCTTGACTTCCCATTGTCCAAGCCATAGGTTTAACCCCTTTAGAACAGTCGAACTGTCAGTGCAAATGGTTAATAGCCAGGGCTCATGAGTAATCACCAGCCAAACTGGTGGACTGACATCAGTCAGTCCCCTGGTTGATGCAGTTTATTCCTGTTTCTATCCACATGGTGTCAGTGCTGAGTTGAATAGCAACTACAGACCCTGTGGACAGATTGCCCAGACTAGATGGATCTGTATGTACATCAGGCATCAGTAGGAATTTCCCCTGCTCTCTCTCTGCTGCTGCAGGAATAGGAGTGGGAACATTTGGGAATCCACATATTCTACAGGGCCTAGTAGCTCCCATATTTCTAGATGAAAGGTGCTCCTCTGCAGCAGACAGGCATGTCACTTAGGCACTGTGGGAGTTTGAGCCATGGCAGAACATGGAACATGTTCTCAACTCACCCTTTGATAAGCAGGGACGTTCTGACCACAATGTGCTGTTCCTCTGTGAAAGGCTTTACCTGGAGGAGCACCATGTACACTAGCAGGACCTGCTGTTCTAAGGGAGTACAAGGGCTTTCTGCCCCCTTCCAGAGCTGGAACCAAAATCTTAAAGACACTCTTTTTGTTGTTTCTGTCACAGTGCCCAATCCACACCTTCTGGAGTCACAGACACAGCTAACACAAGCCCTTCTTGGGAGACGGCCAGAGATTTTATCTGCCTCACTAGTATTTTCACCTTCTCAAAAGTGCTTGCTGTTCTGATTCCCAGTTCCACACATGCCACCCCCACCCATTTTTTTTTTTTTTACCAGCCAGTATAAGGGATGGAAGGAATAAAAATACACCAAAACTCAAAATCCCTGAAAAGGCTTGTACCTCTTTCTCATTCTTAGGGGTTGAATAGGTTTGCACCTGATCAATTACGGCTTTCTGGGACAACACATGTCTTACCTGACTAAATGACTCCTAAAAACTCACAGTCCATTGTACTGATGTGGGGAAGGAAAACAGGGACAGATCTTGGCTGCCATCCCATGACATACGGTAGGGCTGTGTAGGTAACCTTGGGCAAGGCCTTGAAAGGTCCATTGTTGTCCCTCCCATGTGAAGGAAAAGTGATCTTGTGACTCAGTGGTCAGGCATTTTCTGAAAAAGACATTTGATAAGTCCATTCCAGCATAGTATGCTCTTGGGACTCTGGCCAAGGGATCTAAGATGGTGGCAATATTGGACACAGCTATGTGAATGGGTGGAATATACGGTTTCACTGTGATTGTTCAAGCACGACTTTATTCAATCCTCAGCAGTCTGTTGTTATCCAGGTCCAGTGTCAACCAGAGCAGTCATCTTTGTTTATTTCTGGAGGACCAGTGAATAGTGTGCTTGATGTGAGGACTCTGATCACCTCCAACAGCCCTCACCTGGTGGCAGTCTTGTCCTGCATCCTATACTCAAGCCATCCTGTACTCATCCCTAATAGCACTGTATTTCTGAGGCCTCTGGAGCAGGTGGGGTGTCAGGTAAGATAGGAGCAGATGGCCCAAGTCTGAACCATTGTTCTGGTTTTAAGACTTCCACAGACCCACCAGCACAGTGTTGCCAGTCTATCTATTCTAGTGGAATCTCTGCAGCAATCAGGCCAAACCACATTTGTTTTCAGGTTACTTTAGCCAGACACTTTATAGCCAAATAGGATAGCCTTTTGTCTTTTTCCAGCTCCCTCTCTTTCTTGGGACTTTTCCATAGCCCATACTCATTCCTGAGATTTGTCAGTCTCCCCCAGATCAGCAATGGATTGCCCAACATCACATATGTCTTGTTCCATGACAGGGCTCAGCATGGGTATCAGTATCCTATACTGGATGCTGGAGTGGACTGGAGAATCTTAGTTCTCATTCCTGCAGTGAATGTAGCCCAATTAGGTCCTTCAAACACAGGAGTGTGTATGACCTATCTTATTCCCAACTCCCGAAGAATTTGTGGTACCTCCTGTGTAGATTTCCAGGGTCCCACATGCTGAGGGAAGTCTCCCTCATTGGGCCAAGCCTCCCTGTAGGCTAGAATAATCCAGTGTATGAAGGAATGAGTACCTTGAAGCTCCAAGTAGCATGTAGGCACTACTGGAGGACTGAGTGTGTGTGATATTGCTCATTTTCTTTGCCTCATACCTGGTCAGAAAAATGCCACCGTCTCTCCCTTCCCTTCCACCCATATTTCCTTAGCTGCACTAACCACACCTGGATACTTGCTGGCCTTTTGCTAGAACTTGGCAGCTATGTCAACAAGCTCAGTGGGAGTATATTCTCTCATAGTGAACGTTTCCTGAATTGGAGCTGTCCTGCTGGCTGAGGTTGCTTTGCTTTTGCTTTCCTTTGTTTGGGGTCAGATGGCAGGAAGCGTTTCATAGCTTCACTGTCAATCACCACAACACCTCCTCTTCAGTATCCTCACCCTCCCAGGGATTCCACCTCTTAGCATCCTACCAGGCTTTGTCACACATGCTCAGATCTTCATCTGTGACAGCCTGCACCTTCTTAGCTCTGCAAAAGAGCACACTAATATCTCCAACTGTTTATCCCACTCCCCCACCTTGTCTGTCTCCCAGAAGCCAGTAGAAGAGCAGACATCCATACATTCTTCTTTGACCTCAGCTCTTCCATCTTTCTAACCAGAGTTTCAGCCTCTTCTTAGACATCAGTGACCCACCGAAGTGTCTACAGTAGAAACCAGTTCACTGTGGCAGCCATTTGCTTTCCTTCTCTGCCATGTTGGTCTCTGTGCAATTTCTCAAACAAGTACTTTAAAGCAGCTAGCAGTCCACAAGCTTCTGATCTACAGGAACTTCTCCCCACAGAGATGATGGTGACCAATGCAGAATTTCCACCACGGATGCCTCTTTCCCAAGGCCCGTTTATTTGGTCTTCTGTACATGGAGAGATCGAAGAAAGGCAGGCCACTCCAGATTAGTAGGTTCCAGGTTTAACTGGGAAGGGGACTTAGGAGGCTTGATTTGAGAAGCTGCAAGACAAGTAGATCTCTATAGATCTCTACATCTGCCCACCAGAATCTTAAAAGTTTCTATAAATGTCTTAACTGGATGCAGTCACTTATATTGTCCAGACACACTTCTCAACAACACATGACTATCTCAAAGTTACATCTTTAGGGAAGCTTCTAGTGCATGGAAGGCAAGAGGAACACACATTCCAGGGATAGGGAAGTAAGGAGTCTTTGATTGCCCATGTTGTGCTTGAGGGTCGGCCGGTGTTCATATCCTCTCAATGACCTCCTCCAAAAAAAAGGGCACAAAGTTTCAGTTATGTAAGATGAATAAGTACTGGAGATTTAATATACAGCATGGTGACAATAACTAATACTATATTAGCTATAGAGATAATGTGTTTAAATGTGTGGAGAGGAAATTAACACTTCAGTGGGGTTTGGGGATAAATTATAAACTGCCTACAGTGATAGGTACTCAGTAGTAAGAAAAACATAATGGACTATATAATCTAAAAAACACAAAGTTGCACAGAAGTTAAATGTAATCATAGTACACTTCATCGCTCAACTGTGAATAATGTTCACATTTTCATAATACAATGTTATGTATTTAACAAAAAAAACTACAGATACACCTATACTGGGAAAACAGAGAAAGACATGTGCACGAAAGAAGGCAAATAGCAAATTGGCAGTAGGAAGTCAATGGATAGGTCTAACATAGGAAAATCAAGAAAAAAAAATAATTAGGTCATTTAAAAATGTGGGATACTAACAAAATATAGGAATAAAATGTGTGTAAAAGCTATCTTCCGAGGAGCAGACATTTGGCGTTGTCGAGATGTAAAGAAGTTTTTTTTTTTTAATTTCTATTATAAACTTTATAAAACTATTTAACTTTTAAAAGTATGTACAGGGGCGACTGGGTGGCGCAGTCGGTTAAGCGTCCGACTTCAGCCAGGTCACGATCTCGCGGTCCGTGAGTTCGAGCCCCGCGTCAGGCTCTGGGCTGATGGCTCAGAGCCTGGAGCCTGTTTCCGATTCTGTGTCTCCCTCTCTCTCTGCCCCTCCCCCGTTCATGCTCTGTCTCTCTCTGTCCCAAAAATAAATAAAAAACGTTGAAAAAAAAAATAAAATAAAAGTATGTACATAGGGGCACCTGCGTGGCTCAGTCGCTTAAGCGTCCAGCTCTTGATTTTGGCACAGGTCATGATCTCAAGGTTCATTTGTTCAAGCCCTATGTGGGGCTCTGTGCTAACAGCACAAAGCCTGCTTGGAATTCTCTTTCTCTCTCTCTCTGTTCCTCCTCTGCTCATGTGTGAAGTCTCTCTCTCCTTCAAAATAAATAAACCTTTTTTAAAAAAAGTCTGTGCACACATTAATGTGATAAAGCATAAAATTAAAATTAAAGAATTAAAATGGGAAATGTCTAGCTCTATGTAATGTAGTGACTATAAGGAAAAGCATTATAGTTTAATGTTAATTATAACAAAACTTTAATAGTTTTGAAGAAAAAATAATTTTGAGGTTTACTCTGATATTATAAGTTACTAAATTATTAAAATGGAAATATTAATACTTGACCCATTAGGTTGTCCTCATAAGATGACAATTTCTTTAAAGTCTCTCTCTCTCTCTCTTTCTCCCTGCCTCTCCTTTAAACTATGACTTCTCTACAAGGAGTCTTTAACTTGAATTCTCAGAAATTTCCACATTTAACACAGAAAGAGACTACCAATGTCTTTGCCACTCAGCAACTGTCAGTTTTCACTAAGTCCAATTATCATTGGGTATCACTCTAAGTTAATTTGTTACCTGATTCGTTTCACTGCATTTTCAGACCTGTTTTACTTGTTCTGATGACAGATGTATTTCCGCCATTTTAGCAGTTGAATTGAAACTGCAGAAGGCAATTGATTATTGAGGAATGATAACTCAGCTACACAGCAGCACCATCTTTTGGCCTTCTAAGGAAAGTGATCCAAACTTGTAAATTCTGAAGTCTGTATTTTTGACATTTTACTGTATGAACCACCTTTGCAGTATAATTTAAGAAAATGGCTTCAAAGAATGAAGGCAACATTTTGTGCAAGAGAAGATAGCCAGAAAAATAAGGTCATCTGAAAAAAAAATATATTTTATTCATTTAACAAAAATTAAAATAGGTTAGAAACTGCTTACCTTTGAAATTGTTAATTTCTCCATTATTACTTATAAATTCAGTATGCATTAATTTTATATGAATCTTTAATAATGATCATTTAAAATTACTTGATATTTATGGCTTCTGAAAGGAGTTTCTGCAATGTACTTATTTGCCAGAATACAGGACCCAGGATACTATTTCTTCAGTTATCTTTAGAGTAGTAACGTATTTCTTCCCAAATACTCATGATTCTAATATATATTTATCAAATATTCCTATCTTTTCAAATCCTATTCTCAAGTGTTTCCTGAGGAAAATTTTCATAAAGTACAAATCCTATGAAAACTGGATTTTTACGTCAATGTAAATGATAACACACATGCTATGTCTTAGAATATAATTTTATTCTGTCATTACTAATTTAGTTACAGAAACTAAATATATGAAATAAACAATGCAGCATCAAAAAAATGCAAGTTTTATTCTGATCCTAAGAATGACAAGCTGGTTATATGAGAGAGGTAGTTCAATCTCTATTTTATATAGAGAGAAATAAATCCTAATATTGATCTAAAAAATTACTTTTCTAACTCACTTAGATGTATCTGGTATATTTTTTATAATGTTATTTTGCACTGTGATTTCTTTAATTTTACCAAATAAAACCCTGTGGCATTTACATTTTTTATAATAACATTTTATCACTATAATCTTTTAGTTTTTTATAATTCTATTATACCAATATGGGTAAAGCTTTAAGAAAATTCTCATTTCCATATTCTAAAACAAATAGTTTTTCTATAGTCCTTCTCATTAAAATCAATCTTATAGTATAGGCTTAAAATATTTATTCATAATTTCTTTTTTCTTCCTCTAAGACCAGTGTGTCCTTTAGACCACTGAGTTGGATCATATCAGAAATAAAAACATGAACCAATCCAATGTATTTTCCAAGTTATTGAGATTTAGATTTAGGTCATCTAATTGCATGTAACTGTTTAAATTATTTTTTTAATTAAAATTCAGTTTGTCAGTCAGAGTAGCCATATTTCAAATGTTTAATAGCTACAGGTGGCTAGTGGCTTGGGTATTGAGGATAAAGAATATCTCTATCATCACAGAAGTACTAATGGACAGCACTCGTGATTCTTTATACGTGAAATAATATTATCTAAAAAGTAGAAATCTAATGGTATGCCAGATTTTCAACAGCAAGTTGAAGTAAATAAGACCTATAAACCTTTAAATGGTTGTTTTTAAAATAGTGGTAAGCTGTCAAGAAGAATTGGGCATTAGAGTTTTTAGCAATTGAAGTAATTAAGACTTCAATCTTATGCCACTTGTATTATAATCTCCACATCTTTTTAAAAAATCAAAGAATACAGATATCTCTATAAAAATACATTTTCCTTTACTTTATTAAGTTGTGAAAGTTAGTTATATAGCCATTTCAGGTCAAATAGGTAGTATCTAAAAGAAGTTTACTAAGGCTGTGCCCCAAAAAAAGCCTGTAAATTAATCTCTTCATATTTATCTTCCTAAAACATCTCACTCAAACCATAGTCATAGGGGGACAAAATTAAACAATGAAATACTGTTGATTGTGTTACTTGGTGGGAAGAAACTCTAGACACCTTGATTCAATGTGTTTTTGTTTGCCACATGCAGGTCATAAGAGCTTGAGGTTGGTTATCTTAAACCACATATAAATTCTAAATTCTAAACAAGTATGAATGCAATATATTTAAGGTCTTTGGATTCCTTTGCTTAGTTGGGGATATGTGATTAATTTCTACAGGCATGTTTAGACTCTTGTGTTTTCCGATGTTGTGTCTCTTCTTTTTACAAATAGCATATGTGGGGTGCAGTGGGCAATATTTGGATGCCCATCCAGTCTAAAAATATTGCCACTTCTTATGAACAGAGATGTACACCTGGCAGCCATGTTTGTGTTAAATGGCAACATCACACTCAATCAATTGTAGTGGGTTATACCAGCTATACACACTGAACACAAGTTAGGTTTATCAAATGGCCTCAGAATTGGAAAAAAAAAAATTCAGAGAGAGCCAGTCACTTCATGTGTCTGGCTACAACCCAGGAACATGAATTTTGGTACATCGAGACATGAAAAAAAATATCCAGTTTCCAACACAAATGATAAAATCGTAAAAAAGAAAAAGTGAACAAAAACAATATACCAGTTACCTAAAATTAATTCATTATCTTAAGCTTCATTGGTCAGTGAAATCTCAGCTATGCTGCAGTAGCAAATGGTCCTGCAATCTTAGTGCCTTTCAGACACATTTCATGTCCAGATTACATCCATTTCAAGTCAGCCACAGCTCCGCTTCACATTCTCTGCATAGTGGGACCAAAACTCTAGTAGTAGCTAGCTGGGACATGATGGTCTCATTGTAGCAGGAAAAAGTGTTATCAGAGCTACATGATCACCCTTCTTTCTTCTGCACAAAAGAAACACATGCAACTTTCACTCATATTTCAGGGGATAAACTAGGTCATAATGCCAAGAAAGGTAACAATGGAGTGAAAAAAATAAAAAGTGATTCACTTTCTAGATCAGACCCAGTAGGTAGAAGTGAGAATATATTTAGAATTTATCTCAAGGCTCCTTCTAAGACCTAATACATGCTTGCTCATAGATCATTAAAGACTTCCCTAAGAATGATATCAGCAAAACTTTCTATTTTGTAAAACTATGTATTTTTTTTTTTACTTTTCCTTTTTTTTTTTTTTTTTTTTTGTGGTTAAACTCACACAATGTAAAATTTACCATTGTAACCTTTTTAAAGTGTGCAGTTCAGTGGCGTTAGGTACACTCACATTGTTGTGCAACCATCACCACCACCCCTCGCCAGAACCTTTTCATCTTCTCTAACTAAAACCCTGTACCCATTAAACACTAACTCCCCATAACTCCTCCCCCTTCTCCTGGTAAACACCATTCTACTTTCTGTCGATCAAGCTGACTACTCTAGATCCTAAATATAAGTGGAATCATACTTTGTCATTTTGTATTTGTCATTGTGTAACTGGCTTCTTTCGCTTAGCGAATGTCTTCAGGGTTTATCCAAGAGGTAGTATGTGTCAGAATTACCTTCTTTTTTTGTGGTTGGATAATATCCCATTATATGTATATACTACATTTTATTTGTCTATTCATCTGTCAGTGAACACTGGGTGGTTTCCAATGTCTGGCTCTTGTGAGTAATGTTGCTATGAATATGGGTGTGCCATAGTTGAGTTTCTGCTCTCAATTCTTTTGGATATATAGAAATAAGTGAAGTTGCTGGAACATATGGTAATTTCACTTTCACTTTAATTTTCTGAATTCTGTTGTAATACTATTTTCCACAGAAGCTATATTATTTTATGGTCCCACCAGCAATGCACAAGGGTTCCAATTTCTCTACATTCTTGCCAACACTTGTTATTTTCTGTATGCTTTTTTTTAAATAGTCACACTAGTGGGTGTGAATGGTATCTCATTATAATATTGACCAGCATTCCCCTAATGATTAATGGTGTTGAACATTTTTTCATGTGTTTACTGGTTATTTGTATGTCTTTTTTTGAAAAATATTGATTCAAGTGCTTTGTCCATTTTTAAATCATATTTTTGCTGTTATTTGAGTTGTAGGAATTATTTTGTTGTTCTGAATTTAATCCTTTGCACTATATGATTTGCAAATGTGTTTCCCCATTCCATTAAGTGATTTTTCACTCTGTTGGTAGCATCCTTTGATGAAAAAAAGTTTTAAATTTTGATGTAGTCTTATTTGTGTTTGTTTTTTTTCCTTTGTCTTTTGGTGTCATTTCTAAGAAATCATTGCTGAATACAATGTTGAAATTTTCCCCTATGTTTTCTTTTAAGAGTTTTATAGCTCTGACACGTATGCCTTTGATCTGTTTTGAACTAAATTTTGTATATGGTGTAAGGGAAGATCCCAACTTTATTTTTTTGCATGGATATAATATAATCCCAATATAATTTCCCAAAAACATTATCTTTTACCCATTGAATGGTCTTGGCAAACTTGTTGAAAATCATTTGATCATATTTGCAAGGCTTCATTCTGGCACTCTATTATGTTTATCTATATGTCTGTGTTTATACCAATATCACATAGAGGTTTCAAAGTAGGCTCTGTGCTGACAGCAGCGAGCCCGATGTGGGGCTCAAACTCACAAATCATGACCTGAGCAGCAGTCAGACACTCAACCACCTGAGTCACCTAGGAACCCCTGTAGATTTTTTTTTGATAATACGATACCTTAATATTAAGGTGAACATGGGTGTTGTTCCATTTATTTGTATGCTCTTTAATTTTTTTCAACTAAGCTTTCTACTTTCAAGTATATGATTGTTTTATCTCCTTTGTTAGGGGTGTTTTATGATTTTGTATCCAGCAACTTTGCTGAATTCATTTATTAGTTCTAACAGTGTTTTTGTTTATTTGTTTGTTTTTGGAGTGTGTATGTAACTTTAAGATTTTCTACATAAAGATGATAATCATTTGCAAATAGATATAATTGTACTTCCTTTCCATTTTGGGTGCATTTTATTTCTTTTTCTTGCCTAATTTCTCTGGCTAGAATTTTCTATACTATGCTGAATAAAAGAGGAAAAACCAGGTATTTCTGTCTTATTTCTGATCTTAGAGGAAAAGATTTCAGGTTTTCTTCACTGAGTAAGATGTTAACTGCGAGTTAATCACAAATAGCCCCTATTTTGTGGGAATGTTTTCTTTCCACTCCTAGTTTGTTGAGTGTTTTTATCATGAAAGAATATTAAATTTTGTAAAGTGCTTTTTCTGCATCAATCAAGATTATCATGTGGTTTTTGTCCTTTATTCTGTTAATGAAGTATACTCTATTGATTGGTTTTCATATGTTGAGCCATCCTCTTATTCCAAGAGTAAATCCAATTTGGTCATGGTATATGTATTTTTAAATGTGCTGTTGAATTTGGCTTGCTGATATTTTCTGAGAATACTTTTATTTTTAATTCAACAACTACCACACACAGACACACACATACACATACAAAACACATAAAAATATCACTCTTTCCATATAGTAAATGTATTTTAAAGAAAATATTAAGTCCTTAAATACATTTGTAGTTGAGATAATAGATAATATCTTGCTTTCTTCCCATCTGCTCTTCTCACTGAAGCAGGAATTTCTTTTTTTTTTTTTTTTTTTTTTAGAAAGAAAAAGACAGCATGGGAGCAAGGAAGAGGGTCAGAGAGAGAGAGAGAGAGAGAGAGAGAGAGAGAGAATCTTAAGCAAGCTCCACCCTCAGTGGGGAGCCCAACAGGGAGCTCAATCCCCATGACCCTAGAATCATGACCTGAGCTGAAATCAAGAGTTGGATGCTCAACTGACTGAGCCATGCAGACATCCCCAAAACATTTTATCTAAAATGTGAGTCTTATCATATCATTCTCTGTGGTATATTGCTAGTAAAAATTTCTTCATTTTTATTCACTGTCCCAGTATTTGCACCTTTTAGAATTTGAAATAACAGCTTCCCCTATCCAAGAGGGAGTCTATTTCCCCACCTCTTTATTCTTACCCTACCTTATGACTTGTTCTGGGTAACAGGCTATAGAAGATGTGATAACATTCCAATTTCAAATCCATGTTTCAATAGTGCTTGCGTATTTCTGCTACTTCTTTTGAGACCTCTGCCTCTGACACAGGCCAGACTACCAGAAGATAACAAATGTGAAGCATAGATGAATCAAGGCCCCAGACAAGTCAGGGAGCTTCAACAAGATCAGCAAAGCTGACTCTCAGTTGATAGCAGATGCATGGTCAAGAACAACAATAACAAAAAAACACGCACTTAGTCTAGACAAATTGCTGACCTGTAGATTCTTGAGATAAAGTCATTGTTTTAAGCTACAAAGTGTTGGGGGTGATTCCTTAGATAGTATTAGCTAATTAATTTATTCTCTTACTTAAACTCCTTCAATAGCTTTCCATTATCTTTAAGGGAAAGTGTAAATTACTTAGAATGGCCTAACACATAACAAAGAATAGATCAAATACATTTAGATCAATGATTAAACAACCACCTTAATATAAGCTGCTTTTGTTATCTTTAAAGTATAATATAGCACATTCAGGAAGATAAAACAGAATGGAAAAAAGAGCTATTTTTTTGGTTGTGCATAGATAATTCTAAAATAAAATATTATATAGGATTATCAAGTAATCAAAAAAATAGTTTCTCCTTTGTATTCAATGACTGGATATAAAATAGCTTACCCTAAGTAAGCTGCCTAGGATGTTATCTTATTAATATAGAAAACTTATCATTGGAAAAAAGAATAAACTCATTGTTATATATGGCAGTTAGGCCTTCAGTTACATCTACTCCGACATACATACAAGTTGTGCTTGTGTCTTTTTGAATTTTCACAGAATTCCTGGATTAAATGTTTTGGCTGATAACATTTTCAATACCTATGAGCTAGAAGTTAGACAAAAAACTTTGTAAGTCAAATCAACTTCTACTAAAGTGTTGATGGATCTGCCTTTTGTACTTAGAGCTGTGAGGGAAAATTGCTTCCATGCCTGTCTCCCGACTTGTAGTAGTTTGCTGGCAATTGTTGTTATTCCTTAGATAATAGATATATCAGCTCAATCTCTGCCTTCATTTTTATATGACATTCTCCCTGTGTATTTGTCCCTAAATTTTCCATTTTTAAAAAGATACAGTTAGTATTGGATTGGGACTCACCTTAATGACCTCATCTTAACTTGATCATCTGCAAAGACATAATTTTAAATAAGGTCACACGTGTAGGTACTCAGGGTTAGGACTACAATATTTTGGGGGGAGATTCAATTCAACTAATACATTATCTGTACTCCTATCTAAGATCAAGCTCTCTCATGAATTTGATCCTAACCCTGCTCACCTATTTAAGGACTTAATTTTATTCAGTAGATCTTCTTTTAAATTTTTTTTAACCTTTACTTATTTTTGAGAGACAGAGGGAAACAGAGCATGAGTAGAGGACAGGCAGAGAGAGAGGGAGACACAGAATCTAAAGCAGGCTCCAGGTGCTGAGCTGTCAGCACAGAGCCCGATGTGGGGCTCGAACTCACCAACTGTAAGATCATGATCTGAGCCTGAGTCAGACGCTTAACCGAATGAGCCACCCAGGCGCCTCCTTAGGTAGATTTTCTGTCCTTTGTATTCAATTTTTCGTTTTCTAATATATTGTCATAATTGTATATGTGTCAAGCATGTTATAACATTTGCTACTTTTAAAAATCACTCTTTAGACCCCTTATTTCACCCCTACATGTCAAAAGCTTGGAAGTTGTCACTTCTGTCTTAATAACAAGAAAAATGGTGGGCAAACTGAAAATGAACACTTAAATGGTAATTTTGATGAATTGCTTGAGACTAAGGGTGGACAAGCATAAGAGTGAGAAATTCCTAGGGATTTTGATATTAGGGTTGCCCAGATTTTCATGAGCTTTATATGAAGGAAACCCACCAGTCTTTCATGGTAAAGCAGTGAGGATTCAAACTCCAAATTCCTTCATGGTTTTGCAGGGGAGAGGAAGATCATTCATTGTGAAATGTACTTAGAATTTTCTACCTAACAAAGAACCTACTATCCAGGGAAAAACATCCAGGCTAAAACTTTGTCCTAAATCAGAAGAAGTTCATTCCTCCCACTCCAGGAACTTTTAGCCATTCTGTCTCACTTGAGAGAGGAAAAAACAAAAAACAAAACCATCCAAACGAATCAGGGCTTTATGGAAATAGATTGAGAACACTGCAGCCAGATAAGGGCATAATGGACAAGGGGAAAAAAATAAAGTATATATATATATATATATATATACACACACCGCTGCAGAAACAGTTGTGAAAGTCACAGCCCTGAAACACAGGCCACTGAAACAGATTTAATAGGAAAATTGTAGACTAATAACCCTTCCCACACACATTACCATCACACCAAAGGAGCTCTAGTATATTAACAATGTATTATAGCTGAAGATGCTGCAAGACACAGTATTTCTTGCTGAAGAGGAATACAGAGAGAAGTCCAAAGTAAAGAGGGATTAAAAAGTAAGAATACTATAGACACTTAGAGTTTCTGAATCTACAGCTATAGCAAACATAAAATGCAACTTAACTCTTAGCCAGATTAGTATATACCTTCACACTAAAGACTTATTTACCACAGTTCCTACAACCCAGTACAACTTGTCTAGTCTGGCATATATATATATATATATATATATATATATATATATATACACACACACACACACACACACACACATATATATATATGTATACACACACGGAAAATAAAAAAAAAAAAGAAGAAGAAAGAAAACAAAGCAATCTGAAAGACGAAGTCATGTCAGAACCAGACTCAGATATGACACAGTTATGGAAATTATCAGACAGGCAATTTAACAAAGCTATTATGAATAAGTAAGCTAATGGAAAAAGCAGGCAACATGCAAGATAAATGAGTAAAATAAGCAGGGAGATGAAAGCTCTAAGGAAAAATAAAAAGTAAATGTTGAAAATCAAAAACACTGTATCAGAAATGAAGAATGCCTTTGATAACACATCAATAAATCCAATAAAGCCGAGGAAAGTATCAGTGAGCTTGACTATAGTTAAATAAAAAACATGCAAAAGTGAAATACATAGACAAAAAAGAATTAAAATAAAAAACAGAAGCATAAAAGAATATCCAATAGTTAGGGGTCAACTTCAATATGCAATTGAAATGCCAAAAGAAGAAGAAAGAAAGAATGGAGCAGAAGAAATATTTGAAATAATAATATTTGAGAACTTTCTAAAATTCATGACTGACACCAAACCACATATCCAGCTCAGAGAACATCAAGTAAGATAAATGAAAAATAAACAAACAAACAGCTCCCCAAACTCTATATTTAAACAACAGAAATCCAAAGACATAGAAAAAATTTCTTTTAAAAAGCCATACGATTTAAAAAAATACTTACAGAGTAACAAGGATATAATTACAGTGGAATTCTTGCTAGAAACCATACGAAAAAGAGTAGAATAACAATAAAAGTTTGAAAGAAAACAAAAGTCAACCTAGAATTCTATACCAAGCAAAAGTATCATTTAAAAGTGAAAGAGAAATACTTCCTCCCATAAATATAAATTGAAGAAATTCATCATGAGCAAACTTGCCCTGCATAAAATGTTAAAAGGAGTTCTTCAGACAGGAAAAAAAAGATGACATAGGAATAAACTTGGATCTACCTAGACAAAGGAAGAGCTGCAGAGAATAAATAAATGAAAAGGTTTTTTTTTTAAACCTGCTCTTAACTGTTCTAAAAAATATCTGTTTAAAGTAAAAATAGTCATAATGTAATGGGCGATTATAATCACTTATATATAAATGAGGTAATTGACAGGAATGTTATAAGGAATGGAAGGAAGGAATTGGTTATAACTACACTCCATGTGAAACCATATAGTGTTACTTGAAGTATAATTTAAGGTAGACTTAAATTATTTAAATATGTGTACACTACACTATACAGCAAGCACTACAAAAATTATAAAAATTAAGTACAATTGATAGTCTAAAGGAAGAAATCAAATGTAATCATATAAAATGCTTAATTTAAATATGAGAAGGTAATGGGGCACCCAGTGGCTTAGTTGGTTAAGGGTCCAACTTGCACTCAGGTCATGATGTCCTGGCTTGTGAGTTCAAGCCCTCATCGGGCTCTGTGCTGACAGCTCAGAGCCTGGAGCCTGCTTCAGATTCCGTGTCTCCCTCTCTCTCTGACCCCCTCCTGCTCACGCTGTGTCTTTCTCTCTCTTTCTCAAAAATAAACATTAATTTTTTTTAAATTATGATAAGATAAAAAAGAGAGGGGAAATAGAGAACAAATGCAACAAGTAAAAACCAGTTAAACACAGTAGCTACTAAGAAAAGTATATTAATAATCACTTTAAATTTGAAGTCTAAATTTATCAATTAAAACATATATTGTCAGAGTAGAATTTTAATTTTTTTAATTTAAATTTTATTTTTTTAATGTTTATTCATTTTTGAGAGAGAGAGAGAGAGAGTATGAACAGGGGAGGGACAGAGAAAGGGGAACAGAGCATCTGAAGTGGGCTCTACACTGACAGCAGCGAACCAGATGTGGGGCTTGAACTCACCAACCATGAGATCATGACCTCAGCTGAAGATGGATGCTCAACTGACTGAGCCACCCAGGGGCCCAATTTTTTGTTTTTATTTTTTGTTTATTTATTTTGAGGGTGAGGAGGGGCAGAGAAGGAGAGAAAATTGCAAGCAGGCTCCATGTTGTCAGTACAGAGCCCAATGTGGGGCTCAAACTCATGCACTGAGATCATAACCTGACCACCTTACCCCAAATCAAGAGTCGGTCATTTAACTGACTGAGCCACTGAGGCACCCTGGATTTAAAAACAAAACAAGGGGCGCCTGGGTGGCGCAGTCGGATAAGCGTCCAACTTCAGCCAGGTCACGATCTCGCGGTCCGTGAGTTCAAGCCCTGCGTCGGGCTCCGGGCTGATGGCTCAGAGCCTGGAGCCTGTTTCCGATTCTGTGTCTCCCTCTCTCTCTGCCCCTCCCCCGTTCATGCTCTCTCTCTGTCCCCAAAAAAATAAATAAACGTTGAAAAAAAAATTTTTTTTAAAATAAAAACAAAACAAAACAAAAGCATTCCATATTGTCTATGAGAAACGCATTTAAATGTAAAGACTTATAGGACATAAGTAAAAGGATTGAAAGAAACATCCAATATTAGCACTCCAAAGAAAAGCAATGTAGCTATAATTTCAGACAAAGCAGATTTCAGAACAAGGAAAATTAACAGGAATAGAGAAAGGTATTACATAATAATAAAGGGGTTAATTGTGTAATAACACATAACGGTCCTAAACGTTCATGCCCTTAATAAGAGAGCATTAAAACACGAAGCAAAAACTGATAGAAGTGAAAGAAGAAATAGACCAATCCACTGTTAGGGCTGGAGATATCAACAACTGTCTGTAAGTAACTGATAGATCAAAGAGATACAAAGTCAGTATGAATATAGATGACCTGAACCATATTTTTAAAAATTTTTTCTGGTTTGTTTTTCAGAGACAGAGACAGAGACAGAGGAGGAGCAGGGGAGGGGCAGAGAGTGGGAGACACAGAATCCAGAGCAGTCTCCGGGCTCCATCTGTCAGCACAGAACCCGAACTGGGGCTTGAACCCACGGACTGCGAGATCATGACCTGAGCTGAAATCAGAGGCTTAATTGACTGAACCTTCTCGGTGCCCTGACCTGAATTATATTATTAATCAATTGTATGACAATTGACGCTTACAAAGTTCTCCAACCAACAAGAGCAGAATACATTTTTTTCACAATCCACATAGAACATTCACCAAGATTGACAATATACTGACCATAAAGCCCACCACTGAAATCATACAAAGTATATGCTTAGAACACAATGGAATTAAACTAGAAAACAATGTATGAATTGAAACTACAATTAGAATACAATTTATCAAAAGTTAAGCAATGCAGCAGAAGCAGTGCTTAGAGAGAAATTTGCTTAAAAAAATGAAAGATCTACAATCAATATCCTAAATTTCTACTTTAAGAAAGTGGTGAAAAAAAGAGTACTATAAGCTTAAAGCAAGAATAAAAGAAATAATAAAAATTAGGAAATAAATAAATGAAACTGAAATAAGCCAAAAAGAAAATATATATATATATATATATATATATATATATATATATATCAACCAAAGTAAAAGTTGAATATAAAATATTAATAAGACTTATAAACCTCTAGTCAGGCTAATCAAGAAAAAGATACAAGACACAAATTACCCCTATCAGAAATAGATGATGGGTTTTCACAATTGATCCCATGCAATGGCTAATCAAAAAAATATTACCTATATGTTCACAAATTTGACAACCAAATTCTTAAAAGACACAAGCTTTCAAAACTCACAGAGAAGAAATAGACAACAAGAATAACTCTATAACTATTAGATAAATTTAACAAATAATTGATAATCTTCCAAAAAAAAGTATAGTTGGGGCACCTTGTGGCTTAGATGGTTGAACATCTGAACTCTTGGTTTCAGCTCGGGTCATGAACCCAGGGTCCTGAGGTAAAGCCCCACGTCAGGGTCTGTGCTGAGAATGGAACTTGCTTAAAGATTCTTTCTCCCCCTCTGCCCCTCTTACCTGTTCACATGCTTGCTCTCTCTCTCCCTCTCTCTCTCTCACTCTCTCTCCCCGTCTCTCTCAAAATAAAAATAAAAAAATAAAGTATGCATTCAACCCAATTGATTTAATTGGTGAATTCTAGCCACGAAATTAGGCAAATTCTCCATATTTTCCAGAAAAAAGAATCAAAAGAAATACCTTCTACGTCATTCTATAAGGTCAACATTGCTTTAATATTGAAACCATATGAAGATATTTCAAGATAAGAAAACGATAGACCAAAGTTATCAAAAATAAGAAAGTCTGAGAAACTGTCACAGCCAAATGAAGCCTAAGGAAACATGATAACTAAATACAATATTGTATCCTCAGTGGAATCCTGGAACTCAAAAAAGGTAATTAAGGAATCTAACTAGTATATAGATATTTCAGACAAAGCAGATTGTCAGACAAAGCAGACAAATATACTAGTTAGTATATAGATACTTGTTAATAATAATGTATCAGTATTGGCTCATAGTGACAACTGTACAATATTAATTTAAAGTATTAATATAAGAAACTAGGTACAGGGTACAAACAAACTCTCTGTACTGTAAATGTAACACTATTTTAAATTAAAAAGTGTAGCTTTAAAAAACACTTTTTAGGTACTTCCTCCCTTTACACCACTTTGTTGACAAAATTCCACAAGAGTGAACAGTGAACTATGTTCACCGTTTCCAATTACTCTTATTTGCTTTCTTACATCTACTCCAATCAAGTTTCTACATTCTCCCTTTGTTAAAATATCCCTTATGGACATTGATGAGTCTTATTGCAATGGTCAAGTGTTATAATTCATGACTGGCCAATCAGCAGCATTTGACATCAATTGTAATTCTGTGCTTCTTGAAAGATACTGTTTCTGGGACAGTGCAGCCATGTAATTGTCATGCTACCCTACTGATTGTTGCTTCTTTGTTTCCTTTGCTGATTCCTCTCATCACTCTTGTTTGTTGAATTTGGAGTGACTCGGGCCTCTGTCTTTGGACTCCGTGCCTGTTTGTACTTACTGATAATCTTAGGTTTCACAACACATTTCAAATTTAACATGTCACAAAAAGGACCCTTATTTCCTCTTCCCTCACTATGTCTCTGAAGACATTCTTGTTTAATTGATAACAACTCCTTCTTTGTAGTTGCTCAAGCCAAAATGCCTCTAGCATCTTTAATTATTCTCAATCTTTCCTGCTCCACGTTCATCCATAAGGAATTCTGTTGACTTGACTTCTAAATTATACTAGTTAATCAACCATGATATGGAAACAACCTAAGTGATCTTCAACAAATTAATGGTTAAAGAAGACCAATGGAATATTACTCAGCTATTAAAAAAAAATCCAGGAAATCCTGTCACTTGCAACAAAAGGATGGACCTTGAGGGCATAATGCTGAGAGAAGTCATACAGAGAAAGACAAATACTGTACGATATATGTGGAATCTAAAAAAGCCAGACTCACGGAAACTGAGAGAAGAATTGTAGTTACCACGGACTGGAAGATGGTGGGGAAAATGGGGAACTGTTGGCCAAATGGTACAAGCTTCTAGCTAGAATATGAATAAGTTCTGGAGGTCTGAGGTGCTGAATTGTGATTATAGTAATACTATATTACATACTTGAAAGTTAAGAGTAAATCTTAAATGTTATACAACAAAAAAGTAATGTTGATTATGTGATGTGATAGAGCTATTAGGTAGCACTCAGTTGGTAATTCATTTTGCAATATAAAAGGATATCAGATCCACACTTACACCTTAAATGTATACAATGTTATATGTCAATTATATGTCACCAAATCTGGGGGTGAACAAAGAAATATAGCAAATGTTAGTTTACCTACAAAGCAACTGTCAGAATTGGATACTGAATGAAGTTATGAAACTAACAACAGCACTAAAAATGTTCAACTAGCAATTTTTAGTAAAGTATAACTAGTTCTTAAGTGAGGAAGAATGTTGGTACAACTAAAGTGTCATCTTCATAGATGTACTAAGTTGGCTAGCAAATCCAAGAGAATTGACAATATATGCACAACACAAAAACCTGTATGTAAATGTTCACAGACGATTATTTATAGTAGCCCAAAAGTGGAAACAACCCACAAATTGCTATCAACTAATGAATGGAAAAACCAAATATGGTATATCCATACAATGGAATACTATTTAGACATAAAAAGGAATAAAAGATAAAACTTGAAAACATTTTGCTAAGTAAAATAAGCTCATGAAAGTTTGATGACCCCATTTATATCACATGTTCAGAAGGTAAATCCATAGAGACAGAAAGTAAATCAGTGGTTGCCTGCAGCAAGAAGGATTGGGAAGAAATGAGAAGCAATTGATAACAACCAAGGATTTCTTTTCAGGATGATGAAAATGTTCTGAAATTAAATAGTGCTGATAGTGCTCATAGTACAACCTTGTCAATGTGCTAAAAAAAAAAACCCACATTACATTGTACACTTGAATAGGGTGAATTTTATGGTATGTGAATCATATCTCTAAAGTTATTTCAAGTCTTTTAAATAAAAAAAAAAGAATGAAGTGAATAGATGAGCTGGAGATTTAAAGGTAACTGAGTTCTGTTTTGTTACTTTTATGGGATGTTTGAACTATATTTTATTTTATACATGTATATACATCAACAGTCCTAATAGATGCTTAATAAATATTTGTTGAACAAATGAATTTGCTTCAATACAGACTCTTAAACATGGAATCCCTCCTTTCCTCTTGTAATTTAAGTGACATTGATTTCCACCTTGATGCCAAATTATTTAATCAATGGATTCATGTAGGTACAATCACAGAATACATTGCTTCTCAGTTCTTTTGCTAACTTCCTTCCTTGTTGGTTTGGTAAAGTATCCCTTTTATAGATTAGTTTCCTTGCCAAAGTTTTATTTCAATGATGCTGCTCTTGACACTGCTTTAAGTGAAAATGTTACTATACTACTTCATAGATATTCAGAACCTTTCAGGTTTTGGATGAAGAGGTCTGATTGAAAATCAGATACAGACACATATGGAGAATTCTAAGTTCCCAGTTGCCTTGAAGTTAACTGGAGTGGGCACTTGATTATTATGAAGGCTAGAATTGGATTGAAGAATCATACTTAAAGGTGTAATAGAGCTCAGAAAGTGCCAGACCTTAGAAGTACCTGGCCCTTGATTGTAGCAGCTGGAAGTGATTTAACAAGCACTCGAGGTGACAGAATCAAATGCTTTATATGATGAATGGGCTGTTTCAATATAGTAAATTATTTTGCTCTTTAAAAATCAGAATTAAATAGTTTATGTTTTGTGAAAAAAATAAAAAGGAGCTCCAACAGAAGGACACACGGTCATCTACATAACAAATGGGACCTCAAATCGCAGACACATTAACATATTTTTCTTTGGCCTACTGCACACAATTTATGCTCTGTATTAACTATATGCTCCTTATTAACTAAAGGAAATTATATCTCAGTGATTATTTCTTGTAGCATTTGTGAAGGCTCTGTTCTTTAGAGAAGTAATATTAGGTGGCTTGCATTTTAAAGAAGGTTGATTTAGAACTTCCAAATACATTAAACAAGTTATCATTTTATTTAATGTATTAATGTATCAATTGATTCCATTCTCTAATTCAGACACTAACCTGGGTTATGCCTTTTTGTCTGCCTTCCTGCCTTCCTGCCTTGTGCCTTCCTTCCTTTCTCCCTCCCTTCCCTCTCTGCTTCTTTCTTTCTTTCTTCTTTCTTTCTTTCTTTCTTTCTTTCTTTCTTTCTTTCTTTCCTTCCTTCTTTCTTTCTTTCTTTCTTTCCCTCTCTTTCTCTCCCTCTCTCCTTTTTCTTGCTTTCTTTCTTGCTTTCAATGTTTATTGAGCAGTAGTATTTTCTAGGCACTAATGACTAGGTCCTGAGAATATAATAGTGAATAAGAGAGCCCTTGCTTTTAAGATAAATTATTATGTATAGGTGTCAATGGGAATTTAAATGGAATCTTCCTACTATCAAATATCTGTCTTTCTGAATTATGCATTGCTGTCAAAATTCCCTTTTATTACTTGAAAAATTTTCTAATCCTTGATTTGTTTAGTTTTATGCCATTTGAGTTACTGCTCTGATACCCTCATTTGCATGTTTTATTTATTTTTAAAATTTTTCTTCTTTTTATGTTTGTTTATTTTTGAGAGAGAGAGAAAGACAGAATGCGAGCAGGGGAGGGGCAGAGAGAGAGGGAGGCACAGAATCCAAAGCAGGCTCCAGGCTCTGAGCTGTCAGCACAGAGCCCGATGCAGGACTCGAACTCATAAACCGTGAGATCATGACCTGAGCTGAAGTCAGATGCTTAACCAACTGAGCCACCCAGGCACCCCCTCATTTGCATGTTTTAAAATAATAAATTAAAAACTACTAAAGACCTTAATAAACAACTAATTTCCTTGATGTGTGTGTGTGTGTGTGTGTGTGTGTGTGTAAGAAGATATAGTTATATAAATGGTATGTTGAACATGAGATTATTTGCTTTTACTGTCAAAGCAACCAAAACCAGTACACAAACACACACACACACAAACACAGACACACACACATATTTTGGAAAATCAACTTTTAGTAAGCATTTTAATATAATAATATCAATAAAGACCTATAAGAGTACATTTTAAATGAGAATATTAAGGTGTCCAGATAATTAAATTTAATCTGAGGCTATAAAATTAAAGCAATTGCTTTCTTTACGATCAACTAATTTTCAATTAAGAAAGAAAACAAAATTCATCAGCAACGATGATTTTTAAAAGAAAACACTGGGGCGCCTGGGTGGCGCAGTCGGTTAAGCGTCCGACTTCAGCCAGGTCACGATCTCGCGGTCCGTGAGTTCGAGCCCCGCGTCGGGCTCTGGGCTGATGGCTCAGAGCCTGGAGCCTGTTTCCGATTCTGTGTCTCCCTCTCTCTCTGCCCCTCCCCCGTTCATGCTGTGTCTCTCTCTGTCCCAAAAATAAATAAACGTTGAAAAAAAAAATTTAAAAAAAAAAGAAAAGAAAACACTGGAGGAGGGGGAGGAGGGGAGGGAATCTTTGTTTGATTATTCTATTTTACTATGGACCCTGATTAAATTAATTAATCTATATGGATATTTGTCCTGTAAAAGAAATAACTTTATTCTTTATTCTTTATTTGGAGTTCCAATTATGCTTTGTGCATGTTTCCTTAACTTTTCATTTTGATTATTTAATTTCTTAACTTGGGAATTAATTGCAGAACTAAGAGTGAATTTTCTTTTACTTGGATTCATTGATCTTATAGCATATAACATAGAACTTCAAACCTAATATATGTATAATAGTTTTTTTTTAATCTTTTTTTGAGAGAGAGAGAATGAGAGACAAAGTGGGAGAGGGGCAGAGAGAATTCCAAGTATGCCCCACACCATCAACATGGAGCCCAATTCAGGGCTTGAACACATGAACTATGAAATCATGACCTGAGCTGAAATCAAAAGTTGGACACTTTAACCAAATGAGCCACCAAGGCGCCCCTATAATGGGTTTTTATTAAATAAATTAAGTTAGCATATGCTCTAAAAATAATGATGGCTACTCATGGGAAATAAAAAAATTCTTAAAATAATTATGATTGATTATTCATTTATCACAAATATTTTTATCATATCATTTATATAACTCTTTATAATCTCTAGTTATTTGCATATATACCTTCTTTACTCAATTTTAAACTTAGAGAAGTATCAAATTCCATATATCTTTTTAACTCCTATCATATCAAACAAATTAATTGAACAACATAAACAATCAAAAATATGCCTATGTAATAAATAATATATTAAAGTTTGAAATATAATTTATAGGGGCGCCTGGGTGGCTCAGTCAGTTGAACATCCAACTTAGGCTCAGGTCATGATCTCACGGTTTGTTTGTTCCAGCCCCGCGACGGCGTCTGTGCTGATAGCTCGGGGCCTGTAGCCTGCTTGGGATTCTGTGTCTCCCTCTTTCTCTGCTCCTCCCCTGCTTACACTCTGTCTCTCTCTCGAAAATAAATACAGATTAAAAAAATTTTAAATAAAATTTATAGATACAATATACCTATAAATAAATATATATTATTTATATCTATTTTTATATATATAGTATCTAAATAATATGATATCTAAAATAAACAAATATATTTTTCAGAAATAATTTTATAATAAGAATACATTTAATAAAGTTTTGTCAATGATATCTACTAACAGCATCAAAAAACTTAAATAAGCATATTGGAAATTTTTTCCTGTGCTTTTTGCTTTTACATCACAATTTTATGATGCTAAATTTAAACCTTCGTTATAAGTTTTGCATAAGAAGTTAAAATTTTAAAGTCAAATTTAACATTTTCATTACAATGACTTCCTAAGTTTTCAGTATAATTCTTCATAGGTGAGGAGATAATTGCCCTCTGATTCATGATGCTTTACTTATCACATATTAAATTGCTTTATGTATTAGGTCCAATTTAATGGCAATTCATTATAGTTATAGACCTACCAATTTATGTTTTTATACAGCACATTATATAAGAGTATTATACCCTAGGGGACCACATTCATTTCCATCTTTGTTTTCAAAATTATCCCAGCTCCTGTTAACATCATGCTTACATAAATTTTCAATACATTTGATGAATGTTGAAATTATATTAAATATCTGGTATAATTCTGGAAGCATCAACATTTTATAAACATCCACTCCTCTAACATAGGAGCAACATAGTATCTTGTTCCATTTTCCAAGACTTCTCCTATATCTCTAAATAAATATGAGTGTATGCTTTTAATTGTTTCCATTAATTTTTCTTAAAGTTAAATTTCATAGTTTGGTACTTGGTTTAAATTTTTACTGCAAAGGGCTTTCACCATTATACTTTTTTCCAGATTATTTTGACATTTTATAGAGAAACTACTGAATTTTGATATTTTCATTTAGCCAAATTATTCCATTAGCACATTTCTGTTGATTGTCTTAAGTCCTAAACAAACAATCATTTATGCTAATGAAAATTTTGCCTCTTTCCTCTCAGTATCCATAGCTATTATTTTTATTTCGGGTATTTGATTGGCTAAAAGAATGATAAAATAACAATAAAACACTCCAACCAATCTTAAGGGTTAACCTGCTTCAAGTTTACTGCACTCCTTGCTTGCTGACTTGAGTCCCTTGGTCTAGCAGAACTAGCCTCCTTTCCTTGAGATTTACAGACCACGGGCCTTGAAGAGTGAAGAACCAAACTTTCCCAAAAGATAAGGCCTGACTACATTTGAAAATACCTAGTGCTGACACCAGCAAGTCTGTTCAGGACCACAACTGCCTGGGCACCTACTTCTTCTGCAGATAGCTGACTACCTCTCCCACCCCAGTTTGCCGTGCCTTCCCCTTTAAAACCCTCTGTTTTTACCTGGACAGAGAAGATGGTCTTTGGGACATTAGTCCACCATCTTCCCAAGTTGTCCACTTCCTCAATAAAGCGAACTTTCCATTCCCATTGTGACTTGTCTTTCAAATATTGATTTTCCAGCAGTGAGCAGCTGAACTTGAGTTCAGAACCAGTTCTCTGTCCAGTAACAACCATTTTAACCATTAGAAGAGTTTGCTTTTTTTTTTTAACGTTTATTTATTTTTGAGACAGAGAGAGACAGAGCATGAACGGGGGAGGGTCAGAGAGAGGGGGAGACACAGAATCTGAAACAAGCTCCAGGCTCTGAGCTGTCAGCACAGAGCCCGACGTGGGGCTCGAACTCAGGGACAGCGAGATATGTCCTGAGCCAAAGTCAGACGCTTAACCTACTGAGCCACCCAGGTGTCCCTAGAAGAGTTTGCTTGTAAGCCATTTTTAATTGCCTTAAAAATAAAACTTTAAGATTGATTTACAGACACCAGATCATTATGATATATATTGAATAGTACCATTGTCCAAACTATGAAGAATAGTCTTTTTTTTTTTCTCAGAGACTTAACTGTGCTATTTATATAGGCCTCACTGATTATTTTTGCTAAAAATAGTAACCATTAAAATAACTTGATGAGCAACATTAAAAAATAAAATAATTAAAAAAATCAAAGGCAAAATAAGACATGTTGCTAATTGCTTATCTTTTTTTAAAAAAATATTTTTAATGTTTATTTATCTTTGAGAGACAGAGACGTGGCACGAGTGGCAGAGGGGCAGAGAGAGAGGGAGACACAGATTCTGAAGAAGGCTCCAGGCTCTGAGCTGTCAGCACAGAGCCCGATGTGGGGCTCGGACTCATGAGCTGTGAGATCATGACCTGAGCCTAAGGCGGATGCTCAGCCGACTGAGCCACCCAGGTGCCCCACTAATTGGTTATCTAATACCTATCCTCTCTTTCTTTCTTGTAAGCACAATCCCGATTTAGGGGAATAGCAGTACACATGATTATAGACACTTGCCTCACCAGACACATTTGCAACTATGAAAATCCACTGCTTTATATCCTGACAAAAAGTTAGAGATTCAATTGACATATATTTTACTCTTTTGCTCATGCCTCCATTTTTCAAAATGTAAAACACAGATGTAGTTCCCATGGCTTCAGTCTTGTTATAAGCATATAGAGGATTACCATATATTAGCAGACCAGGTGCAGAGATGGGGAGTAGGAGGAAGGTGATCAAAAGGTACGAACTTTCTGGGGCACCTGGGTGGCTCAATTGGTTAAACTACCGACCTCGGCTCAGGTCACAAGTTCATGCGTTCAAGCACTGCCTCTGGCTCTGTGCTGACAGCTCAGAGCCTAAAGCCTGCTTCAGATTTTTCTCTGCCGTCCCCTGTTCACACTCTGTCTCTTTCCCTCTCAAAAATAAATAAACATTAAAAAAATTTCTTTAAAGGTACAAACTTTCAGCTAAAAGATACATAAACACTAGAGATGTAATATACAATATGTTTACTACAGTTGTCCCTGCTATATGATATATAGGAAAGATGTTACAAGAGTAAATTCTAAGAGTTCTAGTCACAAGGAGAATGCTTTGTTTCTTTTCTTCTTTCTTTTATTTTTTATTGTCTCAATATGAGATGATGGGTGTTAGCTGAACTGATTGTGTTAATCATTTCACAACATATGTAAATCAAAGCATCATGCTGTATACCTTATAGTTATACAGTGATGTATGCCAACTATTTCTCAATAAAACTGGAAAAAATAGGGCTACAGAGTTAAAAAATGTTAGAATACCAGAAAGATGGAAAATGTCTAGATTTTTCAGTACTGAAAGCAGTGTCAACTGATTTCAGAAACTTTTTATTACCATAAAATTGGTTACTTGTTCATGTCAGTCAGGTCAAATTCCTGTCACATAGATTCAAAAGCAATTCTGAATACGTCTAAATAACTTAAAAGAATAGATTCATTATAATAAAATTAGGCAGCATACAAAATGTCATTTATAGGTTTGTTCTTTAATTTATAATTCATACTTTTTTTTTTAATCAGCTGGGTAGTTGGTTCTCAAATACTTGGTTTTTGGCATCAAGAACTCAATTATTTACCATTTAGACCAAACATATTCCTCGGTTTCAGCTATAGACATTTTTGGTACTAGAAAAAAGGGGGCAAAAAAGACTATTCCTTAGAATCATCCTACATTCAGTCTTCTGCTTCTATACAAAAGAAGAGGGCTCTTTATTTTTGCTGAGAGTGCAAAACATCTTCATATTTCTTTTCTCCTTTATTTTCTTTTATAACTCATTCAGAAGGAAGTAATTAACTACTCCTGATTAGAAAAGAGGAGACTTCTCTTTTATCATAAAGTTTATTATTCTATACCCCCAAATATATTTCCATATTAGCTCAATGTATCCAAGACACCTCAGCAACTCCAGCTACACCTTGCGCTAGTAACTTCAGTGAAAACCATTTTAGATAAGAAGGTCCATATCCTCTTACACAGAATCTAGAGTTTGAAAGTAGAGTATTGCTGATTTCCTCAAAGTATATCCCTTTGCCTTTTTGCTCTCCAACTGAAATGAAAATAACAGAAAAAACTGTCCTTTGGATGTTTCTTCTGTCTCCAATGAGTAAAATCTGAAGTGCCTTATGAGCTGTAAGAAATGAATTCTTTTTAACTTGAAATAATGCTTGAATTTTTTTCTTTTATTTAAATGAATAAATGATCTTTTAAAATCTTAAAATATGCAATACAAAGGATAAAATGTAGACGAATACTAATTTTTCCAATAAACTAAAATTAAAGATTACAAAAAATCAATTATCTATTAAAAGGTTTAAAAATACTCTAATCAGTGTAATAAAAAGCAGAGCTCATTAATTTATATTGCTGAACATCTGTTCCTAGTTATAATAAATTTGGAGTGGTTGCAGAGTGTATTTTCACATTTAGATTATCTAAAATCAGGTGCTTCAAAAATTTTTAAGCATATTAAACGATGATAGATACCAGTGTTGGAAAAAATTACATTTTGTATTATTTGTACTATCAAAATTAGCTGTTACTTAAAGATGATATCATTATTTAGAAAATTTGGAATAAAATTGCCATCCTAAGATGTGATATTAGGGTCCACGAAATATTTTGCAATATCATACCTACTTGCATATGAGCTCTCTAATTTTGCAAGTTTTGTTTCCCATGTCCCATATATTAGCCGAATTTGGCACACTGGCCTTTGCATAATGCTCCAAAGTACTATGGAATGCAAATCTAAGTATATGTTTTAATCTGTTAAGATATGTGTAAAATACTTTTATATTTAAAAAAATTTTTAATGTTTATTTAAACATTAGAGACAGAGAGAGAGAGACAGAGTGTGAGCTGGGGAGGGGCAGAGAGAGAGGGAGACATAGAATCTGAAGCAGGCTCCAGGCTCTGTGCTGACAGCTCAGAGCCTGACACGGGGCGCAAACCCACAAACTGTGAGATCATGACCTGAGCCAAAGTCAGACGCTTAACCAACTGAAACACCCAAGCACCCCAATACTTTTATATTTAAATAAATTTCCTTTAAATCACATTCAAGAAGAAAGGCATCCACTCAAACAACCTGGGGTTATTGAATGCCAGCACTGTTCTAGGTGCTAGCATTGTTCTAGGTGCTAAGGATTCAGTAGTGAGCAAAACTTTTCTCATATTAGTATGCATTCTAATAAGCAAATTGCATTCTAAACTAAAGAGCCAAACAACAAATTTGATTTGAGCACACTGTATCCAGCTGTACAAATCTCTTGCTTTTGCTCATCCTATTCTATTTATATTTAACTCATTTTTTCCCTCAGTTTTCTACCTAGTGGAACCTACTCTACCTTTAAATCTTAGTTCAAATTTCACTTCTTAGCAGCTTTCTTTTATGCTATTTCCATCATATCACCCCTGTGGAAAATTAATTACTTCTGAGTTCTGACAATAGCAATTGCATATATATATTACATAGATAATGCTTTATTGTTAATCACATACTTGAATGTGAGATTAAAATTTTTTTTTGATGTTTATTTATTTTTGAGAGGGAGAGAGAGAGACAGAGTGTGAGCGGGGAAAGGCAGAGGCAGAGGGATACACAGAATCTGAAGCAGGCTCCAGGCTCTAGGCTCTAGGCTTTCAGCTGTCAGCACAGAGCCCCACGCAGGGCTTGAACACATGGCCTGTGAGATCATAACCTGAGCCAAAGTCGAACTGCGAGATCATAACCTGAGCCAAAGTCCCACGCTTAACTGACTGAGCCACCCAGGTGCCCCTTGAATGTGAGATTTTTAAGAGGGGCCATACTTTATTTGTTTAAATAGCTTCTACACCTAACATATTGCTGGCTATATACAGTTATTTTTTTTTTTAAAAAGGATTATATGAAAAAGTGAATAAACAAATGAACAGAACAATTTTGGGACGTCTTCATAGATACCATATTAAAAGGACAAAATGGTTCAGTGAGAAACTAATACTTGATTAGTTTCTTACTGCTGTCATGACAAATTACAACAAACTTTGTGGCTTAAAAAATTGCAAATTTATAATTTTATAGCTCTGTAGGTTAGAAATCTGACATGAGTATCACTGGCTTAAAACCAAGACAAGACTGCATTCCTTTCTCTATTTTTTTTCTTAATGTTTATTTATTTTTAAGAGAGAGAGAGCATGTGAGAGGGGAGGGACAGAGAGAGAGGGAAACACAGAGTCTGAAGCAGGCTCCAGGCTCTGAGCTGTCAGCACAGAGCCTGATGCGGGGCTCTAACTCATAAACCTTAAGATCATGACCTGAGCCAAAGTCAGATGCTTAACTGACTGAGCCACCCAGGAGCCCCTGCATGCCTTTCTCTAAACTCTAGAGGAAAATCTATTACCTGGCCTTTCCCAGTGGCTGGAGGCTGCTGCATTCCTTGACTTGTGCCCTGCCTCCATCTTCAAAGCTAGCAAGGTCTCATCACTTTGACCTTTCTCTCTCTGACCTTAGCCAAGAAAATTTTTCTGCTTTTAAGAATTTGTGTGATTAGACTGGGCACACTGAGATAATCCAGAATAATCTCCCCATTTCAAGTTCTTCAGCCTTAATTGTATCTGCAAAATACCTTTTGCTGTGGAAGGTAAAATCATAGGTGCCTGGGATTAGGATGTGGAAATCTTTGGCGGGGGAGGGAAGGCATTATTCTGCCTGCCACAGGTAAAAGCATATCAACAGTTTGGTTCATGTGTTGTAGTGACTGCTCATAATATGTAAACACAAAAATGGCCAGGAGTAGAGCAAGTTGTAACTGTCAAGTTAAGACATTATAGGAATGGTCTAGTGAAGATATTTTCTTCGTAGTTGGTGAAGAATTGAGTAAGTAAATAAATAATTGAATAAATGGAGTCAAAGAAAGTTACATTAAGGAAAGTTGAAAAGTATACAAGCAAACATTTGGCAGACTAAATATGAGCCTAAAAGACATCGAAGCCAAAACCAAGTTTTTTCATAGAAAGTGAGCTTCAGAATTATGACTCTCTTTCAACTGAAAAGCCACAATATGAGAGAGCATTCATAAGTCTATTTTCACCATCTTAACTTCAGTTGCCAGATATCTTATAAGTTTTGAATGTACTAAAAAAAAAAATAGATCTTTTGCTATTTCCCCAAAGAGGTCAAAGTACTGTTAGGGCATTTGTCCTGAGATTCAGGCTGTGATTTCACTGGTTCAGTTTGTCCTGTCACTTCTGCTTACATTCCCATGAGCCACCCACAATAATTCTTCACCATCTTGATAAACACATCCGTCAAATACGACTACTTGTCAATGACATCAATTTAATTTTATTGGAGATAGGGTCAGAAGCAAATATCTAACAGACTACCATCCTCTAAATCAGATATAAAAATACCCACATTTGTTGTTGTCACCGCCATTTCTTTGAAGGTAAGAGAGGAGGAAAAAAATAAAACAGACCCTTGTAAATGTCAGCAAGGTACCAAAAAAATGGGTAAAAGCAGAGTGGTGAATGCTCAATGACTGTTTGATTTAAAAAGAAATATTAAGCAACTTTGAATTTCTAGTCTTATTTAAGTTGATAGATGTTCTTATGATTCTGGTTTTAGTATATTCATTTGACTTTTCAACATCATATAAAATTGCCATTCAGACAATATGCTTCATTTGTGTAAAATGCGGTTACAAACCTGTGTTCTGTCATAGGAGCAAAGTTATGTTACTCTCTTTAAATCATTTTGAAATATAATCAGATAATTTCAAGACAATATTGTGTTTTAGGAATTATCTCATTTAAGCACACAGTTTAAAGATGAGAAACTTGGATGGGATTTAGTGATTGCCCAATGTCACAGAGCTAATTGGTGGCAAAATAGGAGGTTAAACTCGATTTAAATGTCACCACTCTTCCTCACAACCAAGCTTACCTTCAGAATTTCTCCTTCTTTCTAGCAACATTAACATTTGCATTCATGGTATTCTGTAATATATGTGTATTCTCTCACCTAGTTATTGGGAAAGGGGCAGAATGCTGCTGTAAGATAATCTCTGCCATGATGCTATTTACATTGTTAAAAGATCAGTCTGATTTGGGGGGGCAAAGGCAGGGATTACAGGAGGGGAAAACAGTGCACATAGGATGAACCATTAAGAATAGATTAGCGTGATAGAGGTGAGAGATGGAAGTAAATTGGTCCAGGGGAGTGTCAATGTAGAAACAGGGAAGATGCTTCTACATTAGTTAAAATTAGTAGGATATGGTGAAGGAATAAGTATGGAGGAAGAGGGAGAAGGAGGTAATAAAGATAATTTCCAAATATCTGGATTACTCAGAAATATAATGATGTTATTTACTGAGATAGGAAATATTAGAGAAGTACCAAAGTATTAATTAGCTTTTGGTAGGTTTTGAAGCAATAATACACTATTTCCCAATTTTAGTAAGAATAAAAGTTTAGCTTTTTCTTCATTATTAGTAATGCAGAGACACATATACTGAAATGTTATATAAATAATTTCAAACTGGACCTGATGCAAAGCAAAACTCCAATAAATGTTAGCTAATATTACTATTATTGCCCTCGTCCTAATGAAGAGGAAATTGAAGTGTAAGAAGCTTAAATGACTTGTCCAAGATCACACAGATAGTTATAGATAGAAACAGAATTTGAGGCCAATTTTATTGAATGCAGATCCAATTCTTAATCACTATATTAAAATTTCTCTGCTTTTCTTCCATCTAATCAGTTCTTGTGGACCAAGGGGCTCTGGAGTACTGACATTCCATGACTAGCCTATTGTTGGTGGCAGGCATGGAAGTCCTGCTTATAGCATTACTTCTGAAGTGACCCAAGAATATATAAACATTTTATATATAACAGAAAAATGGCTTATCAGTGGAGAAGGGGAAGATATTTTAATGAGTAGCCTGGACACTTAAATTTGCACTGGAAAAATAAAATAAATTTGGACCACTACCAGCAATCAAGTACAAAATTCTATTTCAAATAATTCAATGACTTCATGAACTCAGATTAGGAAAGAACTATTTGTTTGTTTACTTATTTATTTAATTATTCCAGATTTATTGAGATATAAGTGGCACATAACAAGTTTAAGATTCAATGTGATGATTTGACATGTGTATATGTTGCAAAATGGTTTACCATAAGATTAGTTAAAACGTTCTTCCCTCACATAATTAGTACTTTGCTGTTGTTATTATGGTGAGAACATTTTAAAATCTCATAGTAACTTTCAAGTATACAGTGCAGAATGGTTCAGTGTGGACACTATGTTATTTATTAGATCCCTGGAACTTCTTTTTCTTAACAACTGAGTTTGTACCCTTTGATAAATCCTTCTCCATTTCCTCCACTCCCTGACCCCTGGTAACCATTAATATACCCTCCGTTTCTGTGAGTCTGACATTTTATTTAAAATTTTTAAGTTTATTTATTTATTTTGAGAGAGAGAGAGAGAGAGCACAAGTGGGGGACGGTCACAGAGAAGGAGAGACAGAATCTCAAGCAGGCTCTGCTTGAGCCCAGTGCAGAGCCCAGTGCAGGGCTTGAACTCATGAACTGTGAGATTCTGACCTGAGCCGAGATCAAGAGTCAGACGCTTCACCGACTGCACCACCCAGATGCCCCATAGTCTAACATTTTAGAGTCTACATATACATGATACAATATAATATTTGTCTTTCTTTGCCTGATGGATTTCACTTAGCATAATGCCCTCAAGTGTCATCCATATTGTCCCAAATGGCAAGGTTTCCTTCTCTTATTGGTTAAATAACATTCTTTTTTTTTAATTTTTTTTTTCAACGTTTATTTATTTTTGGGACAGAGAGAGACAGAGCATGAACGGGGGAGGGGCAGAGAGAGAGGGAGACACAGAATCGCAAACAGGCTCCAGGCTCTGAGCCATCAGCCCAGAGCCCGACGCGGGGCTCGAACTCACGGACTGCGAGATCGTGACCTGGCTGAAGTCGGACGCTTAACCGACTGCGCCACCCAGGCGCCCCAACATTCTTTATCCATACATCGGTCAATGGGCATTTAGGTTTTTTTCATATATTGGCTACTGTGAATTGTGAATAATGCTAAGATCCAGATTTCATTTCCTCTGGCTATGTACCCAGAAATGAGATTGCTGAATTATATGGTAGTTTTATTTTTAATTTTTTGAGGAACCTCTATACTGTTCTCCATAGTAGCTGTACCAATTTATGTTGCCACAGGGCTCCCTTTTCTACGTATCCTTACCAGCACTTGTTATTTCTTCTTTTTTGATAACTAACCAGACTAACAGATGTGAGCTGGTATCTTCTCATTATGGTTTTGATTTGCATTTCTTTGATGATTAGTGATGTTGAGCACCTTTCTGTGTACTTGTTGGCCATTTGTATGTCTTCTTTGTGAAAATATCTATTCATGTCCTTCATCTATTTTTAAATTGAATTATTTGTTTTTTGGCCATTGGGTTGTGTGTATTCCTTATATGTTTTGGATATTAACTCCCTATCAGATATATGCTTTTCTATATTTTCTTCCATGCCATAGGTTGCCTTTTCATTTTTTTGGTTGTTTTTTTGCTCTGCAGAAGCTTTTTCGTTTTATGTAGCAGCATTTGATTTTTGTTTTTGTTGCTTGTGCTTTTGGTGTCATATCCAAAAAATCATTGCTTAGACGTTATCAAGGAGCATTTTCCTTATGTTTTCTTCTAAGGAGTTTTATGGTTTCAGGTCTTATGTTTGAGTAGGCAATCCATTTTGAGTTAATTTTTGTGGATGGTATAAGATAGGAATCCAATTTAAGTCTTTTGCATGTGAATGTCCAGTTTTCCCAACACTATTGGGACTGGACGAGACAGTCCTTCCCCCATAGAGTCTTCTTGGTTTCTTTATCAACTATTAGTTCACCATATGTGTAAGGGTTTATCTCTGGGGTCTCAACTCCGTTCCCTTGGTATAAGTGTCTGTTTTTATGCCAGTACCATACTTTTTCCATTATCATAGCTTTGTAATGTAGTTTGAAATCAGGAAGCACAATGCCTCCAATTTGGTTCTTTCTCAAGATTGCTTTGGCTATCAAGGCCTTTTGTTTCCCTATGAATTTTAAGATTGTTTTCTCTATTTCTGTGAAAAATACTTTTGGAATTTTGATAGGGAATGCACTGTATCTATAGATGCCTTTGGGTAGTATGGATATTTTAACAATATTAACTTCTAGTCATGAACACTGGATATCTTTCCATTTATTGGTGGCTTCTTCAATTTCTTTGATCAATGGCCTCTAATTTTCAGTGTATACATTTTTTACAGTCTTGGTTAAATGTATTCCTAAATATTTTATTGGTTTTGATGCTAGTGTTAATGGAGTTGCTTTGTTTATTTTTCAGAGATTTCATTGTTAGTGTATTGAAAAGCAACTGATTTTTGTATGTTGATTTTGAATTCTGAAATTTTGCTGAATTTTTAAATTAGTTGTAACAGTTTTTATGTGGAGTCTGTAGGATTTTCTATATACAATATGAAGTCTTCAGAAAACAGAAAAATTGTACTTCTTCCTTTCCAATTTTGATGTCTTTTCATCTTCCCGCCTGATTATTATGGCTAGGACTTCTACCATGATGTTGAAATGGTAGTTATGAGTGGGCACCCTTGTCTTGTTCCTGATTTTAAATGACAAGCTCTCAACATTCCACCATTAAGTATGATAATAGCTGCAGATCTATCATATATGACCTTTATTATGTGGACATATATTCTTTCTTTACCCAATTTGTCTACAGGTTTTAGCATGAAAGTATGTTGATATTTGTTAAGTGCTTTTCTGAATCTATTGAGATGATCACATAATTTTTGTATTTACTTCTATTAATGCGATGTATCATATTTATTGATTTGCATATGTTGAAATGTCCTTGTTTCACAGAGATAAATCCTCTTTAATCATAGTGAATCATTCTTTTAATGTACTGCTGAATTCAGTCTGCTATGTTCTGTTGAGAATTCTTTCATTTTACTCATCAGGTGTATTGGTCTCTAGCTTTTCTTGTAGAGTCTTTATCTGGCTTGGGTATCAGGGTAATGCTGGCCTCGTAAAATGAGTTTTGGAGTGTTCTTTCTTCTTCAACTTTTTGAAAGAGTTTGAGGATTGGTATTGATTCTCCTTTAATTATTTGGTGGAATTCACCTGTGAAGCCATCTAGTCCTGGGCTTTTCTTTGTCAGGAGGTTTTGATTACAGATTTAATTTTCTTTCTAGTAATTGGTCTGTTCACATCTTCTAATTCTTCATATTTTAGTCTTCATGGATTGTGCATTTCTAGGAATGTATCCATTTATCCTGTGTTGTCTAATTTTTTGGTGTATAATTCTTTGTATTTTTGTGAAATTATAATTATATATAATATATATATTATATATATAATATATAATATATATATTATATAATATATTATATATATAATATATATTTATATATTATATATATTATATATTATATAATATATATATAATATAAAATATATAATATATATTATAATATATAAATATATATATATATAATTAATATACCCTTTTTCACTTATAATTTTATTTAAGTCCTCTTTATTTTTTTTCCTTCGTAAGTCTAGGTAAAGGTTTGTCAATTTTGTTTACCTTTTCAAAATCCATTTCTTAATTTCATTGATCTTTCATAACTTCTCAGTTTCTATTTCATTTATTTCTATTCTGTTATCTCCTTCCTTCTGCTAACTTTGCACTTAGTTTGTTCTTATTTTCCTAGTCCCTTGAGGTATAAAATTAGGTGGAGATCTTTCTTTTTTACATGTAAGCATTTATCATATAAACTTTCCTCTTAGGAGTCCTTTTGCTTCATTCCACCAGTCCTGATAATTATTTTTCTATTTTCCTTTGTTTCAAGGTATTTTAAAAAGTTTTCCTTTTGGTTTCATCTTTGATTCATTGGTTGTTCAGAAGCATGCTGTTTAATTTCCACATATTTGAGAATTTCCCAATTTTCCTCCTGTTACTAATTTCTATTTTCATACCACTGTGATGATGGAAGACACTTGGTATGATTTCAGTCCTAAATTTTCTAAGAATGATTTTATCAGCTAACAGATGTCTTATCCTGGAGAATGTTTCATGTGCATTTTAGAAGAATCTCTATTCTGCTGCCATCAGATGGAACGTTTTGTGTATGTCTATCAGGTTCATTTAGTCTAAAGTATAGTTTGGGTTTAGTGTTACTGATTGATTTTTCTGTCTGAATGATCTATATATTGTTGAAAGTGAGATAGTGAAATCCCTTACTATTATTGTTTTTTTGTCTATTACTCCCCTCAGAATGGTTGGCATTTCCTTAATAAATGTAAGTGCTCTGATGTTGTATGCAGATATATTTATAATTGCTATATTCTTTTTTAAAAATTAAGTAGGCCCCATGCTCAACACGGGGCTTGAATTCATGACCTGAGTTCAAAAGTCACATGCTCTACTGACTGAGCCAACCAGCTACAATAAAACCACAATTGTTATATTGTTTTGATGAATTGATTGTTGTGTCATTATATAATGACCTTCTTCATCAGTTGTTATCATCTTTTACGTAAAGTCTATTTTGTGTGGTATAAGTATAGCTGCCCTTGCTCTCTTTTGGTTTCCATCCCTTTACTTTTTTTGTTGTTGTTGCTGTTCACTGGTTTGTTTTTATTTATTTTATTTTTTTTTTTAGCGTTTTTTTTTTTATTTTATTTTTGAGACAGAGAGAGAGACAAAGCATGAATGGGGGAGGGTCAGAGAGAGGGAGACACAGAATCTGAAACAGGCTCCAGGCTCCGAGCTGTCAGCACGGAGCCCGACGTGGGGCTCGAACTCACGGACCGCGAGATCATGACCTGGGCCGAAGTCGGCCACTTAACCGACTGAGCCACCCAGGCGCCCCTTCACTGGTTTGTTTTTAGTTTCAGGTGTACAATATAATGATTCAACAATTCTTAAGTTCCACATATGAGTGAAATCATATTCCATCCCTTCATTTTTAACCTTTGTGCAGTCTCTTGTTGGTAGCATACAGTTGTGCCTCCTTTTCCTTTTTAATCTATTCAGCCACACTTCTCTGTCTTTTGATTGATAATTTCACCCATTTATGTTCACAGTAGTTATTGATAAGTAATAACTTACTATTGATATCTTGCTAATTGTTTCTGGTTGTGTTGTAGTTCCTTTGCTCCTTTCTTCCTCTCTTGCCTTCTTCCTTGTTGAGTTGATTTTCTGTCATGGTATATTTTGATTCTTTTCTTTTTACCTTACATGTAACTATTATAGGTTTTGTTTTATGGTTATCCTAAGGCTTACTTGAAACATCTGATAGTGATAATAGTCTATTTTAAGCTAACAACAACTTAACTTTGATTTTAATATGAAAAATTTACCCTTTACTCCTGTTACACATTTTGTGTTTTGATGTCACAATTTTCCACATATAACTATATATTTTTGTGTTATGTATCCATTAACAAATTATCATAGCTATAGTTACATATATATGCATATATGTTTTTTAATATGGTTAGCCTTTAATCTTTATAGTACAGTTAAGTGGTTAACACATCATATTATAACATTAGAATATTATGAATATACAATATAGAACATTCTGAATATGACTATTACCTGATTTGGGGCATGATGTCTTCACAACCCAGACCACTGGGTCTACAACATTGACAACTCTGTGGTCTTTGCCAAGCGCTGTGGTGGTCCCCAGTAGCTTCAAGGGCTGTTGGAGTCCTCAGTAGCACCTCCAAGCCCAACAGCTAAGAACCAGGGCAGTTGCCAGTGATGGATGGAGATGGTGGTTGGTATACACTCAACTCTGAGGCACCAGATGCCTGTGCCTGTGTAGTGGCAGGGGTCAGTTGAGGACACACATATATGAGTGAGGACTGGGACCAGCAGCAAGGGCCAACACCAACAATGGGCACATTAGCATCTGCAAGGTCCTGGTTGTTGTCATGCACCCCTGTGACTTCAAGATCTCCTCATAGGTGTGTTCACAGCAGTGGAAGCCATTGATGTGAGCTGTGCTGATAGGTCAGAGTTTGAGCCTGCCTTGGATTCTGTGTCTCCCTCTCTCTCTGCCCCTCCCAACTCGTGCTTGGTCTCTCTCTTTCAAAAATAAACATTAAAAAATATATATATTATAAAATATATATAAATATATAATATAAATAAAATATACATATAAACATAATATAATTGTAAGTATATATTTATAAATATACATATATATACACATATATATGTATTAACACACACACATATATGTATACAAATAAAATGAAGTAAATAATAAATAGATATGTAAATCTAACCAAAGTAAAACTATTCTTTGGAAAAATGAATTGGGGATATGGGTAAAATGGAAAAAGAGGATTTCTTGATGGTGATAGATGGTAACTAGACTTTTGATTGTGATCAGTTTGCAGTGTATACAGATGTCAAATTATAATGGAGTATACACCTGAAACTTATATAATGTTATATACCAATTTTACCTCAATTAAAAAAAAAAGAGTAAAAAAGAATACATAGAATGAAAGAATATATTTCCAACACAAACTGGCATAGTAATGTTTTTTTTTCTGGAAAGTATTAAAAACACAAATCAATTCAGAAAAAGCTCAATAGAGATATGGGTAAAATAATTTCACAGAAACTTCACAAATGAGGCTGATGAAAGGCCAAGTAATGTATGAAAAGTTGTTTGACACTAAGTCTCATTAGTAATCAGGAAAATGCAAATTATGATGAATACATGTTGCTATTATAAATGGGAAAAATTGGCAAAGATTATAAACTTTAACAATACCAAGCAATAATATGGAGGAATTGGACATTTTTATATCATGATAGTGCTAAACTTAATACTATCATGACTTTGTAAAACACCATGTCAGTTGATAGTAAAAGGCACATAACCTATGACTGAATATTTCCATTCCTAGTGGTATACACCATATAAAATTTCTAAAGTGTGCATCTTGAAAGGAATGTATATGAATGTCTCTAACAGCATTGCTTGTAGAGGCCAAAATTGGTTTGACATTATCAAATGAATGAATGAATTAACGTATTGTGATGTATTCTTACAATGGGATACATGTGGCATGCACATGCACAATGCTTTAAACAAAATATAATTAACTCAAAAGCTTTAGATAAACTTAAAACTGAGATAAGTAGAATAAACATGATGAAAATCTGACATATCCTATATATGAATATAAAAAGTTAGCATTTCTGATAGTACACTAAAACCTTTACAGCTAAAATAAACTCTATCTTATTACCAAAAAATATTTTAGCCTGATTCCTGAATTCACACAGACTTCTTACTAAAGAAAGTAATATTTACTGAAGAATTCAAACATATTATTTCTAAGTGCCCCTTTAACTATTCCCATGATTCTCTTACTGATCATGTAAAACAGCCTATCAAAAAAGACAAATAATGATCTTGCTGAAGGAAATGGGACTTTATGACATCACACTTTGAAGAGCCAACAAATCTGTAATCTTATCTAGTTTGACACTTATAAAAGGCATTTCAAAAATTGATTATATCTACTATGAGTTTAAGAAGGTTAGCATATGACTAGTGAAACAAATCTTAAAACCTCTTCTCTAGGGAATGTGCTCTAAAAGATTTTATTCTTAATTCATAAATACTGTCACCCTTCCTTTAGATTTGATACAGATTATTATAAAATATTCCACTTTCTTTCATTCTAAAATGAAATATCTCATGTTATATGTATAGAGTTAGCTATTCTTTACTATATTATATGAAATAAACATTGCTTCTAATTTCTGGAGTTTCAATACCTTTGTGTTTCCAGTGTGCTATACAAATTTAAACACTGTTGATTTTCATGTTTTTTAGTTATAAGTAATAATCTTCAGGTGTAAAATTTCAATGAGGACTCAGTTTTATTGATACTTCTTGGTTAAGGGAATTGACTACTATTTATGTAAAAAATATATTTACTTCAGCCATATATTCTTTTGTTTTGCTTACTCTGAACCTACTTACCATAGTCCAAGTCCCCAACTCCCAAAAATGCAATTTATGTAATAAAAATACTTTTGAACCTGAAAATGATTTTTTTTCCCACTATTGGCATTTCTGTTTTTAATAGTAGAAACACTGATCTTTTGCAAATGGAATCAGGCATTGGTGACTTCAGCATCCTATAGAGGAGAAATATCACTTTCTAGTTAGCTCAGTAGATTTATAACTGGTCTAAAATCTTTTGATTGTATCTTGGGGGGAAAAAGTTGCTTTATGGTATTGATTTATGGAATATTGACTTTTGGTAATTACTTTTAGGAATTGATTAACTTTTGATAATTGTTTGCTCTCCCAGTTTGTCACTTATACTTTCAGTATCTTAACAGTGTCTTTGCATAGCAAAATCATTGGCTTTAATAAAGTCAAATGTATCTATTTTGTTTTAATGGATCATGCTTTTGGTGTTGTATATAAAATTCTATCACTAAATCTGGGGTGTCTGGGTGGCTCAGTGGGTTAAGCCTCTGATTTCAGCTTAGGTCATGATCTCACAGTTTGTGAGTTTGAGCCCTGCATCGGGCTATGTGCTGACAGTTCAGAGCCTAGGGCCTGCTTTGGATTCTGTGTCTCCTTCTCTCTCTGCCCCTCCCCTCTTCATGCTCTGTCTCTATCTCTCAAAAATAAATAAGCTTAAATTTTTTTTTAAATAAAAAAAAAATCTATCACTAAATCTAATGTCACATAGATTTTCTCCTAAGTGTTTTCTTCTAGAAGTTTTGTTGCTTTTCATTTTATATTAGGTCTATTTTGAGTTATGTATTTGGGGAAGTATATGAATTATGTCTAAGTTCAAATTTTTGGCAGATAGATGTCCAATTTTTCCAGCATAATTTGTTGAAAATAATATCCTTTTTCCATTGAATTGCTTTTGAATTTTTGTAAAGGATACATTTAGAATTTTTGTTTTGGTCTATTTGGGGCTTTGTCTTCTGTTTCATTGATCCACAAATCTGTGCTTTCACTAATACCATGCATCTTGATTAGTATAGCTTTAAAAGAAATCTGCAAATCAGTGAATGTGAGTCCTCCAACTTTGTTTTCTTCATCAGTATTTTATTGGCTATTTTAGGTCTTTTTGCCTTTCCATATAAATTTTATTATTTATTTATATATTTTTTTTTTAATTTTTTTTTCAACATTTATTTATTTTTGGGACAGAGAGAGACAGAGCATGAACGGGGGAGGGGCAGAGAGAGGGAGACACAGAATCGGAAACAGGCTCCAGGCTCTGAGCCATCAGCCCAGAGCCTGACGCGGGGCTCGAACTCACGGACCGCGAGATCGTGACCTGGCTGAAGTCGGACGCTTAACCGACTGCGCCACCCAGGCGCCCCAATTTATTTATATTTTAAGTTCATTTATTTATTTTTGAGAGAGACAGAGACAGTGTGAGTGGGAAAGGGGCAGAGAGAGAGAATCCTAAGCAAGCTCTACGCTGGCAGTGCAGAGCCCCACATGGGGCTCAAACTCACGAAACCCTGAGATCATGACTTGAGCTGAAACCAAGAGTGAAACACTTAACCAACTGAACCACCCAGGTTCCCACCATATAAATTTTAGAGTCAGTTTTTCATTACCTAGTGAATGCCTCCTGGGATTTAGATTGGAATTCTGTCAAAGATAGTTCCAGTTGGGAAGGATTCACATCTTATCTATATTGTATTATACAATCTATGAACATAAAATTTCATTTATTTAAGTCTTTGATTTCCTTTTTTTAAAAATGTTTATTTATTTTTGAGAGACAGAGCACAAGCAGGGGAGGGGCAGAGAGAGAGAGGGAGACACAGAATCTGAAGCGGGCTCCAGGCTCTGAGCTGCCAGCACAGAGCTTGAGGCAAGGCTCCAACTCAGGAACCTTAAGATCATGACCTGGGCTGAATCAGCTGCTTGACCAACTGAACCACCCAGGCTCCCCTTAAGTCTTTGATTTCTTTCATCAATTCTGTGTAGTATCTACCTAAAAATGTTGTATATCTATATTGCTGTACTTAATCCTAAGTATTTGGAAGGAGTTGTTATAAGTGACATTTTTAAAAATTCCAAATTCTAATTGTTCATTTCTGATATAGAAGAGCCATTGACTTATGCCTACTGACCTTGTTTCTTGCCACCTTGCTATGGTTACTTATTTATTCCAGAAGTTTTTTTGAAGATCTTTGAGTTTCGACAAGACAATTGTGTCAGCTCTGAATAAAGACATTTAAATTTTTTCTTCTCCAATTTTTTGGGAAGATGAGAAATCTTTTGTAAATGTTTTTCAAAATTGTCTTATTGTACTAGTATGGTGTTGATATGGATTTTTGTCTATGATTTCTCTATTGCATTGATCTTTGGTCATTTTAAAAATTATTATTTCTTTACCCATTTGGTATTTAATTCATTTTTCTTTTCTATTCTTAGAGTGAAAGCATAGATCTTGGATTTTAGGTTTGTTGTTTGTTTTGTTTTGTTTTTAATAGAAGCATTTAATGCAACATATTTCTGTCTAGGGACTACTTTAACCACAAGCTTTGATATGTTGTATTTTCCTCTTCTCATTCAGTTCAAAATGTTTTCTAATTTCTCTGTGAATTTTTTGCTTTATTCCATTAGTTATTTTAGATATTTAAATTTTTTTTAAATGTTTGATGATTCTTCCTGATACCTGTTTAAAAAATGATATATAGTTAATATTGCTATAGCCAAAGAACACACTTTGAAGATTTCAAACTTTTTAAATTTATGAAGACTTTTCTTATGACCTGGAATATTGTCTATGATAGTAAATGAGTAATGCACACTTTAAAAATGTATATATTCTGTTAGAAGAGCAGAATGGCTAATGGCAAAGTTTCTGGAGGTGGGTACTTGGGTTTGCATCTGCACTTTACTGCTTTCTTTTTTTTTTTTTTTTTAATTTTTTAAAATATGTATTTATTTTTGAGAGAGAGAGAGAGAGGGAGACACAGGATCCAAAGCAGCCTCTAGGCTCTGAGCTGTCAGCACAGAGCCTGATGTGGGGCTGAAACTCGGGAACCTCGAGATCATGACCTGAACTGAAGTCGGAGGCTTAACTGACTGAGCCACCCAGGTGTCCCTGCACTTTATTGCTTTCTAATATGTAATCATAAATAAATAAATAAATAAATAAATACTTAACCTCACTGTGACTTAGTTGTTTTTATTTGTGAACTGGAAATCAACTAAAGATACCTGCCCTGGGGCGCCTGGGTGGCTCAGTCGGTTGAGCCTCTGACTTCAGCTCAGGTCACGATCTCACCGAGGGTGAGTTCGAGCCCCGCGTCGGGCTCTGGGCTGATGGCTCAGAGCCTGGAGCCTGCTTCCGGTTCTGTGTCTCCCTCTCTCTCTGCCCCTCCCCCGTTCATGCTCTGTCTCTGTCTCAAAAATAAACATTAAAAAAAATTAAAAAAAAAGATACCTGCCCTCATAATGTGTTATAAAGATTAAATTTTTCCATTCATATAAACCTTCTGATCATTTTTTACAGGCCATATATGTTACCTGCCATTATTTGCATTATGATTATCATGACATTTGTTGTTTTCATTAGCATCACCTGTAGCAGCAACAATTGTATCAAATAAACTTGAAAAACATATTGATGGGGCTCCTGGGTGACTCATTCAGTTAAGCATCTGACTCTTGATTTTGGCTCAGGTCCTGATCACATGGTTCATGAGATAGAGTCCCACATCGGGGGGTTTGTGCTGACAGCATGGAGCCTGCTTGGGATTCTCTCTGTCTCTGTCTCTGTCTCAAAAATACATACCTAAAATTTTTTTAAAAAGAAAAAAATATATTGAGAAGCAATAGGTGATATGCAGACAGAAAGTGAGAAGGCTGTAACAGAAGTCTGTCATAAACAGAAGTGGGTGAATAGAGAAGACATCAGTACAGCATTTCAAAGGTAATCTCTTTTTCTGCTGTACTTCCTCTATAGCCAATTTCCTCCACATAAATTCACATATAACTTCATGCACCATATATACATTTGCTTATGATTCCCAAATGCCTAACTTTGAGCCAAACCTTTTTGAACTCCAACTGTCTTAAGCTACTGTTTGCTAAAAAGTATTACTTAGATTTCACAAAGCCCTTCAAGCTCAACATATCTATGCCTAATTTCATAATCTTTGCCCTGAAATCGTTGTCCTCCAAAGTTTGTTACAGTACTGAACCGTTCATCTTCTTGCATAGGCCAATATTCCCCATTTTAAATGTATTAGGAAGTCCCGTTACATTTTCCTTTTAAATACTGTTAGATTTAAGTTTTGTTACATTTGCACATTACTCTCTTTCCTTAGCATCATCACTTTACGTGAAGAAATCATTTCTCATGTGGACAATTATGGGCTCTTAACCAATCTGTCATTCATCTCAGTGCTTCCAATTCCACACCTGTATTTTAGCCAAAGTGGTCATTACAAAATGCAAATCTGATCACATTACCCTAACACAACCATCTCCATTATTTAAAAAGTATTTGGCTTTCAATTTCTTTGAAAGATCTTGATCCATTTCCCATTCTTACTTGTTATCATGCTTTCTCCTTTTCTTCACATCTCAGTCACACCGACTTTCTGGCACTCCGTGTTTTCTACTCCTCCTAGCCAAAGTACCTTTGGACACTATTTCCTATGCCTAGGCTCTGCCCTACTTCTCTTCAAATCAGACTTCAGCTCAAACGGTCCTCCCTCAGGGAGACTTCCTGACTATGATTCTCTGTCTATGTTCTCATTGTTTCTATTAGATAGGTACATTTATGCATGTGATCTGTGATTAATGTCTGTTTCTTCCCTATACTTTAAATGCAAATGAGTAGGGACAGTGCTATTGTTTACTACCATATCACCAGTAACCTGCAAATGGCTGATTGCTTTAATAGGCATAAAATCATATTTTTAATATCTAAAGAGAAAACAAAGGAATAAGATTCCATTTGAGAGTGGCATAACTTAGAAGAATCAAGCATTATTTAAAAAGAAAATTAGCAAAATATTAGCATTGCAAGACTGTTAGGAAGAAGAGCAAGGTTCTTGTCATATAATCTTATCTTTGAATTAATATTTTTTTATTATAAACACAAATTTATTTCCCTTAAAAAAAGAAAATCAATATATTATAGTGAAAAGAAATCTAGAAAAGAAAAGATAATAGAAAAATCAGGCTCTGGTCCTGACTTTTGCCAAAGGAATCATACAATAGAGTTGCACACAACTTTCATAAACTGAAAAGAGGCTCTTCTGGAATATAATTCTTGTCCCAGTACCAGTTTCCTATTAACCTGTAACAAATTACTTCAAATAATTACATATATTTTCTTTGCATTCCACTTGTAGAAAATCCATAAACAAAAATTTGATAGTAAAATCATTTAGGAGATGGAACCACAGAACATCTGGGGGTAAAACGTGGAGGTAAAGTTGAGGGAATCTAAGAGTCGGTGCAGATTGTGTGCTTCAAAATTGTTTCCCACAGATTAAGGGACCGGGGTATTTATTTAACAAGTTCTGTCAGTCATTGGCGGACTGTCATTCCTGGGGTGGATGGAAATTTCTAGTACTTGTTTTTTGCCTGGCAAGTGGACACAGTGGAGTCCAATCATAAAGAAACTTGAATGACTGGAAGATAGACAAGAGAGCTAGTGCCCTAGGAAAGCTCAAAAGGATATGGGTGGGATATCAAAACTATCTGCTACAGTGTACTCCTTGCACGGCAAAGACTCACTCATGTCCCATAAGAATATGTTCTTATAGCTCCCATACCACTCATTCAACATGTACTTCATCCATGGCCAGCACTTCCATTGCCCTAAATTTATTGCCTAGTGGAGTAACTCAGACCTTAATTTCTGAGAGGAGCGACCACTGGTTATGATGTCTTTTCAAGCCATTATTGCTAAAATTGCCCATTGTGGGACATGGGCAAAGAAGCCATAGTGAATTCTCTGATTTCCAGATACACTCTTACTGGTCCTCATTATGTAGCATCAACCCTATCTCTTACGATAATACAAGTTTTGCTATCAGTATATTATTCCAGGAGAGTATTGCGTTCTTTGCCTCCCTGTCTCCTATGAAACACTTTCTGTATCTCTTGATAGATGCCTGTGTGTGTCTAAGGGCCCAGTTGCATGCCAGAAGCTGGACTTTGAATGATAAATAGGTCCCTGCTGCAGAGAACATGGTTTTGGAGCGGTAACCTAGGGGTCTCTGCTGCTAAATTCTTAGACTTTTCCTTGGGACTTGCCAGAAATGAGACTTGGTGTTCTCATTTTATCACAGGTTATTCATTCCAAAGCCCTAATCTGTGCAGAGCTCTCTCTTGCTCTCTTTTCTACTCTATACTTGTGGTCTTCTGAGTCATTAAATGCATTATTAATGTCCCAAATATCCCAAGAGGCCCACCTAGCACTGTGTATCTTTCTTAAAGATAGGAGTTACTGGGGCGCCTGGGTGGCGCAGTCGGTTAAGCTTCCGACTTCAGCCAGGTCACGATCTCGCGGTCCGTGAGTTCGAGCCCCACGTCAGGCTCTGGGCTGATGGCTCAGAGCCTGGAGCCTGTTTCCGATTCTGTGTCTCCCTCTCTCTCTGCCCCTCGCCCGTTCATGCTCTGTCTCTCTCTGTCCCAAAAATAAATAAACGTTGAAAAAAAAAATTAAAAACAAAAAAAAAAAAGATAGGCGTTACAAGAAACAATGACTTGCTCTTTATCTTAGATGGGATATACTAGATCATTGTACTTCTACAATATTCACTAACAAGGTAGTCCCTGGATCTCTGCAGGGTTTATTTTCTAACCTATGGTGCTCGTGTCTCTTATTTTCCCACAGTTCTTTCCATTCCTTGCTTCCTGAATATGATTAAAATAAAGTCATCAGTTTAAGAGAACGATTTGAGGTTTACTAGAATATCCAGATGATCAAGTTTACTTTGGAAGATATTGTGACAAAGAGCAAGAAAACAATTATAGCTATAGCATAAAACAATGAAGGTATATTGCTGCCCATTTCAAGGGAATACAGATTGCGCTGACCCTCTTCCTTTGTAGGGATGAAAACAACATATTCACCAAATCAATAGCTACCTTAGAGTGCCAGAGGCTTTGTTGATTTGTTCTAGTACCAAATCCATATTCAGCATATCAGCTAAGATTGGGGCTATCACTTGTTTAGCTTAATACAGCCTTCTATTATTTACTCATCTTAAGGACCTTTGGTGAAATAAACAGTGGTATGATAAGACTACCACACCTAAGTCTTCTTCCAGTGTAGCACTAATTGCTACCATTCAACTTGAGATACTGTATTGCTTCTGATTTTCTATGTGGGTCAAGGATGTATGTAGTTTCAAAGGATTCCTCCTGGCCTCCCTACAGTAGAATCTTGGTTCTCATTCCACAGCTAGCTAGTGTGAGGGTTCTGTCAGCTGCTAAATGTGTTCATGTTAATTACAAGCCCATGACTAGAAAGATGACCAGTGTTTGGTACTCATACCCTTTGGATTCACTAGGAAGCAAACTTAGGGCAACAATGCATTTATCATCTGACCTGTGTATTCCCTGCCTCTCATGGAGGGTCATAATGGTGTTTTATGTACCTCAGTATTGCTTAACTTCCTAATATATCTATTAGCCCTTAGAAGATATATTGCAAGTCAGGAAACTGGATTATGATTTTCTACTGTGGTAACTGACATCAGCATTCTGCTCACCAATTGTTTACTGTTTCTGATGTTTAGTCAAAATAATGACCTTATTGGCTAACCATCTCCTTACTCCTAATAACATAATGGTTTATTCACCCTCATCACATATTCCTGTGTGTCGATGGCCTCTTTCTGGCTATTCCAATCTTGCTGCCTGCTCATTACAGTAATTGCATACACCTTGCTGTTGACAATTATGTGCTGCTATCTGGCTTCTGCTATTCTTGAGTGCAGTCATCTCCATTGATGTTATAGTTCAAATTGCTGTATCTGCCTAGAATGACCTCTTTTGAACCCCTGTTCTTTTCTTCCCACAAAGCCATCCTAAGCAAGTAACTTTCTATGCCCACATTAAACTCACGTCTTTGTCTTAAAGGTTTTTCAGATTCCCCCAGCCAGGATTTGTTACTCCTATATTTTTCTCATTTTTAGTTTATATCATCACATCTTCTCAGGGTATGTATTAGAGGGAGTTGTGTATTTCACTATAGTATAGCATCCTCTAGTACAGAAACTTTGTCCAGTTTATCATTATATCCCTTGAACTACACTTCCTATAGTCCTTCCTCCTTTTTTGGAATAATTGGAGTCATCTGAATAAAATTAATACATGATTTGAGAAAATATGAAATGTATAGTACAAAGATTCTGAATGTTTATATACTTCAATAATTAATATTTGAAAAATGTGTAAACACTAGAAATTGAGCATTAAGAACAATTCAGAGTTGTGATTCTTTGGACCTATGTAAGGCAGGTGAATAAGGTATATTCTATAAAAATGTATTTATTATATATAAGAATCTCATACCTAAAGAATGACAGGTAAAATGGAAATTGATTCATTTTAATGAAAATTGGCATGCATTACACCAAAACCATTCTACATCTAGTATGTTACATTTTCCAGTGACTAATTTAAAGTAACATGTATGAAGTACTTGTAATGATACATTTATATATAGAGAGATATATCAGTCTACCTATAAATATCTTGAAATTATTAGAGGAAGAAACATAACAATAGTGATTTCTTTATGTTAACAATTCTGTGCTAGTTTACTTTATCTAAAGATCTCAAAAGCTTTACAAACATTAACATCTCCCACTTATCCAGTGAGATAAGTATCATTATCCAAGTTTTATAGTGAAGTGATGGAGGCACAGAGAGATTAAGTGATTTCCTCAAGGTTACTGCCAGTTATGACAAAGAAAAGGATAGAAGTTAGAGTTATGACTCTCAGTCTTATGCTTTAACTATCCTTGGGCTCTGTGTATTTGTCACCAAAGACATTCAGATTAAAAAAAAAATTGAGAACACAGTAAACAAAGAGCATACAGGTACAAACCAAATATTTGGATATTTGACATCAAATTAATTAAATACATAAAAGCATTAAATACAAATCTGGAAAGCTAACTTTATTAAAAAGAAGCAGGTCCATGGTTTGTAATTAAATGAAGCTGGAAGAGATTGTGTTACTTTACATATCAGTCAATTGGTATATAAGATTATACGATTGTGTTTTGAGAAAAGTCTAAAAATATATGTTTCTACGTTTACATCATTTGAAACTTACTAACATGGCCGATGGCAATCTATAGACCTAATAACTACATTTGGGTAACATGTTTTCTTTTCTTTTTGTTTTTAACAATCTGTCCTGTCAGATTATAAAGGTTAAATTATTTTTCTAAGTGACCTCTATGGGAAGTAAGAATTATATTGTGAAAGAATTTATTCTTTTATTCTGGTAAGTCAGACAAGAGAATTCTCATTGTACAGGTTGCCTAATTATTCATAAATCTACATCTGCAATATGTATTTGTTTATATAATGATTGTTTGTAAGAAATAACATTGATTTCAGGTAACTACAAAGTCCTGGGCATTCTTTTTGTTGAAACTGTATTTCTGAGTCTTTTGAAGACCATCTGGTGTTGGTAGAGAATGAAAGTCAAGTCATCTGACATTTCTTCACTGTGAGCCAAGGTCCACTTTTGTTAATGGAGGGTATCTGCAGGTTCCTTGATATTTAAAGTTAGGAATTCTATATCCTCAGATTGATTTTCTTTTCACTAATATGCCAATACCCTCATCCATTCATAGTCAAATGTGAAAGGACAATAAAAGGAAGAAAGGTCATTTGCACCACGGATCATGGATTACCCAATGTCTCACAAACTGTTTTCCTTCAATCCCTTTGACCCATATCCCTCTGCCAGTGACATACAATAAACTGCACATATTTGAGGTGCATATTTTGATGAATTTTGGCATATGTGTACATCCTTGAAGTCATTGCCACTGTCAAGACAGTGAAACTGTCCATTGTGCCCCAAGGTGCCCTGTTGTGATTCTCCCAGTATCCCTTCCCACTCCTCCCTAGCCCACCCTCCACTCCTACCCCAAGCAATCACAGATCTGCCATCTGTCACTACGGTCTAGTTTTCATTTTCTGGAATTTTGCATAAATGAAACCATACAACATGTACTCTTCTTCATGATTTATTTTATTCAACATAATTATTTTGTTATTCACCTATGAAGTATATATAAATGGATATCTTTTCTTTATTATTACTGGATAATAGTCCGTTGCATTTGTATACCACATTTTTAAAAATTCATTCACCTTTTTATAACGATTTGAGTTGTTTTCAGTTACAAATAAACCTTCCACGAACATTTGAAGTATTTGCATGTACATACATCTTCATTTCTCTAGGTAAATACGTGGCAATGAAAAGTCCACATCTTATGGTAGGTGTATGTTGAAGGTTTTTTTTTTACATTTTTAAAAAATGTTTTTCATTTATTTTGAGAGAGAGAGAGTGCAAGCGAGGGAGGGGCAAAGAGAGAGAGGGAGACACAGAATCCGAAGCAGGCTCCAGGCTCTCAGCTGTCAGCCCCCATCCAGGGCTTGAACCCATGAACCATGAGATCATGACCTGAGCCAAAGTTGGACACTCAAACAACTGAGCCACCCAGGTGCCCCAAGTGTATGTTTAACATTTTAAAAAACTATCAAATTGTTTTCAAAAGTGGTTGCACATATTTACCTTCCATCAACCAAGTTCAAGAGTTCCAGTTTCTCTACATGTTTGCCAACTTTTGGTATGACAATTAATTTTGGACATTATAATAGGTGTGTAGTGATATCTCATTGTGGCTTTAATTTGCATTCCCCTAATAACTAATGATACTCAGCATCTTTTCATCTTTTCATGTGCTTATTGCTATCCATATATCTTCTTTAGTGAAGTGTCTGGTCAAAATTTTTGCCCATTAATTTTTTATAATTAACATCTACTCAGCAAACCTGAAAGATACTGTAACTGAAGTCTGCTTGAATGGTGTGAGTCCAGATCTTTGAAACATGATGTGATTACACAATACATACACTATCTAATGACTTTGCAATCATGAGAACAAACAGTTGTTTGGAAATAGTATAAACAAATGGATGACTCTCCATATTTTTATTGAAGCCATTAGCTGATTAACTTGATCTCATAGAAAAATATACTACAATTTCTACAATATTGTTTGCTTCTTCAATGCAATAACCATCAGCCCTGTGTATTTGCTATTCCAGCAATGGATAGAAGAGCTGGCATTATTGTTTAAATAAGAAAATAGCTTAACATATTTTTTATGTTATGATAAAAACTAGAAATAAATGCATATTCTCTAGATGCAGAACCAAATCACAAAAGCCAGATAACCAAAATATGTATGCATCAAAAGTGTTTCTTCTAACTTTTCTTATGTTTATAAAATGCTGTATTTGTGCCAATTCATGCCCAAAGTTTAGTGCATTATTTTTGGATAGACATTTTTTAAAGTTATTTCTTTATTTAATTTGAGAGAGACAGCATACAGAGGAGGGGCAAGACAGAGGGAGAGAATCCCAAGCAGGCCCTGCACTGTCAGTGCAGAGCCCAACGTAGTGTTCTATCTCATGAACCAAGAACCATGAGATTGTGACCTGACATGAATTCAAGGGTTGGTTGCTTAACTGACTGAGTCACCCGGGCATCCCGTGGATAGACCTTTTTGCAAGTATTTTCTATTTTAAGAGTTGTACATGTCACAAATGTCAAGGGTTTTATAAATGGTGGTGAATTTCTTTCTTTTAACCATTTTAAATCCAGGTCATCCTTCCTATTGTGTAAATCTGCAAGTTTCTACTAAATTAATAAAACTTGTTGTCTACTTATTTACAATATACAAATCCTACAGTTTTTTTTTTAATTTTTTAATGTTTCTTTATTATTGTTTTTTGTTTTTTTTAATTTATATATGAAATTTATTGTCAAATTGGTTTCCATACAACACCCAGTGCTCATCCCAAAAGGTGCCCTCCTCAATACCCATCACCCACCCTCTCCTCCCTCCCACCCCCCATCAACCCTCAGTTTGCTCTCAGTTCTCAACAGTCTCTTATGCTTTGGCTCTCTCCCACTCTAACCTCTTTTTTTTTTTTTTTTTCCTTCCCCTCCCCCATGGGTTCCTGTTAAGATTCTCAGGATCCACATAAGAGTGAAACCATATGGTATCTGTCTTTCTCTGTATGGCTTATTTCACTTAGCATCACACTCTCCAGTTCCATCCACGTTGCTACAAAAGGCCATATTTCATTTTTTCTCATTGCCACGTAGTATTCCATAGTGTATATAAACCACAATTTCTTTATCCATTCATCAGTTGATGGACATTTAGGCTCTTTCCATAATTTGGCTATTGTTGAGAGTGCTGCTATGAACATTGGGGTACAAGTGCCCCTATGCATCAGTACTCCTGTGTCCCTTGGATAAATTCCTAGCAGTGCTATTGCTGGGTCATAGGGTAGGTCTATTTTTAATTTTCTGAGGAACCTCCACACTGCTTTCCAGAGCGGCTGCACCAATTTGCATTCCCACCAACAGTGCAAGAGGGTGCCCGTTTCTCCACATCCTCTCCAGCATCTCTAGTCTCCTGATTTGTTCATTTTGGCCACTCTGACTGGCGTGAGGTGATACCTGAGTGTGGTTTTGATTTGTATTTCCCTGATAAGGAGCGACGCTGAACATCTTTTCATGTGCCTGTTGGCCATCCGGATGTCTTCTTTAGAGAAGTGTCTATTCATGTTTTCTGCCCATTTCTTCACTGGGTTATTTGCTTTTCGGGTGTGGAGTTTGGTGAGCTCTTTATAGATTTTGGATACTAGCCCTTTGTCCGATATGTCATTTGCAAATATCTTTTCCCATTCCGTTGGTTGCCTTTTAGTTTTGTTGGTTGTTTCCTTTGCTGTGCAGAAGCTTTTTATCTTCATAAGGTCCCAGTAATTCACTTTTGCTTTTAATTCCCTTGCCTTTGGGGATGTGTCGAGGAAGAGATTGCTACGGCTGAGGTCAGAGAGGTCTTTTCCTGCTTTCTCCTCTAAGGTTTGGATGGTTTCCTGTCTCACATTCAGGTCCTTTATCCATTTTGAGTTTATTTTTGTGAATGGTGTGAGAAAGTGGTCTAGTTTCAACCTTCTGCATGTTGCTGTCCAGTTCTCCCAGCACCATTTGGTAAAGAGACTGTCTTTTTTCCATTGGATGTTCTTTCCTGCTTTGTCAAAGATGAGTTGGCCATACGTTTGTGGGTCTAGTTCTGGGGTTTCTATTCTATTCCATTGGTCTATGTGTCTGTTTTTGTGCCAATACCATGCTGTCTTGATGATGACAGCTTTGTAGTAGAGGCTAAAGTCTGGGATTGGGATGCCTCCTGCTTTGGTCTTCTTCTTCAAAATTACTTTGGCTATTCGGGGCCTTTTGTGGTTCCATATGAATTTTAGGATTGCTTGTTCTAGTTTCGAGAAGAATGCTGGTGCAATTTTGATTGGGATTGCATTGAATGTGTAGATAGCTTTGGGTAGTATTGACATTTTGATAATATTTATTCTTCCAATCCATGAGCAGGGAATGTCTTTCCATTTCTTTAAATCTTCTTCAATTACCTTCATAAGCTTTCTATAGTTTTCAGCATACAGATCCTTTACATCTTTGGTTAGATTTATTCCTAGGTATTTTATGCTTCTTGGTGCAATTGTGAATGGGATCAGTTTCTTTATTTGTCTTTCTGTTGCTTCATTGTTAGTGTATAAGAATGCAACTGATTTCTGTACATTGATTTTGTATCCTGCAACTTTGCTGAATTCATGTATCAGTTCTAGCAGACTTTTGGTGGAGTCTATCGGATTTTCCATGTATAATATCATGTCATCTGCAAAAAGCGAAAGCTTGACTTCATCTTTGCCAATTTTGATGCCTTTGATTTCCTTTTGTTGTCTGATTGCTGATGCTAGAACTTCCAGCACTATGTTAAACAACAGCGGTGAGAGTGGGCATCCCTGTCGTGTTCCTGATCTCAGGGAAAAAGCTCTCAGTTTTTCCCCGTTGAGGATGATGTTAGCTGTGGGCTTTTCATAAATGGCTTTTATGATCTTTAAGTATGTTCCTTCTATCCCGACTTTCTCAAGAGTTTTTATTAAGAAAGGGTGCTGGATTTTATCAAAGGCCTTTTCTGCATCGATTGACAGGATCATATGGTTTTTCTCTTTTTTTTTGTTAATGTGATGTATCACGTTGATTGATTTGCGAATGTTGAACCAGCCCTGCATCCCAGGAATGAATCCCACTTGATCATGGTGAATAATTCTTTTTATATGCCGTTGAATTCGATTTGCTAGTATCTTATTGAGAATTTTTGCATCCATATTCATCAGGGATATTGGCCTGTAGTTCTCTTTTTTTACTGGGTCTCTGTCTGGTTTAGGAATCAAAGTAATACTGGCTTCATAGAATGAGTCTGGAAGTTTTCCTTCCCTTTCTATTTCTTGGAATAGCTTGAGAAGGATAGGTATTATCTCTGCTTTAAACGTCTGGTAGAACTCCCCTGGGAAGCCATCTGGTCCTGGACTCTTATTTGTTGGGAGATTTTTGATAACCGATTCAATTTCTTCGCTGGTGATGGGTCTGTTCAAGCTTTCTATTTCCTCCTGATTGAGTTTTGGAAGAGTGTGGGTGTTCAGGAATTTGTCCATTTCTTCCAGGTTGTCCAATTTGTTGGCATATAATTTTTCATAGTATTCCCTGATCATTGTTTGTATCTCTGAGGGATTGGTTGTAATAATTCCATTTTCATTCATGATTTTATCTATTTGGGTCATCTCCCTTTTCTTTTTGAGAAGCCTGGCTAGAGGTTTGTCAATTTTGTTTATTTTTTCAAAAAACCAACTCTTGGTTTCGTTGATCTGCTCTACAGTTTTTTTCGATTCTATATTGTTTATTTCTGCTCTGATCTTTATTATTTCTCTTCTTCTGCTGGGTTTAGGCTGCCTTTGCTGTTCTGCTTCTATTTCCTTTAGGTGTGCTGTTAGATTTTGTATTTGGGATTTTTCTTGTTTCTTGAGATAGGCCTGGATTGCAATGTATTTTCCTCTCAGGACTGCCTTCGCTGCGTCCCAAAGCGTTTGGATTGTTGTATTTTCATTTTCGTTTGTTTCCATATATTTTTTAATTTCTTCTCTAATTGCCTGGTTGACCCACTCATTCGTTAGTAGGGTGTTCTTTAACCTCCACGCTTTTGGAGGTTTTCCAGACTTTTTTCTGTGGTTGATTTCAAGCTTCATAGCATTGTGGTCTGAAAGTATGCATGGTATGATTTCAATTCTTGTAAACTTATGAAGGGCTGTTTTGTGACCCAGTATATGATCTATCTTGGAGAATGTTCCGTGTGCACTCGAGAAGAAAGTATATTCTGTTGCTTTGGGATGCAGAGTTCTAAATATATCTGTCAAGTCCATCTGATCCAATGTCTCATTCAGGGCCCTTGTTTCTTTATTGACCGTGTGTCTAGATGATCTATCCATTTCTGTAAGTGGGGTGTTAAAGTCCCCTGCGATTACCACATTCTTATCAATAAGGTTGCTTATGTTTATGAGTAATTGTTTTATATATTTGGGCGCTCCGGTATTCGGCGCATAGACATTTATAATTGTTAGCTCTTCCTGATGGATAGACCCTGTCACTATTATATAATGTCCTTCTTCATCTCTTGTTACAGCCTTTAATTTAAAGTCTAGTTTGTCTGATAGAAGTATGGCTACTCCAGCTTTCTTTTGGCTTCCAGTAGCATGATAAATAGTTCTCCAACCCCTCACTCTCAATCTAAAGGTGTCCTCGGGTCTAAAATGAGTCTCTTGTAGACAGCAAATAGATGGGTCTTGTTTTTTTATCCATTCTGATACCCTATGTCTTTTGGTTGGCGCATTTAATCCATTTACATTCAGTGTTATTATAGAAAGATATGGGTTTAGAGTCATTGTGATGTCTGTATGTTTTATGCTTGTAGTGATGTCTCTGGTACTTTGTCTCACAGGGTCCCCCTTAGGATCTCTTGGAGGGCTGGTTTAGTGGTGACAAATTCCTTCAGTTTTTGTTTGTTTGGGAAGACCTTTATCTCTCCTTCTATTCTAAATGACAGACTTGCTGGATAAAGGATTCTCGGCTGCATATTTTTTCTGTCTAGCACACTGAAAATCTCGTGCCAATTCTTTCTGGCCTGCCAAGTTTCAAAAGAGAGATCAGTCACGAGTCTTATAGGTCTCCCTTTATATGTGAGGGCACGTTCACCCCTTGCTGCTTTCAGAATTTTCTCTTTATCCTTGTATTTTGCCAGTTTCACTATGATATGTCGTGCAGAAGATCGATTCAATTTACGTCTGAAGGGAGTTCTCTGTGCCTCTTGGATGTCAATGCCTTTTTCCTTCCCCAGTTCAGGGAAGTTCTCAGCTATGATTTCTTCAAGTACCCTTTCAGCACCTTTCCCTCTCTCTTCCTCCTCTGGGATACCAATTATGCGTATATTATTTCTTTTTAGTGTATCACTTAGTTCTCTAATTTTCCCCTCATACTCCTGGATTTTTTTATCTCTCTTTTTCTCAGCTTCCTCTTTTTCCATAACTTTATCTTCTAGTTCACCTATTCTCTCCTCTGCCTCTTCAATCCGAGCCGTGGTGGTTTCCATTTTGTTATGCATTTCGTTTAAAGCGTTTTTCAGCTCCTCGTGACTGTTCCTTAGTCCCTTGATCTCTGTAGCAAGAGATTCTCTGCTGTCAGCTATACTGTTTTCAAGCCCAGCGATTAATTTTATGACTATTATTCTAAATTCACTTTCTGTTATATTGTTTAAATCCTTTTTGATCAGCTCATTAGCTGTTGTTATTTCCTGGAGATTCTTCTGAGGGGAATTCTTCTGCTTGGTCATTTTGGATAGTCCTTGGCGTGGTGAGGACCTGCAGGGCACTTCCCCTGTGCTGTGGTGTATAACTGGAGTTGGTGGGCGGAGCCGCAGTCAGACCTGATGTCTGCCCCCAGCCCACCGCTGGGGCCACAGTCAGACTGGTGCGTGCCTTCTCTTCCCCTCTCCTAGGGGCGGGATTCACTGTGGGGTGGGGTGGCCTGTCTGGGCTACTTGCACACTGCCAGGCTCGTGATGCTGGGGATCTGGCGTCTTAGCTGGGGTGGGTAGGCAAGGTGCACAGGGGCAGGAGGGGCAGGCTTAGCTTGCTTCTCCTTAGGTGATCCACTTCAGGAGGGGCCCTGTGGCAGCAGGAGGGAGTCAGATCCGCTGCCGGAGGCTTGGCTCCGCAGAAGCGCAGAGTTGGGTGTTTGCGCGAGGAGCGAGCAAGTTCCCTGGCAGGAACTGGTTCTCTTTGGGATTTTGGCTGGGGGATGGGCGGGGGAGATGGCGCTGGCGAGCGCCTTTGTTCCCCACCAAACTGAGCTCTGTCGTCCGGGGGCTCAGCAGCTCTCCTTCCCTTTGTCCTCCAGCCTTCCCGCTTTCTGAGCAGAGCTGTTAACTTATGACCTCCCAGACGCTAAGTCGCGCTTGCTGTGGGAACACAGTCCGTCAGGCCCCTCCGCTTTTTGCAAGCCAGACTCGGGGGCTCTGCTTGGCCGGCGAGCCGCCCCTCCGCCCCGGCTCCCTCCTGCCAGTCCGTGGAGCGCGCACCGCCTCGCCGCCCTTCCTACCCTCTTCCGTGGGCCTCTCATCTGCGCTTGGCTCCGGCGACTCCGTTCTGCTAATCCTCTGGCGGTTTTCTGGGTTATTTAGGCAGGTGTAGGTGGAATCTAAGTGATCAGCAGGATGCGCGGTGAGCCCAGCGTCCTCCTACGCCGCCATCTTCCCTCTCTCTCCAAATCCTACAGTTTAAAGAGAAATAGCAGTTAGGATCTGTGTTTTAAAGTGCCAGTGGTGTATGATTTTTACTGATCCAAAAAATTTTACAGCACTGAAAACCAAAACACTTCCATAGTAAGAAATCTAAACACAAAACATGCTTAATATTCTATATACACAATAAAATTTTCAGGTGTCTTGGACATGTGAATAATTACATGCAGACTAAACTTCCAGCTGGTATATTGACAAGCCAAGTTTTTTTTAATACTATTTTATTTTAGAGACAGAGAGAGAGTTTTTTAATTCAGACTCAGCGTGGAGCCTGATGTGGGACTTTATCCCATGACCATGGGATCATGACCTGAGTCAAAATCAAGAGTCAAAGGCTTAACCGACTGAGCCACCCAGGCATCCACAACATTTGTTGTTTTGGTTTTTTTTTTTTTTAAATTTTTTAAAAGCTTTATTTATTGAGAAAGACAGAAATAGTGCAAGCAGGGGAGGGGCAGAGACAGAGGGAGAGAGAAAATCTCAAGCAGGCTCTGCTGTACCAGCACAGAGCCAGACTTGGGGCTTGAACCCACAAAACTGTGAGATCATGACCTGAGCCAATACCAACAGTCAGATGCTCAACCATCTGAGTCACCCAGGTGCACCAAGTTTTGTTTTAATATGCAAGAATCTGAGGTGTATGTGTTTCTCTGTGCACACATGCTTGTGATGTATATATATATATATTTTTCTCCCTCTTTCTGTGTGTGTGTGTGTGTGTGTGTGTGTGTATATACATGTATATACACATATATGTATCCATATATATACATATATATATACAGCTGTATCTACTCCCTGCAACTCTTCTCTTTGACCTCTCAAGAGAGGAAATGTAGTACATTTGAAATTCACAACTTCCAAGTTTTTGTGAATCAATAATTCCTCTTCTTGAAATTTTTGACAAGTTGTTTTTTAAACAAATTTCTCTTGGGAGCAGGGAGGACATTATTATTAAATAATCTTCAGAAACTTGACAGAGAATAATACCTATATATCATAACCTCATTGATGACCAGGGTTGAGTCTGATGATTTGATTAAGTGGAGTTTCTCTTCATCTCTTCACCAGAGGACACATACATTGCTGCCTTCCTCTACTTATTCTACCTATCAAACTCGTACTCCACCTCAAGATAAGGTCCAGATTCCACCCATTTTCTTAAACCTTCCTTAAGTTTTTAGAACATACTCTCCATTAATACTGCATTATTATATATCTGTCTCTCCAACAGACTTCAAGTGTGGTGTCTTTTTCATATCTATGCAGGCATACCTTGAAGATATCACAGTTGGTTCCAGATCATTGCAATAAAGCAAGTATCACAATAAAGCAAGTCAAGTGATTTTTTTGTTTCCCTGTGCATATATGTTTATGCTGAACTGTACTATAGCCTATTAAGGGTTCAGTAGCATTATGTCTAAAAAATAAATATTTTAATTAAAAATACTTTATTGCTAAAAAATACTAATAATAATCTGAGCTTTCAGCAAGTCATAATCTTTCTACTGGTGGAGGCTCTCACCTCCATGTTGATGGCTGCTGATCAGGGTGGTAGCTACTAAAGGTTGAGGTGGCTGTGGCAATTTCTTAAAATAAGACAATGAAGTTTCCTACATCAATAGAATCTTCTTTTAATGAGTGATTTCTCTGTACATGTGACGCTATATGAAAGCATTTCATCCACAGTAGAACTCTCTCCAAATTGGAGGCGATCCTCTCAAACTCTGTCCACCGCTTTATGACTAAATTTATAGGATATTCTAAATCCTTTCAACAATCCTTTCAACAGTCTTCACAGATTCTTCACCAGAAGTAGATTCAAACTCAAGAAACCACTTTTGGGGTACCTGGGTGGCTCAGTCCCTTAAGCATTGACTCATGATTTCAGCTCAGGACATGAGCTCACAGTTTGTGAGACTGAGCCCCATGCCTGGCTCTGCACTGACAGCATGGAGCCTGCTTGGGATTGTCTCTCTCCTTCTGCCTCTGATGCTCCCCTGCTCTCTCTCTCAAAATAAATAAATAAAAACTTTTAAAAAAAGAAATCACTTTCTTTGCTCATCCATAAGAAACAATTCCTCATCTGTTAAAGTTTTATCTGGTAAAGTTTTACCCACTCAAATATAATAATAATGAAATATTTGAAATATTGCAAGAATTACCAAAACATGACACAGAGACTCAAAGTGAGAAAGTGCTGTTGGAAAAGTGGTGCAGATAGATTTGCTTGGCACAGGGTTACCACAAACTGTCAATTTGTAGAAAACACGATATCCGAGAAGCACAACAAAACAAACACAATAAAACAAGATATGCCTGCAGAATATCCATAAATATTACTACTACTAATTTGTTACTCTAAGTTTGCAGAAATAAAAAAGAAAGTCTCTTCCCTTGGGGAGATGGAGATCTCAAAGTTTAGCAGAAAAGATGGACAGGAAAAACAATTAAATAGCAATATAATAGGCACAAACATGTGATATTATTTGACACTATACCCTGCAGGAGTCAAGGACAGCTTCCTAGAGTAAATGAAGCATAACTTCAGTATTAAAGAGCACTTAGGCATTAACCATGTAAAGGATGAGTGAAGGAAAATAATCCAAAGAAATGAGACAGCATGAACGACTACTTTGAGATATGGGATAGTAAAGGCAGATGGGATATGGGATAGTAAAGGCAGATAGTAAAGGCGAACTTACATTTTGAGATTAGGATCAGAAAAGTTGAGACTGGAAAAGAAATCAGACACCAGGCCATAGAAAGCATCTTAATCTGGGCAACCACATATTTCCATTTACTAAGTTTCTGCTTGTTTGTGCTGATGCAACTAGAAATTGCATTCCCCTTCACTCATATGTGTCTCACTTTGTACAATCAATTCTATGGTCATTGTAATTTAAGACTATCTCCTGATTTTTTTATTCTACCTATCATCTATTTATCATCTATCTATCTATCTATCTATCTATATCATCTATCTATTTTGCAAGTAAGAAGAAGATTTTGAAAGATGTTAAATAAATATTGATAAGGTCAGATAAACCATTTAGAAAGACTAATATGGCACCTGGTTGGAAGATGACATTCAAAGGAGTAAGACTGAAGCCATAAAAACTAGTAAGAAAACCCTGGAACAGTCCAGGTGAGAAACAGTAAGAACCTGAATGGCAGCAATGGCAAATAGGGCTAGAGAGAAGAAATAATTTCAAGAAGTATTTAGGAAGTAAAATAACCATCAGTTTTGAACAGCGGAGAAAAACAAGGAGAAAAAAACTAGATACTAAATGTGATGCAGAAGAATAAATGCCAGTAAGTGAAGGCATAGAAACAGAGGAAACTGTAAGATGTGTTCTTTGATGATGGAAAACATATTTTAAGGATGATGGATAGCATATTTTATGCTATTTTAGATAAATCATAACATGTGTGTGGACGTCATTGTAAGGTGACTCTGGTAGAGTTTCTTAGACACAAACACCAGACAACATTAATGTCAGTGCTGTGAAGTGTGAGCCTGGAGAGAAGCATGGAATATTCGGGAGGTTTGGACTTGGACTCGTGTGGCATAATGGGGGCAGGCTGCCAAGGTCTGCAATAACGTCTTGGTATGAACTGCCCAGTGAGTCAGGTGTCAGAGCCAGCAAATCGGAGCTGGAATCTGGTAAACAATTCATTACTGAGGCTAAAGGTTGAAACCAAGATAAATAAGCTGAGGATACAATAGGTAATTGACTAAAGCTCAGGTAGGAACAAAATCAAAGAATCCCTGCTGGGGCCGGGAACCCTGAAGAGAGCATTTGTGATGAAAACTGACAAAGATATGGTTGAAAAGCCTCTCCTGACCACAGAAGCTGAAGAGTGACAAGGCCAGAAGCAGGCAGAGGTAAGACAAAAGAACTGAGTATTCATTCTGTTAAATTTTACTCAAAAAAGTAAACTGTTAAATGCCAAGCTTAACAGATTAGTTTGTGGAGTCACAAGCAACTACATCCAAAAGCAGTCTATAAAAAGCAGAGGGTTTTGCTCAGGCCACGGTCAGTTAATTTTTTCACGTGCAGTGAGAGCAGTAGAAAAAAATGTATAAATGAAATGACTTGGGGCGCTTGGGTAGCTCAGTCGGTTAAGTGTCCGACTTCGGCTCAGGTCATGATCTCACAGTTCATGAGTTTGAGCCCCACGTTGGGCTCTCTGCTGTCAGTGCAGAGCCCACTTCAGATGCTCTGTCTCCCTCTCTCTGCCCCTACCCCACTAGTACTCTCTCTTTCTCTTTCAGTCTCTCAAAAATAAAAAAAATATATAAAAAATAAAAAAATAAAAATGAGATGACATAATAAGTGTTGGTAGCTATGTGATAAGGTCTATAGGCTTTGTAAGATATCCAGAATATTCTCTTTTATTTTATATAGGCATATGTAAAATGTTAAGCAGTTTGACCTATGGTTGCATGTAACTGTTTTTAGTGAAATAAATTATGTCAATAAAAATTATTCTTCTGAAAGAATATTTTATCTTATAATAGCTTTATTACTTTTTTCCATCAACAACCCTCATATTTTTCAGAAACTTGGTATTTTGCTCCTCCCCTAAAAACCCTCACTTTAAAATGATGTGTTCTATTGCGTTGCAGTCACAGTTAATAGTCAACAGGAAAGAAATCAAGAACTAAAAGCTGTCGTGACAGTAAGGTTCAGGAAATTACTGAAGAGTAAGTAGTTTGGAACTTAAAATAAGAACAACTTTCAAAGTGGTATCTGGATGTTAGATTCAAGCTTGTATCTCTAATCTTAGATATCTGCTTCTAGGGTGCTCATCACTATTTCTTTATTTATGGACTTAAAAAAAATTGTGTATTTTATGTCACACCCAAATGAATGCTGGCACAATGAGACCTACTCTCTTATTGAACAGATACTACACTAAAACAGGACAAAATGCAAAATGACCCTGTGTCCCATCTTTGGAGTAGATCATCTATTTCAGAAATAACTATCTGTGGATCTATGGTCAGGAAAGATTATATACAATGAATTGATATGTTAAGGAGCAATAAAGACAATAAATATTAGTATAATCTATAAACAGTTAATATAATTAGGGTTTGCAGAAGTACTTATTTTAAAATTTGGTTAGTAAGATTTAAGCAAATTAAGTTACTAAATAAGTCTGAGTTTTTATAAGTAACATAATTAATATGTTATTAAGACCTGTTGTTAGTTTCACTGGGAAATTATCTTTTCATTGCATCTGTCCAGGCTGAATACAATTCATTTTATTGTCTCTCATAACTCACTTCTTATGGTTTTATGAAAGCGTATGTAGTAGTTTCACCTCTGGCTCTACCCTGTGTTATACTACATCACAAACCCATTTAATGGTGATATTAATGATTTTAGAAATCACTACAAATGGTTGGCAGCATTGTTGTCGTTAATGTCTCAAGGGAACCATACAAGTGAGTTTTATCAGCTGGAGGCTGAGGTATTTGATGAAGTAATAACAAACTGGCTCTGAATTGTCTTTCATTACCCTTTATCTCTCCTAGAAAGAATATAACTTATTCAAATTATAATGGCCTCTGTTATCAATGAGCTTTACTATTTATTTACCTGCATCCAGACATGCAAATGCACATGCATTCTGGTTTTTCTACCTACCTGTAATGAAATTTCCTCACTATCAGAATCATGCACAATCACAAATTACAAACTAGTTTCTAGTATAATTTGCTTAGCATAAAAAAGCCCTACTCATTCTTTTAATATACTATCTTGATTAAAGGAGTAAAATCCAATCATTAGAGTTGAAATACAGTATATGGTAAACAACTTTTAAAATAAGATCACTATTTCAATTAGGAAGTAGTTTTGTTTTTCTCTTAAGCACTGTATGAAGTTGAACGGTGTTAAGGCTAACTTAGCTTGTAGAGAATTGTTAAACACTGGTACTGGTACTCCTTGGCACAGGTTTCTAGGTATCTACTTTTTATTTCAGCTTGGTTATCTTTATGACAATATCCTTTATATTTGTATAAGCCAGATGGATAATTTCAAAGAGTTTTCATACTCCACATCAGTTGCATCCCCTTAACCGATTGTAAAGTAGGGTAAAAAGGTATAATGGTGTATAGTTGACAGAGGAGATCCAGAAAAGTGTTTTGATGCCAGGTAAAGAGAATCAAGAGAAGAGTGTTCCCTGGGCCATTCTTCTTTCCTTTCTGCCTTGTCTGCTTTTGACCTTGAGAAAAACTCTTTCTTTCCTTGTCTCTTTAAACATACATTAACTAAAAATGAAAAAAAAAATGCTTACAAAGAAGTTAATGGTGATCTGTAAACTACACCCTTTTTCCATTGATTCATTCATACAACAAATATGTATTGACTGCTGGCTTCCTGCCAGATACTTTTCTAGATATGGAGGATAATGCAGTGATCGTATAGGCAGGAAATTCTACCTTCCCTGTATTATATTGAAGGTGATAAGTATATAAATGCTACGGAAAAAATATAAAATCATTTAAGGTTGAAGGAGACGCCTAGAGATTGTTTTTACCTTAAAAAGTATAATGGAATAGGCCTCAATGACATAGTAATAGACCAGAAAGAGATGAGGTAGTAAACCACCTTATAGGAAAAAAATCGGGCATTTGTAACAATAATTTCCAATGGCTTACCATTGTCTATTTTACAAAATGTTCTTGATATATCATTAGATTCAATCCTCCCAATACCCTATGAAGTAGGCAAGACAATTGTGACCATCCCTATCTGACAGAGCAAACACATTTGAAGAAATTAAATGTCATATGCAACACCTGCATTAATTTTCCTCTACCAGACCATATTTTAATCCTTTAATTTAATATTCCACACGCCAATTCATTAGCTCTTCATTTGGGATTTTTTCAACCCAATGAAACTTCTTAAGATTAAAATGTTAATATTATACTAGTCAATGACATCCACAAAGATAAAAATCATGTTTTATTAACAGATAAAAAACATCTTTTTATTAACTGATAACTTCATATCTTTAAGTTCATGAGTGCCTAGCTACATGGGATTTCTTCTGGATTCTCAAATACACCCTTCATTTTTTACTTATTTTTTATTTTTTAGGTTTATTTATTTTTGAGAGAGAGTGAGTGTGGGAAGGGCAGAGAGAGGAAGAGAGAGAATCCCAATCAGGGTCTGCACTGTCAGCCCAGAGCCCACCGCGGGGTTTAAACTCACAAACCGTCAGATCGAGACCTGAGCAGAAATCAGGAGTCGGATGCTTAACCAACTGAGCCACTCAGGCTCCCCACACCCTTACATTATTTTCTGCTTTCTCTGACTAGAAGCAAATACTTTCCCACATACTCTCTTCTTCCATTTTTATAGTTGCTGTTTTCTCAGACGGCAGACATCTTATCATTTGGGTCTCATCACATTCAAATTATTTATTATCTACCTACTTTTTTTAATTTTTAAAATATTTATTTAGTTTTGAGAGAGAGAGAGAGAGTGTGTGAGCAAGGGACGAGCAGAGAGAGAGAAAGAGAGAGAGACCCTGAAGCAGGCTTCAGGCTCTGAGCTGTCAGCACAGAGCCCCAGTGTGAGGTTTGAACTCAGAACCGTGAGATCATGACCTCAGCCGAAGTTGGACGCTTAACTGACTGAGCCATCCAGGTTCCCCCGTTGTCTACCTATTTCTAACTAGTGTGTGAGCTGGCAGCAGAGTTGCTGGCAGCATGATCATGGCAGTGTTTTAAATTCTCAGAACTTTACAAAATACATTGTAAGCACCTTGTATTTGCTCTTCTAATGAATAAATAATGGGTATCAGGTCATCTCACAACTCCAAATATGTCCTTAAGCATCAGTAACTACAGAAAGTATTGGGAACTAATAGAAGTAATAGTCATTATATCAGGTTTTTTCCTTAGCATTAAATGATTTAAATACCATTACTATTATCATTTTTGATATCAGAGAACTGAGTCAGAGAGAGTCTCAGAACCAGGATTTGGGTACATAATCTTAACTACTTCACTCTTTGAAATTCCTCTTTTGACACAAAAGATTATGAATATTTCCTTTGAATTATTATAAGTATAGTTATTATTTCCTTTGAAAGATTATGTGTATTTCCAACACATTGATAAGTCTAGGGATGCCATTTACATTATTGTTACATGAACATAGAAAATAATATGAATAAACTCCCTTGTGTTAGGCAGCATGAAGGTCATTGTTTTATTTGGAATACCTTGAACAGCATATAATTTTCTCCTATTCTATTGTCTTCTGCTCTTTCTGACTGGTGAGTAGGTAAATACTTGTCCACATACTCTTATCATTTTTCTATCCACCGCTGGAAGAACTGTTAGTAAAAGTATAGGGGCGCCTGGGTGGCTCAGTTGGTTGAGCGTCCGACTTCAGCTCAGGTCACAATCTCGCGGTCCGTGAGTTCGAGCCCCGCGTCGGGCTCTGGGCTGATGGCTCAGAGCCTGGAGCCTGCTTCTGATTCTGTGTCTCCCTCTCTCTCTGCCCCTTCCCCGTTCATGCTCTGTCTCTCTCTGTCTCAAAAATAAATAAACGTTAAACAAAATTAAAAAAAAAAAAGTATAAATATTTTTTAAAAAAGAATATCCTAATTCTACAATGTTTATACTTAAATATACATTGGAAAGCTTAGGTTTGTACCTGGAGGAAGAAGAATTTCCCATCAAAATTGTAACACAAATATTGGTGGAAGAGAAAACTAAGAAAACTAGAAAAAATTCTAAGCTATACATTTGTCTATGTTTTAAAATTAATAATTAGAAACTCTTATTTCAATATCATAAATATTAGTTATCAAAGAAATCGGATATTATTGTGCAGGGGAAAGATATATGCAAGACTTTTCCACAGACTTATAAAAGGTGAGCCCCTCTTCATCCCCTCAAGGTGAAAGAAAAAATGTAAGATCAAGAAAGTCACATGAGGATATATGCAGTGGCACGAAGCTTGGAACCCTGCACCCACTATACAGTGTTTGGGAAATAGCATTAATGAGTAATGATCCTTCAGTGCTCTATATTAGTTACTCAAAGTGTATTCTGCAGAGCCCATAAGTAGAATCTTAAGTGTTATACAAAATGAGATTTCTGTGGCAGATACATTTTAAAAATGTTTAATGAAAGTTAAGTTTTATTTCTGAAAAATTTCTTGGAACTTAGTACACCGATGTGAGCTGCAGGTATTCAAGAGTCATTTATACGTTGCAGGGTTTCCCAAGTTAACTTGAATTTGAAATCACATTTTCATAAAAAGGAATCATGTGCCTTGGAGTTTACTTGGGATTGCTAATTATTCTGATTAACAATGCTAGGAAAAGTGAATTAGCTTATGTCATTCATCAGTTGGTGATATAAAAAGAGTAACTACTGTGGTTGCAATGGGTAGAAGATAAATGGAGAGAACTTACTTGACAGGATTTTGGCATAATTATATTGGGAGTTCCTAGAGATAAGATTCTCTGTATTCAAATGCAATTTAAATTAAATTGCTATCATCATAGTAAAAAAACAAAAACAAAAAACAAAAAACAAAAAATTTAGGGTAGATTAAGCTGTAATTGAGGATTTTATGATTGTTTCTAAATACGTATTTAAAAGGGATCTTATTGGGGCACCTGGGTGTCTCAGTTGGTTAAGCATCTGACTTCAGCTCAGATCATGATCTCATGGCTTGCCTCCTGAGTTCAAGACTTGCCTTGGGCTCTGTGCTGACAGCTCAGAACATGGAGCCTGCTTCGGATTCTCTGTTTCTGTCTCTCTCTGTCCCTCCCCTGTTCACACTCTGTCTCTGTCTCTGTCTCTCTCAAAGACATAAACATTAAAAAAAAAAACCTTTTCAAAAAGGGGGTCTCATTGTACCATCATATATGTATTTCTTTCAATCCTGTTTTGAACTAAAGTTATTTTTATGTTTCATTAAATTTAAAAGATTTGTAAAAGTCATTATTGATTGCAAAAAGGATGTGCACGCTAAGTACTATTTTTCACCTACAAGAATTTAGCTTTTTAGACCTGGTATCAGTCTAAGAATATACACCATTTTATCAAGTAGCACCCTTTCTCAAATGTAGATATGGATCTCCAGAAAGAAGCATCTGAAATTCTAATTTTGTGTATTCAGTCTATATAGAAGTAGAACGTGTCAGACTAAAATTTGCTAGGTAGGTATCTTCCTGTTTCTGGGATATGTGACAATAAAATACTAAGGAGACGAATACAAAATCTAGTTCATAGAATTTTTTTGGGTCTTGGAAATGAAGAGGATGATACTGAATAAATGAAAGATCAAATGACACATACAGTAAATAAAAGATCAAATAAATGAAAGATCAAATGAGAACATTGTTACCTCCCACTTTCCACCTGTTTCACAAGCAAGCCCACAGGCTTCCTTAAACTAATGTCCAGAGGAAATATATTAAGGGACTGCTTCCCTTAGAATGTTGGGTGTGACCTCAAAAATGATTAAAGATCAATGATGATGCCTGGCAGAATATTAGAGGGGTTTAAGGCAGGAGGGAAAACATGGTAAAATAAAGGGGAAACCATAGAACTTGACTGGGTAGTTAATACACGTAGTGCTTGGTGCAATTTTTGGAGCATCTATATAAGAAATGAACTTCTTATTTAGGAATTTGTAAAATGTATTGGAGTATAATACAAAGAGTGAATATATCATTAATTTGCAGTGAAGTTAGTTATCATAAAAAGAACACAGCCGTATAATCAGCAACCAGGTAAAGATACAGAACATTACTGGTGCCAGGGAACCCCCTTAAATCCCTTGAACAGCTCTCTTCATTCCAAAAGAAATATCATAGCTTTTTTTTTTTTACTCCTTTTGAACCTTAAAAAAGGGAATCACATACTAGGTACTTTGTTTTCACTTTACATAATGAGATTCATCTACGCTATGCCACCATGTAGTGACTGTATTGATTTGAACTTTTAATAAAACAATGATTACAATTAATTATTGCAAATCATAGAAAATAATTCTATAAGTTGCCAAAATTTTAAGACGAATTTCCATCTGAGTGAACCAATGACTTTTTTTTTCTTTACTTCAAGTATGGTGTTGATGAATCAAAGAATTACCCTGAATGCTTTATACAAAATTATAATAAAAATTAAATACAATATCATATGAGCATAAGGATTTTTTTTCATGCATGTAGTAGTATAACTATAATGTAAAAAGAATGATTTTCATGTGTGGTCCATAGGATTCCTTTTGAATGATGGAACTTTTTGAAAATCTGGAGATCACCAACATAGATCACTCACTTGAAAACTTTCCATATTTACATACACAACATCTTGCAATTAATTTTAGAGTATCAGACCACCTGAAGGAATTCACAAATCTATTATGCTGAGATGAAGAACACTAACTTTAAAGTCATATTTTACCAACTTTAAGAAAATAAAAACAAAGAAAGACTCTTCAGGACAATACTGTCCTTCTTTTGTAGAGAAGAAAGTCATAGAGGTTTTTGTCACAATAGGTTTTAAAACATAGTAAGCAGGCAGAGAGTTTGCTTTTCTGGGTAGTTGAAATTAGGCCACCAAGGCTTAATTAGTCTTGCCTTTGGGTAGACTCAGATTTATCTTCTTGCTCTACTCGAGTCCAGATGCAGCATATTAGGATTCTCTTTCTCTTTACTGTCTCTCTCTCATACTCTTCTAACATGTAATTTTTTAAAAGTCTTTAGAAATTCTTAGATTCTTCTCATTTTATCACTGAATAATTTTGTGAAAACCAGATCAGTCAGGTCTAACTGTAGCTAACAGAAACTGCTTTAGCAGTACCTCTAGCAAAGACGTACTTAAAAGGAATTAAGTGCTAACAAATCAGTATTTGGACATCCTTGAATAATTCCAGAATCACATCGCAGAACTGACCACTAAACTGCCTGAAACAAAATCAAGAAACTAAAGAAAGGCACTGATATTCCAAATTGTGACTTCATGATCACAAAATGTTAGCTGGAATCTGGAGATCAGACAACTTTAGTTTGGGGAATGCTCCACCTGCTGTGATCCAGGCATGAAAAGGCTGGCTGCGGGCTCCGCTACACCAACCGTATTAATAGTAGGGCCCCTCTTCCACTTAGATTAGCTCTGAATTCAAGACTTAACATGAGTGCTCATGATCAGTAGAACCTCACTTACATCCAAAACTCCTGCCACAAGGAAGTCTGGGAAATGTAGTCTTTAGCAGTACTGAAGGAAGGCTACAAGGAAGCTGAATTTATGCTGAGCAAGATTATTTACTTTACCTGCCGCAGACATCTCCCAGTATTCCAACGGGGCTTCACGATTGTTAGCATGTGATTATGACAGGAACAGCAATAAAGCTTCAAAATAAACTTGATTTAAAGGCTGTTCCTTTTGTTTGTTTGTTTGTTTAAAGATTACATGATTTTTACATGTCAAGGCTGTTATATAATAGCAAATAAAGAAAGAATATACAATTGAGGCCATGTCTTCTGAATTTTACACAGTGTATAATAGAGATTGCTCACAATGTCTTACTATACTGAAATTATTTTTGCATTAAGTATTGTTTTAAATAAGAGAGCCTGAAATTGGCTCGGGCTAACTTTTTTCTTTTTCTTTTTTTTTTTTTTTTTTTTTTGGTAATGTGTGTGTGTGCACCATTTGCTATGCACATTCTACATATCTAGAGACAGGAAAATAGCAAAGCATTCTTTATTTTTTCTGTATTTAATTAAACTTTTAACTTAACTTCAGATGAGTATTGTACTGCAAATGCTACATTTTTTTTAACTTTGCCTCTATAATGCTCTATAATCGTGATGTCACATACCTATTCTCTGAAAGCAGATGTTTTGTTTTTAATATATAACAACAAGAGATCAGAATTAAAAAACAGACAAACAAACCAACAAAAAACTCTTTGGGGCTCCTGGGTGGCTCAGTCAGTTAAGCGTCAGACTTTAGCTCAGGTCATGATCTCACAGCTCATGAGTTCCAGCCCCACAGCAGGTCCTGTGCTGACAGCTCAGAGCCTGCTTTGGATTCTGTGTCTCCTTCTCTCTCTGTCCCTCCCTGCTCACGCACTGTCTCTGTCCCTCAAAAATAAAAAATAAAATGTTAAAAAAAAAAAAACCAAAAAACCCACTTTGAACTTCTAAGTAGGTGACCTAAGTGTCAGTCTGCTTTTGAACTCTGAGGAATGGCACTCATATTAGGTTTTTTGTTGTTGTAATTTATGCATAATAAAAATAATTCTGGTTAAAATCAATAGCTAGAAAATGCAGTTCAGCATGGTACAATATAGGGAAAAATAAGTTAGTTATTGAGGAAGGCATCATATGTCAACTATAAGGTGTCAGATACATCCTTATGTCCTCTGTTCATTAAAACTAAAAAAAACAAAAACAAAAACAAAAAATGAAAACCTCTTTGGTATGCTAATACAAAACGTTTTAGGACATATCCCTGTTAAATTAGCCACTATCCATTTAAGCCTCCTTAGTAGGTGATAATACTCTTTGACAGATGACCTCACTTAAAATGCAATTCCATCCAGAAAGCTAGGAAAAGGTGCCATCTTACCCCTAAACTACACGTGTATAACCTTTGTTAAAGCAAGATTATAGACAATAATATAACAAACATAAAAAATGTGGAGGTGTAATATAAACTAAATATGCCCAGATCCTCAATTTTATATATATATATAAATGTCTCTGCATTTCTCACGATCGTGTCTTCCTCTCCACCCCTGCTGTGCTCCAGCTCCGACTGTCAGTGATCAGTCAGCCTCTGGCAGGAGATACCACATTAGAAGAGCACTAGCCAGCCAGGCTGGCAGCTTGGTCCCACCTCTGCCCATTTCTGGCCAGTCTCATCCTGAGCATCTGTGGGGTGGAGGTGTGTCTGTCTGTATGGATGTGTTGTGGGAGAGTCAGAAGGCAGGGGGGACATAACAGAACACTCCTTTCTTCCCAGTGTCATTGTAATTCTTTTCAACTGCTTCCTACTATCAGAAAACACCAGCAAGCTCTCCGGGGAGTAATGGTAGACGCCTAGCTGAAATGCTGGCTTTCTAGCTCTATCACCTGGAGCCAATCACAGCCGTTCTGACCATCAGAAAGGCTATTTATCCTTAAATAAAGAAACTCTACCTTCGAAGCTTTTGTAAGAATTACATAATTGCATGCAACATAGGTAAAAACGGCAAGCCTCAAGGTCCACAGCAAGTAGCTTCTCCATACATAGTCCCTTTCTGTCTTCACCAACTGTCACCAAACTGTGTTTGCTCTCCCCCTAGTGGCAGACCCCACACTCACATTTGCATAAATTACTCCCATCAAACACTTTCTTCTTGCAACAATCCGCCCAGAAGGTCAAAAGAGAAGACAATATTGTGTCCACATTAAATACTGTAGAAGACAAAATGCAGACTTACAGAAATAAAAAGAGTACGAATACTAAATAGGATGCTTCCCTCAGAAAAGACTATTAAAGTGAGAAAATAAACAGCATAATTACAGAGAAGGAAGAACACGTGCTGCTTGCCCAGCCTGGATATAATTTTTGGTTCTGGTTGTCACAGTTACAAGTTAAGTAGCATTATGTTGTTCATGCTTAATTTACTTCTGAGCTACTTAAAAGGACCAACTCTTAGTGTGTTTGTTTTGTGAACACACATCTGTTGATGCTGCCTCCATCTTACAAACCACAGAAGTTGATGATTACAGAGTCAATCCTCTGCTTGGAAATAAGACTGCCTTCAAAGAAAACGTTTGTTGTATATATTGCAAAAACCTCCAGTAATTTCAAATATTGCAAACCATGTTGTTTTTTATAGCCAGATTTATTTTTTTTTTTTAGCGTGCTTTTTTGGTCAACTGTTAAGCATTAGCCACAAAGTGACTTCTTCATTCTTATTGTACATAAGGTTGACAGAGTGTTACCTATCCATTCACGTATGCTCTTATTTAATTTTATGAACACACTAAAACCAACATTTAGCATTTTTCTAGTGGGTGCAAATGGACTTTCTATTTACTTGTGACTTAAAAGTTGGAGTCTCTTAGGGAAAGTAAATTTTTACCTCATATATCTTTGAGAGATGAAGAGATTTTTGTAACACCTTTTGTATCTATATTCAAATATCTCTTAACACCATGAAAAATTTATATTGATTAATTTATCTAATGTTTATTAAGTAAAAGTTTCCTGAAAAAATTTTCTAAGACATAATTAATGATGAATTTGTAGATTAGCTATTTACTGGTGAATTTATTTCCATTTTCCTCCTTTTTAACTTTGCTTATCTTCGTTTGTTGTCTTTCACAGATAAGAAACATTCAGGTCAGCAACATCAATAGATTTTATTACCAAAAAACTCCAGATGTTATCATCACCTATTCTGTCAGTTTAATTAGAAATATTGTGGGGCGCCTGGGTGGCGCAGTCGGTTAAGCGTCCGACTTCAGCCAGGTCACGATCTCTTGGTCCGTGAGTTCGAGCCCCGCATCGGGCTCTGGGCTGATGGCTCAGAGCCTGGAGCCCAAAAATAAATAAACGTTGAAAAAAAAAATTAAAAAAAAAAAAAAAAAGAAGTATTGAAATGCGCTCTATCCCTGTTGAGCTTAAGACTGTGGAAAATCGCTTGTTTTCCAAGTTGTTCACATGCTTATACAGCTACCACTTTGAAAAATGAATCCTTTTTCACATTTTAATGGGACGAGAGAAGAAGCGAACTTTGGGCATTTTTATTTCAAACAAATAACCTAGGATGTTTCAGTAGAGACTGATCACATTTAACATTGATTTTAATGGTACGGTACAGATCATGGTATTATATTAGTGGCATAAGCCCTATTTTTTCTCCAGCAAAATAGGACAGTTAGCTCTCAGTATGTTACACTAATAAGTGGACTGAAAAAATTACAGGTGGTTTACTTTAGGACCAAATTTGTTATTTAAAGACCAAATGGTTTATTTTCTTTCATAAGTAATACTTCAGGGCAGTGATCTCGACATTGTCCTTTAGAAACCCTAGCTGATACCTTTTTTTCCTCTTCAGTGAGTGACTTCCAAGATCCCCTGGGCAGCATTATCTCAGTCTGCCAGAAAGGGGAGGGCACATCAGACCTGCAAGTGGTACAGCATTTCCACTAGAAATGAGCCAGAGCTCAGTCCCATGGCCACAGCTACCTGTGGAGGGAAAACGGAACAGGCTAGTTATATGCCTGTGAAGAAATAAACATATGTGATGAATAGCTACTAGCCTTCTCTGCAATAGCCTGACCGCTAGTAATCAAATATCCATTTGTATATTCCTTCCCACACATGGAACAAGCTGACTCTCCTTTTTAAGGAGAAAACCTGAGGTCCTTTTTGGCTCAAAGTCCAGAATTACGTGGTAATGTGTAGATATCCCCATCACGTTCAGAAGCAAATCCTATAGCCAATACTTTGAAAAGACAAATTATGTCTTCTATTCCAGTATGGATCATTGGGATCACTGGAGAAGTTTGCTTTTTCACCCTCTGGTAGAAATTTGCAGAACCCCCAGCAATTCTGGCTAGTGAGCTCTTTGTTGTCAGTTTTCTTCTTAGCCACATCTGAACAGGGTGTTTAGGAGTACACCTGCTTTTGTAGTTGCTCAGATTTTGCAGGCTGATTCTAGCTTACGGAAATTGGGAAGCCTGAATTGGTTTTAAGACTCGAACAATCTAAACTGTGTTAGAACATAGGGATGATTTCCTTGGCGTGAGTAGTGGTTTTTCTAAAATTAATTAATCATTCTATTTGTGTCAGTGACTTTCATGTGCATGAATCACAGAAACAGTTCTTCCCAGATAGTTTCCAACTCTAATTATTTTGGTCTGTCTTCAATATACCTGCTCAAATTAATAGCAGCTATCCAGCAACATTGAGTTCATCTAAAGAATAGGCTTAGATAGGAAGGCACATTTTTCTATGAATGACTTGGTGAAATATATAAATGATTTCTACATTGTACTTCTAATTCTAAGCTATATTTTGAATTAGCAAAGCTGATAAAAAAGAAAAATTTTGAATAATTTCAGTGCTATATAAAAAGTTCAGTTCAAATAGGCAAAGAATCATGCATACGCATGTATATACAGAATAAATGTTTTATAGCTATTTAAACATGTGCATTTACACAATGATTGTAGAAGATCTGATTAATATTCTCTCTAATTAAACTTATATTTTTCTCAGAGGGCATATGTATCTCACTGTGTGCACCGGTATGCACACACGTAAGTCTAAATCAAGCTGGAGAAGACCAGCACATTTCATTTAAAATATTCTTTAATTCTCTATTGCTGCCTTAAATTGGAAAACAAGTAATTTAATGGAATGAAGTCACTGAAGCTACAAGACTGATAGAGGACTAAATAGTAAATATTAAAAATACTATCAAATAAGGGAAGAATATGTTTGATAGGCTTGGATCCTAGGTATAATAAATGGTAAGTTAGGATTTGAGATAATCAAAATTATATATTTTGGATACAATATTTAGGATACAATAAATAAAGTCCTGGAATAAGCACAAAAATAGAGGCTTTCATACACACAGATGTACATGTACTACATACACACAATTATGCAAAACAAATTCATCATATACAAAATTGGCTCAAACAAAACCATACAAAAATCTATTTTCTTCCCATAGACAATATTTCCAAAATGTCTCCTAACTTACCAACAAGGAAATTAGTCTTTCTTATGGGTTGTAATAAGGAAACCATGCCCAAGGAGAGCAATTTAAGTTCAGAGAATGCCATTTTCATATTGTATTCCCTCATGAAAGTCTGCATTGCATTAAAATGTCAGGGTTGAGAACTGTGACTTTGAAACCAGGAATTCATTTTTCTGGCTTCAAATGCTGGTTAGAAAAATTGCCTTGGAGTTCTTATTAATTTAAAATCCTTTACTTAATTATTTTCTAGTGATTGATGCTTATCATATAATTTAACTCATTGAAGGATGTCAATAGCTAGTTAAGACATCTTCTCTACAATATTTCAAAAACTAATTTATGGTATTTTGTGTTAGCATACTAAAGACAGACGTACAAAATAACTGATGATGAGAATGTGTCCTTGCCCAGAACAACCTGGGAGTTTGCAGCATCCAAAATAAGAAAAAAATGTATCTATCTATATCTATATCTATATCTATATCTATATCTATATCTATATCTATATCTATATCTATATCTCCCAATTGGTAATCTACAGGCTCAAGTAAGACAACAGATGACTATAAATAAAATTATACTGTAGAACATGATACAAGGAGACAGCCAAGAGTGAAATTCCTCTGAAGCACGCAACAAGAGAATTTGGACATTGGAAAGACTTAAGTTCTAATTGCTGATTCACTTACTGCAACCTAAGTGATTTTTTATTTCCTAAAGCAGGAGTTCTAACTCTGGGTCTCAGTATCTTGATCTACAAAATGAGAATAATAACACTAAAACATACTTAGTAACTCTTATTTAGCTCAAAGTAGTGTAAGTGAACACACACGTGAATATAATCCAGAGCAGTATTACAGTTTAATTTTCACACCAGAGTGTATTCGTTTTTCTGAAGTATATATGCAAACCTCATGTGTTCTCTTCCTGGATATGTGAGGATCAATTATGTCCCTGAGTTTGGATCCCAGGAGAGAAAGAAGATCCTCAATTTCCTATAAAGATGTTCCTGGGAAGTATCAGAAATGCCCAAGTTTGAGGCCATGTTAGTCTATGAATTGCCCCAATACTGATATTAAGATTGGAGTATGCACTTTCATATGTACACACAATGTGTTTCTTTCCTGAATAATATCAGAGCATTCTGAATACATGGTTCCTGAAGCACTGTGACCTGAAAAAAGTATGATGTTCTGGGGCTACTAAAGGACTCAGAAAGGAGAGTTTCATTGATGTAACAAGATGACAGCAATAGGACATGAGCAGCAATCCTTGAAGAGAAAAATACCGAGCAGAGAGGCTGTTCTTGGCTGCTTCTCCAGTATCCATTTCCCCTTTCTCTCTTCTTAATAAGCCCTGGATTTCCAGAAGGTAACCCCTGACTAGACTCACTCATTTGGCATATGCCAAAACCCCTTAGCTGCAGTGACTGGAGTAAGGGTGGTCACTTTAGCCACAAACACTTGTCCTGCTTCAAATCAGGCAAAGGAAGATTCAAGATTTGTTGTTGATAAAGGAAAAAAAGTCAGCTCTTTCTCTGTGAAGAAAGCCTGTAATCCTTGGATTGCCAGGAGTCATCTTCTTACCTTAAGGACAAAGCCAGTTCAAATTGGAGGGCAAAGCTGAGATTCACAGAAAAGCCTCATTCATGAGCCTCTGCTCCATGATCTTTGGTCATGTGGACAAATCCCAGTTTTAATTGCATTTTCTATATCTTGCTACTGAAACAATCATAACTGATACACAAGGGTAATAAATCTGCCACAAAAATGTTATAATTCATGTCATCTAATGAAATCAGACTTATGGTGATTAATTTAAAAATGGTTGTCTATGAGGTAGAGAAAGATGTTAAGAATTGAAAAAAAAACCAATATGTAAGTGCGTAGTAAGAGAAGAGCAAAGAAAATTTGCAAAGTCAAAAGTCAACCGTATTCATAGTAACATTAGTTTTGATAGCCACGAGATGGTAGCACCCTAGAGGTCCATGGGCAGATGAATGGATAAAGAAAATGTGGTGTATTTATGCAATAGAATACTATCCAGCCTTAAAAGAAGACGAAAATCCTGCCAGAGGCTCCTACATGGATGCACATGAAGGATATTAGGCTAAGAAAAGTAAGCTGGTCACAAAAAATAGATACTGTATTATGCCACTCATAAGAGGTATCAAAAATAGTCAAACTTACAGAGACAGAAAGTAGAATGAAGGTTGCCAAGGGCTGGGGAAGGGAGAAGTGGGGAGAGCTGTTGTTCAATGGATATTGAGTTTCAGTTCTGCAAGATGAAAAAGTCCTAAAGATGTGTTTGCACAACCATGTGAACACAGTGAACACTACTGAAATGTACACTTAAAAATAGTTAAGATGGTAAATTTTATGTTATGTACTTTTACCACAATTTAAAAAAAAAATGGCCCTGGACCGGGGCGCCTGGGTGGCTCAATCGGTTGGGTGTCCAACTTCGGCTCAGGTCATGATCTCACAGTTTGTGAGTTGGAGCCCCACGTCAGGCTCTGTGCTGGCAGCTCGGAGCCTGGAGCCTTCTTCAGATTTTGTGTCTCCTTCTCTCTCTGCCCCTACCCAACTTGTGCTCTTTCTATGTCTCTCAAAAAATAAATAAATGTAAAAAAAAAGGCCCTGGAGGGAAGGGAGAATGGAGATAGCTTACTTAATAGGTATGGAGTTTTCTTTTGGGGAGAAGAATGTTTTAGAACTAGATAGAGGTGGTGGCTGCACAACATGGAGAGTGTACATTTTTTTAAGTTTATTTATTTTGAGAGACAGAGAGTGCAAGAGTGGGGGGTGGGCAGAGAGAGAGGAAGAGAGAGAATCCCAAGCAGGTTCCACACTGTCATCACAGAGCCCGACTTAGGGCTCGAACTCACGGAACCGTGAGACCATGACTTGAGCCGAAATCAAGAGTTGGACCCTTAACCAACTCAGTCACCCAGGTGCCTGAGAAAATGTACATTTTTAATGGTTAATTTTATAATATGTGAATTTCACCTCAATAAAAAACTAAAGAAAAAAAAGGTGTTTATGAAGCTTATGCAAAGTAGGAGCAAAGTTCACACATACTTAAAGTGTACTGAGGTCCAACCAAAATATAATGGCTTTACATGTACTATAATCATTTATTTATCACAAGCCAATGGTGTAGGTGCTATTATCATCTGTATTTTACAGAAGAGTGAAAAGAAACAATCTTCCAAGAACACACAGATCACTCCACTGAGGATTCAAGAGAAACCATCTTCACTAATATCTAACATCTTCACTTCTTGAAAAACAAATGGTTTCCAGAGATATTTCACTTACTGAAGACATTCTTCCAGATTCAGCCCATGGGATTCTTAATTATAAATCACATGTTTATTTAAGTTGCTTGAATGAGTCTCTGTTCTTTGCAACCAAATGACCCTACCTAGATCTCAACTTGTTGGAGAGGGGCTATGGAACCAGATAGAGTCCTTGTGCTCAGAACAGGAACCAGGAATCAGGCTCAGACTATCGGCAAAGTAGAAGTGATACTGAGTAAAAACAGGAGAGGATGGAGAGAAATGGGACCTGGGAAGAATCAGCTGGGCAGAATGTTTGTTTCAGCTTGAGGAAGAGAAAGCTGTAGGAGACTGAAATGAAGATTAGCCCGATGGTCGAATTTAAATCTCAGAAATTCCAGATGGAACTCTCACTAATAGTCCCTGGATACAAGAATAGATTACTTTTGCCACCGACTGCACGTGCAAAAGTTTTCATATTGTTCAGGTAGGGAACTATTGTTTTCGCTATGCTATTTTCTTTCAGTTTTATTAGTTACAGGTTCATAATCTGTCATCCTGTTAAGAATGTGAGGTCTTGGAGTTAGAATACTTTGAGTCTAATTTGCCACTTTCTAGTCAAACCATTTAGATATGTCACTGGGTAGCAGTTTCCTCATATGTTTAATGGAGATAAAAATACTTTCCTTGACTCATGTGGAAAAGGATAAAATGTAAAACATGTAAATTAACCACCCCAGCACCTCATTGGTGATTCCAAGTGGTTCACTATTATGTTACCATAATAACCATGATGACTATTTTGTATGTAACATATCTAACCACATAGAACAAATTCCTAAAATAACACTGCTCAGGGAAAGCAAGCTCCATTTTTCCTCATATATACTTATTTTAAATAAGTTTCTCCTGAAAAACATTCATGGTGATTGACTTTTCAGGAACTCTGAATTTTAACATTAAATTGCTTCTGGACAACTGTTAATTTAATTTAAATATTTGAAGTTTACTGAGACTTAGAGTCACCTTCTCATTAATATCACAAACATAATCCTGCTGATTATACTTTTACTTCAGACCAAGTTTCCTTTTACTCATGTATTTTTAATTTTATTATTATTTATTTATTTTTGAGAGACAGAGAGTGGGAGAGGGGCAGAAAGAATGGGAGACATAGAATCTGAAGCAGGCCCCAGTCTCCGAGCTGTCAACACAGAGCCTGAGAGCCTGACCTGAACCAGGGCTCCAACTCACCAACTGTGAGATCATGACCTGAGCTGAAGTCAGACCCTTAACCGACTGAGCCATCCACACACCCCTCCTTTTACTTATTATGCACTTGCTGTTTCTTTTATCACTTTAAACTTTTAATTGTAGCACTCAGGAGGGCATTGCTGTCTTCTTCCAACTTTGCAATTAACATTTAGCTCTCCCTAATTGCTGTGCCCACATACTTTCCTCTCCTTCAACGACAACACCCTAACTCTTTTCTCTCTGATGTCTTTCCTCACCACAAGCTATATGCACCATTATCTCCTTTTCTACTGGTGGGAAATCTGCTCTTATGTCAGCACACCTTCTTACTCTTTTCTCTGCCTCCTGACTGATGTTATAGACTCTGGGATTTTGGTTCTCCAAACCTTGGTTCTTCATAACCAAAGCCAAGATTTTGGAATCTCAGAAGACCTTTTCTGGCTCAAGAAAAGCAAAAGCATATAGAACATTGTTTTCAAAACTCTTGCCTCTCTTATAAAGGTATAAAATCTGTGTAGCGTGAAGGGTATGTGTGTATTATGTGTATGTGAATGTGTTCTAAATGGCACTTGTCTGCCTTAATATAATTACCTAAGTCTCCTTTAATTACTGCAAGTATTCTATGCCTTTTTCCACCCTTTTACTTATAAGTTATGTGTATTTTCTTTTCTTTTCTTTCTTTCTTTCTTTCTTTCCTTCTTCTTTTTTTAATGTGGGGATTCTTCTTTACAATATACATGCTGGGTCTTGCTTTATAATGCAATCTGACAATCTTTGCTTTTAACTAAGATATTTAGATAATTTTAATTTAATGTATTTATATATGTGTAAATTTATATTACCTTGCTATTTATTTTCTATTTGTCTCATCCATTCTTTCTCTTTTCCTCTTTTTCTATCTTTAGATTAACCAGTATTTTTTTATGAATTCATTTTATCTCTGTTTCTTTCGTTATTTTCTTGCTTGGTCTAGGGTTTATAGTGTACAACTTTAACATGAAGGTATAGTCCACCTTCATGTGCTATTATATCACCAAAAACATCGTGTAAGGATTTCACATCTGTATACTTCCATTTCTCTTCTCCTGGCCTTTGTGACATATTTTAATGTCATATATTTTATGCTGCACATGTTATAAACCCCAAAACACATTACTATTATTTTCACTTAAGCAATTACCTTTTAATGAAATTTAAATAATAAAAAAGTCACATATTTATCCATGTAGTTATTTCCAGTGTTTGTTACTCCTTTGTGTAGATCCAGATTTCTCCATGCTATCATTTTCTTTCTGATTGACAGGTGTGCCAGTGAGGAGTTCCTTTCGTTTTTTTATGTCTGAAACAGACTCTTTTTTTTTGGTTTTCCTCTGCAAAATTTACTTTTGCTGGATCTAGAATTCTATGTTGCCAGTATATTTTTTCTTTCAGTATTTTAAAGATGCTGCTTCAATTTCTTCTTGCTGCATTACTCCCAGTAAGAAATCTTCTATCATTTTTAGCTCCATTTTCTGTAACATAATTTTTCCCCCCTTCTGGCTGCTTTTAAAATTCTATATCACTCATTATCAACAATTTGATTATGTGCTTTGGTTAATTTTCTTTATGTTTCTGTGATTAAGATTTATTGAGCTTCTTGGAATACATGACAACATATTTTATCAAATTTGGAAAATTTGTAGCTATTATTTCTCAAATATTTTTTCTGCCTCCTTGTTCTCTCCTTTCTTTTGGAAATCGCCTTTATACATATACTAGGTTTCTTGAAGTTGTCCAAAGTTCATTTTTTACAATTTTATTTTTTGTTTTTTTCTGAGTATTTCATTTTGGAAGGTTTCTGTAGCTGTGTCTTCAAGTTCTCGAATTCTTTTCTCCTTCAATGTCAGATCTGCTGTCAATGACACACAGTGTATTTGTCATCTTCGAAGTTCTATTTGGGTCTTTTTATTATCTTAATTATATCTCTACTTAAGTATTTTAGCACAACTGTTTTTATATCCTTTTCTACTAAAGCTAACATGCATGTCCATTCTCAGCCTTAATTGCGTGGTATTTTCCCCCCTTTTAAGGCTTATGTTTTCTTGAATTTTTTTTAATGTTTATTTATTTATATTTAGAGAGAGAGCGATAGTGGGAGAGGGGCAGAGAGAGAGGGAGAGAGAGAAACCCAATCAGGATCTGCACTGTCAGCACAGAGCCTAACATGGGGCTTGATCTCATGAACCTTGAGATCATGACCTGAGCCAAAATCAAGAGTCGACACTTAACTGACTGAACCACCCCCATTTTCTTGAATCTTTGCATACTTGATCATCTTTAATTGGATGCCAGACATGTGGATTTTACTTTGTTGGGTGCTGGATTTTTTTTTTATTCCTACAAATATTTTTTTAATGCTTATTTTATTATTTATTTTGAGAGAGAGAGAGAGAGAAAGAGACATAGTGGCAGAGGGAGAGGAAAGAAAGAATCCCAAGCAGCCTCCATGCTGAGTGTGGGATTAGCAGGGCTCCATTCCATCACCCTGAGATCATGCCCTGAGCTAAAATCAAGAGTCAGAGACTTAACCGACTGAGCCACTCAAGTGCCCCATATTCCTAAAAATATTCTTGAGTTTCATCCTGGGATACACTAAGTCACTCACAAATAGTTTGATCTTTTTGTGCCTTGCGTTTTAAGTTTGTTTTACAGGACTAGAGTAGTATTTAGTTTAGAGTGAATTATTCACTACTGTTAGACCCCTCTCCATTCTCTACCTGTGAATTATAAAATTTTCTAGTCTGACTGGTGGGAATAAGCACTATTCCTGGCCTTGTGTGAGTACCATGTGCACTTTCTTTAATACTTTCACGTTTCTGTCCTCCCTGTGAATAGTTTCCCCAGACATGTCAATTGATCACTGTTCTTCTGACTACATCTAAACACCTTTTTTTGCCTTTAAAAAAAATATTTATTTATTTTGAGAGAGAGAGAGAAAGAGAGAGAGAGAGAGCAAGCAGGGGAGAGGCAGAGAGACACAGACAGACAGAGAATCCCAAGCAGGCTATGCAGCTGTCAGTGCAGAGCCTGAAGCGGGGCTCAAACCCACGAACCATGAGATTATGACCTGAGCCGAAACCAAGAGTTGGACACTTAACCGACTGAGCCACCCAGGTGCCCCTATGTCTAAAGACCTTTTAAGAGTTCTCTTGTGCATTGTGTAGCTTTCTTCTCCTATTCTCTATTGTGAACGCTAAGTGATTTTGTTTTGCCTTTTTCTAATGGCCAATGATGGGCATATTTTCATATTTTCAAATGTGTATTTTCCATCTGTATATCCTCTCTGTGAAATGTCTGCATATATCTTTTGCCCATTTTCTAATTAGAATATTTTGTTTTCTAATGTTGACATTTGAAAATTCTTTATATATTATAGATAAAAGGATTTTTTTAGTCAGATATGTGACTCCAAAATATACTCTTCTGTCCTTTCTTGTAACAGAGTAAAGCTTTTTAATTTTGCTGAGATCCAATTTATCAGATTTCTCTTTTATGGATTGTGATTTGGTAACAAGCTTAAAAATTATTTGCTTACCCATAGGTCCCAAAGATTTTCTCCTTTTTTTTTTTTTTTTAGAAAATTTATGGTTTTTAATTCTACATTTATGTTCATGATTCATTTTGAGTTAATTTTTGTATAAGGTGTGAGATTTGCGTTGAGGTCTGTTCTTTTTTCTTATGGATGCGCACTTGCTCCAGCATTATTTACTGAAAAGGCTCTTTACCACTTGAACTGCATTTTCATCTTTGTCAAAAATCAGTTGAACATATTTTATGGGTCTGTTCTGAGTTCTCTGTTAGGTTGTATTGGCCTATGTGTCATCAAATTATGATTTGATGATAGTAATTGGGTTGCCTCATCTTAAAATGGCATTTTTTTTTTCACAGAAATGAGGAATGATCTGTGCATCAGAAAGAGATATACATACACATATACATATACATATGTATATGCATACACATATACATTTACATTTACATATTCATATACATACACATAAGAGATAGGATCAAAAGAAGTAGTTTCTTCTTATGGAAAATAATTACACAAAATAAGTGTGCTGATCATCTTTCCTCTTATGCTTTTACAAAACAAAATTACCCTATAAATCTGATGCACTTTGTATATAACACTATTCCTTCAGAATCCTTATGTTATTTTTAATAAACTTAATTTAAATAAAGTCACATGGAAAGTATATAGTGTAATAACGTACAGCTTAATAAATCTTCAGAAATGAAACCATAAGGTAACTGGCACCCAGATAAAAAAATGAACTTATTATCCAAACCCCCAAAACTCCTTTTATTGTCTTCCAGCTACAGTGCCCAAGTTTATGCACTCTCCTCACTTACAATAGCATATAATGTGCATAATATGTGTGTACACTTTGTGTTAGGCTCCATTCACTCAAATTATATTTGTGAGATTCCTCCATGTCATCACTTTGTGTTACTATGTGTAATCATCCTTTCATGTCATTGTGGGTAAGTGTGGTTTACTCATTGTTATTATGGTACCCTATTCCATTGGATGAATACACCACGATTTATACATTCCAGTATATCTGAACATTGGAAGTGATTTCAAGTTTGTGGCTATTGAGAAATTGCTGATATGAGTATTCTTGTTCATGACATTTTGTGTATAGACATGTTCAAATCAATATTTACAAATCAAATCAACAGCAGGTGCCATTCTTTTCAATAAGTCTTCATCAAATATATATTTCTGTTTTGTACAAGTTATTTGTAGAAGTTTTCTTTCAGGTTAAGGAAGTATCCTTCTATTCCTGATTGTTAGAAGTTTTTTTTTTTTGTGGATTGATTTAGAGGGTACACTGTAGAAAATGTATTGGATTTGTCAACTATCTTTTCCTTTTTTTTTAATGTTTATTTGCTTTGAGAGGGAGAGAGAGAGAGACAGAGCGTGGGTGGGGGAGGGGCAGAAAGAGAGATGGAGACACAGAATCTGAAGCAGGCTCAGGGCTGTCAGCAAAGAGCCCGACTTGGGGCTCGAACTCATGAACCATGAGATGACATCAGACGCTTAACCCACTGAGCCACCCAGGTGCCCCTCAACTATCTTTTCTGTAACTGTCAAGTTGATTGAACAAGTTTGGTCCTTTTTTTTAATGTGATTAATTGTATGGACTATTTTTTCTGTTAAACCAACCTTTCAATCCTAAAATAAACATTAGTTTGTCAGTTTTTCATATATGTGTGTGTGTGTGTGTGTGTGTGTGTGTGTGTGTATCACATATATAGTAAGTTTTAAGGAAATGTTCATACTATATATATATATATATATGTATATATATACTTTAAGCACATATATATTTCTAAATTTTATGGTTATTCTTTTGCTGAGATTTATTTTGCATTTACTTTGCTCAGCAACATTTGTTAGTAATTTTCTTCTTTTAAATTCCTTTTTCAGGCTTAATTGACCCGAGAAACTTAGGAAGTGTTCCTTAGTGCATTTGTGTGACATTAGAATTATTTTAGGAGTCATATCATCGTTCCATTTGCTTTAACTTTTTTCCAATTTCCATTATATTTCCTTCAATGGCCCTTTGGTTATTTACTGGTATTTTGTTTCATTTCTGACCCATTGAGAATTTTCTGATTATCTCTGATTAATTTCACTATAATCTGAGACCATGCTCTCAATAATTTAAATTATTTTTTTTAATGATGCAGGGTATAGTTAACTTGGGGAAGTACAATATATGCTCTTGAAAAGAATCCACATACTATCTGTATGTCTAAAAATTTGAATTTCTTAATTACAATAAAGTCTTCTACATATTTCCTCATTTTTTGTTTTTTATTACAATATTCCATTATGATTGTACATTTGTCTGGCTCTTTTTGTTTCCTGTCAATTTTTATCCTTCATATTTTGAATCTGTGTTATAAGCGTATAACAATTTAAAGCCTTCTTGCTTTAAGTCCATTTTGTCTGGTGTTTGGCTTTCTTCTAATTAGTGTTTTCATGATTTGTTGTTTTCCATCTTATTACTTCAATCACTCTGTGTTCTTATATTCAGTAGATATCTTTGATTGAATTCCAGACATTGTGTTTCTAAAATATTATAGTAATTTGTGTAATATGTTTCATATGTTATTTTCTGTAGCTAGAAAAGCTCTTTCATTTCATAGCTCACATAGAGAAGTGGCTGATCATCTTAATCTTACCACACATTATGACAAATCAAAGCTGGGTTGAAGTTCAAGTAAGGCTCAATCCATCTCTGATTCATACTGCTTCCCAGGTTTTGTTCTGTTTTGGTTTTGTTTTTGTTTTCAACTAAGAGTACTATGTATTCTGTGCATCTTTCTTCTACCAGTAAAAACCTCTAGTCTCTATCCTCCTGAGAATGGTGAACACTCTCATGTTCTTCAAAATTTTTCTGCTAAACTTTTACCCCTGCACTCCATGTAGCTTCAGCATTTGGCAAATGTACCGAAGGAAATTTAGCTACGTACTTGAGTCTCTAAATTCCCGTCCATAATTCTTCTGTTTTCCCTGTCCTTTCTCATCCAGCTGCTTTAAATGCCTGAGTCTAGTAGACGCCCCAGGCTGTAAGCACTGAAGAGCCACCCCTTATCTCTGAATCTTCCTCCCTTCAGAATTCTCTCTAGTTCTTTTTACTTCAACAACTCTCTACTTCCTTCAAACAGATTCTTTTTCTGAATTTTATGCTATATGTGTTTTATTCATTTTTATTTTATTTTATTTTATGTATTTGATTTATGTTTATCTATACTAGATGGGAATTCTGGTCCACTGATAACTACTCTCTCCACATTGGGGCTAAAAGTCCCTACCATAGACATGTATATGTAACAATATATGAAGTTCATATTTTTCTTTCATCTTCTCCTGGAAAGGCATGCTCTTTTCTAGATTTTAGCTGTGTTTTGAACTTTCATCTACTCCATTATAATATAATTATTGTTTTACACTCTCCTTATTTGTCTAGACGCAACCACATTTACAATATATCTGATGCATTACTGTTAAATCGTGGGCTCTCCTTCTGGGACCCTTTTTCCTCTCTGCATGATAAATATGAATTACAACTAAGTGATTTTTCTGCTATGTAACTGCATGAGTGTCTAAGTGTCACTTTATTCAAATTTGAAACCTAAATGAGAAATAGACAAGTGTAAAAAATATTAATGGGCACAAGCCCTCAGAGTTGGTTTCAGAACAAAAGACAAGTCATATTCAAAATTAAACACAATATTGTTTGTCTATGTCTTTGGTCCGGGAGCTTTGGTGTTAGTTTGCAACTCTGAGACTCCATGAACTTAAAAGCCAACTTTTTTCTCATCTTTTTGTGAAACCAAAGCTAATGACGCTGCTCTTTAAAGTGCAGCTGAATCCATGTTAATAGAGTGCAGATTATTATGGAAGCTATAATAATCACAGAGAAATTGATAATGACTTGAATCAGTGTCTGGCTTGTTAATTGTAAAAGCTTTTACTATAAAAAGAAATTATTTAACAACTGCACTTAACTAGTTATGAAGTTTTATTAGAAATGGAGATTAATGGTTCCTATGGTGTCTAGTGCAGGATATAAAACATCATCGTGTATAAAATAAAACTGTGGTATTAAGATGTTGATAATCTATAACTAGGTAAAGATTTGGAAACCATAATGTTTCACTTTGCCTTCATGTTTCATATATTTAAATGATTTTATTGACAAGAATACAGTGAAAGAAGCTTTGTGACTAACAGAACCGAATATTCAAGTATTATCCTGTCCAACACATAAGATTCACTGAAATAAATTATATCTCGATTCTACCGGCTCAAACATTTTAGAATCCCCTTTAATATAGAATAAATTGGATACTTTTCTATTACTTAGAAAGCTTAAAATTTGAAGTCTCTCAGGACAAGCAATTCACTGACAAAACTTCTCTTAGTGTAGCTTCCTGATATTAGACTTTTACAGGAAAATATATTTTAATAATGAAAAGTAAGTGAGGAGGTAAGAAACATGTATTGACCAGTTTTTGTTTGCTCTACAGTACATGAAGTACTTTATATACACTCTCTGATTTAATGCCTCCAAACCTATGAAATAGACATTGTTATTTTTATTTTCAATATGTGACAATAGCAACAAAGAAAGGCAATTTACAGCTAGTAAGTGTGAAGCTCTAATTTGAAAAGAGGTGTGTCTAAATTTTTGCACCCAGTAAGCATTATATGTGAAAGTAACAGAGACAAACAGAAGGTGGAAAGATTCAAAGAACAGGGGGCAATGAGTGCAGAAAAACAGCCTCAATATCTTCACAACCTCCTGTGAAGCAGCTCTCTAGATCCCAGAAATCCAAGGATCGTTTGTTTATTTTTTTCCACATTTTTTTCTTTCAGTTTTTTTATACGGTCCATTTACTCCTTAGAAGCATCCATCAAGAATGAACTAAAAGAAGTGGAGTGGAGAAAGAAAGAGAAAGACACACACACAGAGAAGAGGGAGTGTGCGTGTGCTTTGGGTATATTTAATGGAGTTCATATGACTACAGTATTTACTACCACCCTAATACCAAGAATTAACTTCAGTTGCTTCTCAGGGGCTTTGCATCCTGTAACTAGATGAGGTCCAGTAGGTTGGCACGGGCATATAAGGTAGACAGCATTTCAGGCTATGGTAAGGATTATTGAGTTTATTCTAAGTGATGGCTAATTTACAGTTTCACTCCTGTGAAATCTTTTGTGCTCTACACAATGAAAAAACAATAAAGAAAAGAAAAGAGGATATAAAGAAAATGAGCAAAGGAGAAAAAAGAATAGGAAATTAAAGGGAAAAAAGGAAAGGAAACCAAAAGAAGAGAAAACTGACAGGCACAAGGCATTTTTATACCATCAATATGTCATGGACAAAGAGCAAACTTTTTCCTCCTCACTCTGCTTTTTTTTTTTTAAGTTTATTTATTTTGAGAGAAAGAGAGAGGGACAGAGAGAGACAGGGAGAGAAAGAGAGAGAGAATCCCAAGCTCCACAGTGTCAGCACAGAGCCCAACTTGGAGCTTGAAGTCAGGAACAATGAGATTATGACCTGGGCCAAATCTGGAGTCTTGACACTGAACCGACTGAGCCACTCAGGTGTCACTCTGTTGTGCAAGGAAGTTTCTAGCTGAAACTATTGAGTCATTTGTGAGAATGGATGCTGACGTTTGCCTTATCAGAGAGTGATTAATCAATCTACAAAACAATATAAAAGAAAGAGGAGAGAATATTATGAAGTTGGAATTAGTGTTTTCAGAGAGAAAAAGATGTTTTGGATGAAATCCAAAATGTTAGTCAGGGCTGGGGACTTCTGTAATGTTTAGGACTTCAAGGAAGTTAGCAAAGGTAGGTGGACTTTTAACATATTTGGCTCTGTGGCAGGTTGTATACTTTCTTTTATTTGCGAACTTATTTGCCAACTTATTTCAGAAATTTTAGGAAAAATATTGCTTTTCAGTGCTTTATAGACTCCAAATTGATGACTCTTTTGAACGTAGGTGCTAAATGAGTCTCAAGATGGAGTGTCACCTACACCAACAGTAGACCTAACACATCAGTTGTATGTGTTTTCACTGGCAGTGAATTCTTTGAGAATAGGTCAGATGCCATGGTGCCTATTTTCTCAATCCTTCCTCTTTTATACTAGCGGTGACATGATTCCTTCCTGCAGGCTTAGGTAAATCCATGGGTAACCCCAAGTATAACCTCAGTTTACAGGAATTTGAGAGACTATCAAGGGTTTCTTATTACTATGTGAGAGAATGACACATGCATGTAATCTGTTTTTATCTAAAATTTGCAGTTGCTTATGTAACTCACTATGTCTTCCTCCTTGTGCAGCTAATGACCTTTATGTCAAGGTATTTCTCCTAGGAACTAGTGAAACTGTTAGGTCCTAGTATGTGTGAAACCATAAACTTGGAAACATACATGCAATAGCTACCACAAAACTACTTTTTGCAAGTAGTATGTGCATAAGATTTAATTAAAACCTAGTGAATGTATGGATTACATGAGTGCTAGGGCATCTGTTCTATTTTTAATTCCAAGTTCTCAATTCTTAAAAAAATATATATTCCACTAATAATAAAACCACTCTTATTTCTCGACTACAGTTAAATTATTGGTTGGTATAGTTTATTTTGTGGCAACCACAGTAGGTGTTCATCTCTTTTATGGTTGTGTTCAGTGAGTACTTTTATAAAAGTATTCCACTTGATCTAAGTGTCTTATAACCTTAATTTTACTACATAAGTATGTGGTCCCAGCTTGAAAGTATGAAAGAACACTGAGGCCTAGGAAGAGAAAAGAGTTTCATTCTAAATAGCAGAGAGTTATTCTTCCCAAGCAGAGACAGCCATCCATTACCCTTGGCTTCTCATCCTCACTTGTCAAAGCGGTGAGTACCCTCTCCTATGTGCTTCCTAATCCCCATATGAGATGCATACGCCATGAGATTATTCTAGTAATAGCAGCTAATGCATTTTGCATGCTTTCTGGTAACTCAGTAGTAGCAAAGAAGGCATCTAGAATTGTTTGTTCTGTCTTACGTATGGTTACATCCAAAATGAAACTACATTTTAAAGGAATTTTCTTGCAAACACTGTCACTTTTAACTACACATAATGCAATCATCCGTTCATCACTATAGCAGTTATACTACTACAGAGTGAGGAAGGAAGTATTTTATCAATATTTAAAACTGCTATTAAGCAGCCAACTCTGGTGCACCAACAGAAAGCCAAGAATATGACAACCAAAATACTAAAATTCCTTACTCTTGTATAGCGCGTTATGCCATTCAAAACATAGTCTCACTACTGCTCTCCTTAATGCCCAGAACTCCCATGAGATACAGGAAAAAATCTTATAAAAATGGTGACTTTTCCAAGGTGGAAAAAGTTCTAAAAATCACCTGTACTATATTGTACTTTTAGTTAACAATACTGTACTAACTTAAAAGTTTGTAAAAATATAGATTATATGTTACATATTTCTTAACTGAATAAAAAAAAGTGAGTGGCTTGTCCAAAACTATATATTAGTGATAACATTAGAATCTAGTACCCTGCCTACTGAAAATATAGTCCCTTCCTTCCTTCCTTCCTTCCTTCCTTCCTTCTTTCCTTCCTTTTTCTTCCTTTTTGCCTTCCTTCTTTTCTCTCTTTTTTCCTTCCTCTTCCCTTAATTCCTTTCCTTCAACCATACCTACCAAATTTTAAGCTACAATTATATTTTGTCTTTCCCCACCTTTTTTTATTTCTAGAATCTACATTAATGTTTATCAAGGGAAGAGACATTACAATGTCATATTTCTCTGAGGAACCCAACAAAAATGTAATTATATAACTTTGCACTCTATGAAATAATAATATCGATTATTATTAGATGTTTGTCAGGTGTCAATCACTTCTTAATATTTTTTTCTAAGCTAACAATTCTGTGGAATTAAGAACTATTTTTATTGACATTTTACGTGATGCTTAGGCACAGAGATTTTTAGTAACCAGCCCAAGGTCATGAAACTAAACAATTAGGGGCATCTTAACTCCAGACTCTGGTCTTATAACTACTACTTTATATATTAAGTCTATTATCCTTATAGTCATTATTAATAGTACATGCACTCCATAAGAAAACAAACAGTAAACAAAGAAATATAAAATACTGATCGTTGTTTCCATTTCAGACCTCCACTTCATTTCCATAGGTATATGAGCCTTCTTGTGTGTTTGTCAGAAAAATTGCAGGTATTAATACAGACACACACACACAAATACACAAACGTATAAGATTTCACAAAAGTGTATGTTGAATAAAGCTATGTCTTCTTTTTATACATATAGGAACATGCTACACACAATTTTATACCTTCTATTTTAAATTCCATATATTTTCTGAGATCTCTTTTTAATGGCTTCAGAGTATTCTTTTACCTCTTAATAGATATCTACATTATTTTAAAGGTTTTACTATTACTTTACACAAGTCTCTTTGTGTACATTTGCAAACATTGCAGAATAATTACTAAAAGTTGAATTACTGGATGAAAGATAATTTGTGTAAATTTACACAGTCATTAGTACATGTATTCCCATTTCTCTATTGGTTAACACTGTATGTTATTAAAATTCTTCACACAAACACCTAATAATGCTTAAAATGTATTTAAAAGTATTTAAATTTACAAGTGGGAAGGTAAGAAAATGTCATGTGAGAAATTATCTTAATACAAAGGTAGCCTCCAAGTACAAGTATGCTACCAGACAAGCTCCCCCAGAGATCAGGGAATGGAAAGGCTCACAGAACAAATTGAATGACTTGAGTTAAATTAGAGCACACAGCACAAAGCTGAGTGACAGAGATGGGTGCTTAACTGGCTTAGGATATAATGCAATTAAATCAAAAGGGCACTACCTGGCTCTTGGGTGTGTAGTGTTTGTGGTATGATGACGGGATGGACACAAAGACAAAAACTGAGGTTTGAATGTTTCTTGCAAGGGCAGAGGACTCATGGGGCCATGATGGCAGTCATCAAATGTTGGCTGAATTAAGATTGCAAGGATATTGAATGTCTCATGTATATTTAGTATGTCATGAATATTTAGTGTCCCAGGTGCCTCATGTATATTTAGTGCCTTGTGAATATTAGTTAGGTATTTCTGCTTTCTCCCATCCCCTTCTATATTCACAGATATATGATCTACTTTATCTTTCTAAGCCGCACAAGTTAAACATGTAAGTTATTCTATTCACTTTTCTTTCTTCCGTAGCAGAATGAATATTCTCAAATGTAGAAAATGAATTTCGTAGTAAGAAAAAGTCCCCTAAGGACCAAATGCAGAAGATATTGTAAAACCAAAGAAATAATGGATAAGCAAAGATACTGTTATACCTTCAACAGTACTGGAAATGGTATAAGTTGGAAGACTTACCTAGCAAGTAATTTGGCAATAAGTATCAAAAATCTTAAAACACTGCAATCGTTTGACTTTTTTCCTATTCCAGAATGTTATCCTACCTGTATAATAATCTTACGAAAAACTAGGTGTATCATAACACATATAATTGCAGTATATATTATAACAAAAATTGAAAAAACATCAATATGGGACTACAGAGCATTCATTGAATAAGTGTTAATACACACAAAATAAAATGACCAATTTAAGATGATTATGTCAAAAAACTATTATCACATCGATGGTTAAAATAATGAAATATAATTTTATAATTCACTTTGTGGAATTTTTAATTGTATAAAACTGAAATAAGAAATAACATTTATGCTAAATACTCACATCTATAAAATTAGTAATATAAATTAATTGGATAATTAGTTGAATACCTTAAAATTTCCTACTAATCCCATTAGATAAAAACAATTTGTAAATTGAATCCTGAAATACTAAGTATATCATGGCAAAAAAATACAAATATTATTTCAAAAGACTGAGTTGTATGTGTGTACCTCTTTGCATCTTGAAGGAGTTAAAGAGGAATAATTGCCCTATGTATTATTTCTATCTTGCCCTGTAACATCATTAGAAATTTAAAAGCTCCAAGTAGTACATTTGGTCCTTACAATATTCCACTGAAATAATGAAAGAATACCCCAGGGAAAGTAAGAGCTCTTACCACAAAGCCAGCTTTGACTAAGAATTGAAGTAAATGTGATCTTTATATTTTTAAAAATTAGAAACATAATGAATAAAATGCTGCCGATAATTCTGACCCAGGTCAGAACAAAGGGTCTTATGGAAAAAAAATTTCTATAGTTTTAAGTATAGATCTACTCAAAAACATATTATTTAAACTTCAAAACAAATTTTTGCATAAATTTCCAGTGTGTAATCAAGTGGACTGTAACTATGCATACTAGAACAAGAAAATCAGAATTCATTTCTCCTTTCCACATAAAAACATAACTGAAATAACTTAAACATTAAAAGAAAATATTGTAGAAATTTAAACTAACCTACTTTTTGATAGAGTTTGGACTGTTCTAAATCTGAATATTTAGAGAAAAATCATAGGACTGCACAAAAATTTGAAAAAAGGGAATATACATATATTTTCCTGTCCACTCCCTCTCTAAATTTAATAATAATTAAACAATTATGTCAGAAAAAAGTGAATAATGAGGAGTTATATAAAGCATTATTGTGTTTTTAATGTGATTTTATTTTTTAATAAAATGTACTAAATCTACACAATACCATGCACATAGAGAAAATCAGATTTTTCAGGCATAGACTCTTGATACATACTGACAAATTAATTTCCTGTAAAGTTTAATAAATGTGTATACTACCAGCAAGTGCAGGAAATGCCAGCCTCACTATCCTGGTTTTTTCACTGAGTATTATTCTCATCTTAACATTTACCCATGTGATAGACCAGGCTGAATCTTTTCACTCTTTTTATCTTAATTTTTTTTGGTTACTAGAAACTTGAATAATTTTTTATCTGTTTGTTCATTGGTTATTTATATTTTCTTCTTTGTGAACTTTACTCATTTTATATGGAGTAGCTGCTGTATTATTTTCCTTTGATTTATGAGACAACATCAAGTATTGAAGACATCACATTTGTTACATCAAAAGAAATATGCTCTGGAAGTTCACAAATGTAATCTATTTCATATCACATATCAAATATTTAAATTTTTATTACATTCCTACTCATCTTTAACTGTATTTCTTTTGCAGCTCTAGACTTTTATATTGTTTTTAATACATATGTGAGACAGAATACTTTCTGATTACTTCTGTGCAAAGGCAGACCTATATAATGTCTTTTGTTATATTTTGCAATATTTCTAAGGATATAATAAACTTTAAATTAGAAGAATTTGCTGTAATTACTTTGTGAGATATTTTGATAATGCAGAAAAAAGAGCAGGGCATTTTAATATCAAGCATTGTTCTACAACCTACCACAGTACGTTATGAAGGCCAAGTTAAAATTTCTGTATCTACTTTATACAAAGTGTTATTCTATACTTGAATAATCCTGAAATTTAATCCCTTCAACAAATGTTTATTGAGTATTTATTACATTCTTAAACTACACGTTAATGTCCTGAACCATTATGGACCTCACAATATTATTATGGACAAAAATACATATATCAAAGATTAATTTTTCCATGTATATATTTATAAACACCTGAGTATATCTATAATAGAATAAAACCAGCATGATTAACAAAGAATATTTCATGTGTTAAGAGAAAGTTACAAAATAGCCCTTGTGATGGGGCACCTTGGTGGCTTAGTTGGTTGAGAGTCCACCTCTTGATTTTGGCTCAAGCTGAATCAATCCCTCACGGTCGTGGGACTGAGTCTTGCGTGGGGCTCCGCACTAGGTGTGGATCCTGCTTAAGGTTCTCTCTCTCCCTCTCTCTCTGTCCCTCTCCCCTATTCGCTCTCTTAAAAAAAAAAAAAAAAGGCCCGTGCTATGTGGGAAAGAATAACCACCAATACTATAGGGAATGAGAAAGGAAAAACAATAGCCAATTTGACTAGAGTGCGCTGGAAATGGTTATGTGAGAAGAAATTGAGCAGAGTAACTAGGTGATGATATTCCTCTTCTAATAAAAGACATAATGATCCCGAGAATATTAAGTCTCCTTTAATTGTAAGAAAATCATATCAGTAAGTTAACATCAGAACACCAAAAGGAAATAAGGCTTAACCCACAATTTGAAATCAGGATTGTAAAACTGCTCTGAAATAAATGCAAAAATAAATAACGAGAGATGGTATCAGTCATCTGTAGAAATATTCCAGGGGTTGTAAACATGAGATCATTTCCAGATCACAGATGACAAATGGGGCAGCCTAATCTTCATCGTTGTTCCTTAAGCGGTTTTCCAAAAATGAAGATATTTTAACATCTTTCAAAAACTAATATGTGTTATTATAAGTTTTCACAACAAACAAAGAACTCTAAAGAAAAGTAGATGAAATTTTCACTGAAATAATCATTTAAATCCAGGTAGAAGTTTTATCTTTATGTGGAATGTGACACTTAGGGAAGCCAGAGAAATCAACACTCTGTAAGTGATTTTTCCCACTCAAGGTGCCCACACTGGGAAGACGGAAATCACAACTTAAATTATGGGCTTCCTGAGAGCAAATGTGTTTATGCACACATAAGCCTTACAGGGATACTGTAAATGCTCCTGGATTCAATGCTAACACTGTTGGCTGGCTTTCTGCCTGCCTTTTAAAATGCTCATTTCTTAGTCTCCCTAGAGAAGGGTGGCTTTATGTGCTGGCCGACCTGGGTCAGAACCCACTTATGCCCATCACCTCACTGTAATCATTACCAGTGTCTCCTTTCACTCTCAGAGGGACCCAGTTTGGAAATATTATATGGTAACAGTTTTAGGTACTTCCTCCTCCCTGCCTGTTAGTGCTCTTAATGTTTTGCTATAAGCCTTCTTTTCTTCTCACTGTATTCAAGCATTTGGATATTAGACCTTGAGTTTCTTCTATGTGCCTCTGACTTTTCATCCTACAGTCTTATACTACATACTATAAATACATACTACAGAGATTTGTATCACAAACTCCAAAATGTTATATTCATCTGCCTATTGGACGTACCTACATAGATGTTCCAGAGACATCATAAACTCAAAATCCAAAACTGAATATATTCTCTTTCTTTCTACCGTATTCGCTGACACCAGCGAAGAATATCACAATCCATCCCAAGTTCCAGGCCTCATCTCAGGCCTCCCTATCTCTTTTGTCATATAAGCAACTATCGATCCTGCAAATTCTGTCTTTTCTGTGGTTCCCTAATCTGCTACTTCACTGCTTCTTACACAGTAACACAGCAATTAAAAATATGGGCAGGTGAGGGGCGTCTGGGTGGCTCGGTCAGTTAAGCATCCAACTTTGGCTCAGGTCATGATCTCGCGGTCCGTGAGTTCAAGCCCCGCGTCAGTCTGTGCTGACAGCTCAGAGCCTGGAGCCTGCTTCGGAATCTGTGTCTCCCTCTGTCTGCACCTCCCCCACTCGCACTCTCTTTCTCTCTCTCTTAAAAATAAATAAACATTAAAAGAAGCTGAAAAAACATAGGCAGCTGAGTCTGACAGATGTGGAATCTGAATCCTTGTTTTACCACTTGCTAATTATATAAAGTACTTGATAACTGAGTTGAGGTTTTCTGTTTTGTCTGTATAAGGATAGTAATTGTTCCCACCTACCTCATAGGGTAGTTTTAAAATTTAAGTGAGAAATTGCTTGTAAAGCACTTTTTATGGTACATAGTATCTCAGTACGGGTTAGCTATGACTTTTAATATTGTTTTAATTATTATTAGTGTAACCCATGACCATCTTGAGGCTGGATCATTACAACCACCTCCTTCCTGACTATGGTTTCCCTGATTCCATTCTTTTCTTTACATTGCCCTTATTTACACTACAGGTAGAATAGTATTTTAAAAACACAAATATGTGCACATCATTCCCCTGCCCAATGGCCACCCACCATGTTAAGCAAAAACACCAAATCCCTTATAGTGAAGCCTAGGCCATCTTGACCTGTCTCCTGCTTACCATGCCAGCTTTCTTGATTCCTTCTTTAACAGAAAAGGTGTTTCAAGCTCCAGTGAGCCTAAGAAATACTAAAAAAACATATTAAGACTAAATCCTAGGATGTGCCCACAGATTTTAATTTAGTAAATCCAGGGTGGAGCCCAGGACTCTGCCTTTTTTTTAAGTTTTTCTTTAATTTCCAGTTGGTTAACACACAAAGTAATATTAGCTTCAGGTGTATAACATAGTGATTCAACAATTCCATACACCGGACTCTGCACTTTAAATTTACTCTATCCCCTCACATCTACCCCCTTCCCCCAGGAGATTCTGCTATAGGGAACATAACTTCAGAAGCCTTGGTTTATGTTGTATTAAACTCCAAACGCCTTTATCAGCATTTTTTGCCTAACTGCCTCTTATTTTTCACTCACCTTGGCGGTCACTGTTTTTCAAGGAAGCAGTAAGATGTTGAGTTTCTTTTATTACAATTCTATGCAGAAGAGCAAACTTCTGATATTAACTTGGTGTCTCACACAGGTTTTTTGTGTTGAGAAAATAAATCATTGACTAAAGTAACCACATTTCTCAGTCTATATTAACACATTGTTATCTTAATATTTCCGTTTCTCTGGGGTGCCTGGGTGGCTCAGTCAGTTAAGTGTTGACTTTGGCTCAGGTCATGATCTCACAGTTTGTGGGTTTAAGCCCCACGTCGGGCTCTGTGCGGACTTCAGATTCTTCTCTCTGCCCCTCCCCCACTTGCTCATGCTTGCTCTCCCTCACTCTCTCTCTCTCTCTCTCTCTCTCTCAAAAGTAAACATTAAAAAAATTAAAAATTTTTTTCTGTTTCTGATGGGTCTTCCCTAAAATCTGGATACTATCAGACAAAGCAATGAAAGTGTAAATTAACATTTACAAATGAAGTGTAACTTTTTAAGTTGAATGTCTTTTGAAGTATCACCTAAAAACAAAACAAAGCAAAAAGGACACACATCTCTCTTAAGTTTGGCTTATTGTCAACAACATCTGGAATGAAACAGGACCATTTCTTCTCCATATCCAGTGACTTTGTAACTTTTAGAACAGCAACAGCATTTCTGTTTACTGAAATAGCCATTTAAGACATAAAACTTAAGAGAATAAATTTTACCTATTGTTAGTTTTCCCCTTTACAACAATAGTAATCCTTCATGTGTCCTTGATTTTATTTAAGTTTTAGTTTTTGGGGGCTATTCGGTGGCTCGGTCAGTTAAGCGACTGACTCTTGACTTCAGCTCAGGTCATGATTTCGCGGTTTGTGGGTTTGAGCCCTGTGTCTGGCTCTGCATTGACGGTGTGGAGCCTGGTTGGGATTCTCTCTCCCTCCTCTCTCTGCCCCTCCCCCATTCTCTCTCTGTCTCTCTCAAAATTAATAAAGAAACCTTATTTAAAAATTTTTAATTTTACTTTTTGATCTGTGTGTTCATTTTCCCTCAGGTCATAGGTAATTTGATTGTCAAGTACATGTCTGTGTGTCTGTGTGTCTGTGTGTGTGTTAGAGAGAGACAAAGAATTCGTACGTGTGTGATTTATTTTTTTTTAACAGCTTCCCGGTAAAATCTCAGATTTTGCTTTTATTCTCCCTACATTTGACAGATATAAACATGAAGATAAGAATCATGATAGGCTGTTGAATAGTTTATCTGTTTGTAGTTTAGCTTCAAATATATGACTCTAAAATTCAGAATAGATACATCACTTGGTGTAGTTCAGATAATTGATTCATAAGTCAGCTACATCAGGCAGTTTTTGATGGTATCTTTATAAATAGGCTGGAGATTTCAAATGCCTGATGGTATCTCTCATGCTGACATGAAAGGCATTTAGAGGTTGGAATATGCTACCCGTACAACTTGTATTCTAGATACAGTTCATGAGGCCTATTAACTTCCTATCGTACAAGGAACAAAATATCACTGAAACATAATAAATTTAACGGTGATATAAGAAATGCTTTTATAATTGTGTTTTAAAAGGAGCAATGTTAGATACTGACTTTTATAATAGATATTTAGAAATATAAGCATAAGCAGTTTTCATGTTTAAAACAAAAACAAAAATAATAATAAATAAGAGGATTAAAAAGTCCAGAGATATAGCCAATGTGCATAGTGCTAAGATGGTTTCTCATCCATTTGTGAGTTAGATCGAGCCTGCCTTTGCAAAGTGCATTCACTCAGTCTGTCTTCATAATTCCAGATGCATGCACACCTCTTTTTTATCCTGAAATTGGGTAAATAATTAAGAGTTTTGTAGTGAGATATTTATCAAACAACTGTAAACATAAAAGATTCTGGGCTAGTAGCAGTATATTAAGCATTTATTTGGTAATTCTAAGCAGGTCTCCTGTATACGTTGTGAATTTCTTTATATGTATTTATATACATATAAATATATGTATATATATACATATAAGTATATATATATTTATATACATATAAGTATATATATTTATATATGTATATAAATATAAATATATATATTTAATGATGTTGATATTTTTTAATGCTTTATTTCTTTTTGAGAGCGGGGGGAGGGGCAGAGAGAGAGGGGGACAGAGTATCTGTAGTGGGCTCCTTGGAAACAGCAGAGAGGCGGAGCTGGGGCTCAAACTCTCCAACCACGAGATCATGACCTGAGCCAAAGTCAGAAGCTCAACCGATTGAGCCACCCAGGTGCCCCTCTTTATATTTTTCAATTAGGAAGGCCAAGCATTCTACAACACATATTATGCCATCATTCTCTCTCTGACTGCTGTCCTATCCTGACCTCCCTGTCAGCTCTCAAACACACAGAGGGTTTTTTCACTAGGCTTGAAACACTTTCTCTAGGTGCTGCCCCCCCACTCTACTCTGTACCATAAAAATAGGCACCCAGCCCCTATAATCCTAGAAAGTATGTATATTCCTTTGAAAGAAATGGTAAAGTGCCACCTCAGAATCTGCCACTTTAGCATAGTAATTACTTTGAATTCAAGTCAGGTAAGAAACAGGTGAAAGAGGGGACACTCAAGACCTTCCTTTTTCTGCCAAAAAGTGCCTTAGCAAATAGCATCTAAAAAATGACAACAGGAAACACACTGGGGAGGAACCCTTCCAATGTCCCAAATGTGCACAGGGTTTTTTTGGAACAGGAGAAACTCTTGGAGCATGAAGCCCGAAATTATATCAACGGCTGGGAACAGGTCTTCTCAGGCTCCGTGTGTTGGGAGACCTTCCACCGGAGGCTGGAGCCGCAGCTGCACCCGGCGTCCCACACGGGGGAGATGGGCTCCGCGTGTTCTTCCTGCACCCAGCAGTTCACTAAGGAGGCCTCGAAGAGGTACGTGATCAAGCTGCAAAGAGCTGCCAAGCTCCATGCCCGTCCCGTCTGTGCCAAATGTTCATGTCCCAAGAGAACTGCAGCTGCGTGAGCGTTTTAAGCACTGCGGGGAGAAGCTGTTTCTGTGCAAGGAGTGAGGCCTCCGGCAGAAACGGCCGGCAGATGCGCATGAAGGCCAAGCGCAGGAACGAGAGGCCGTGTGTCTGTGAATTCTGGAGCCACGCCTTTCTCTAGAAGGCCGGCCTCGACCCGCACCTGAGCACGCACACGGGCAAGAAGCCCTTCCAGTGCCACCTCGGTGACAAGATCTTCTGTACCCCAAGCCAGCCCGGACAAGCACAACTGTACCCCCATGGGCAAGAGGCCCTGCAGGTGTGAGTTCGGCAAGCAGCGCTTCCCCTAAAAGGGATCCTGCTGAGGCACATGGCCCGCAGCCACCAGGAGGGTCGGCCCCACTTCTGCCAGATGGGCGGGAAGACCTTCGAAGTGGTGGGGCAGCTTCACGTGCACATCAGAAGGCCCAAGGCGATGAGGAAGTTCAAGTGAGCCAAGTAGGTCCACCTGCGGAGAACATGGAGCTCCGCAACCAGGTGGAGAAGTACAGCCCACAGCAGCTTGAGCCCTGGCACCTAGTCACTGAAGACCAGGTGAGGATGGTGGTGGTGATGCTCCGCCTGCAGAGCTGGACCGGGGCTCGGTGGAGGCCCCTAAGTCCCTTCCCAGGCCTGCCTGGCCTTACAGCTCCCCGGCCAAAGACTGCGGTGGAGAGCTTTGCGAGACCAGGCAACATGCAGCTCAACGCCGCTGAGGACTGAGGCACGGGGCTCCTCCTACCCATTACAGCCCGCATGGTGCCAGCCCCCAGTAAACCACATGGCTTTGGACTAGGAGGGAAGTGTTTTGCTTTTTCTGTGAATGCTTCTCTCCTGATTTTCGCTCAAAGGATCTGCTCGAGAATGCCAAACCTAACCTTCTTTTAAAATAGCCACCACTCTTGGGGGCTCAACGGGCTAAGCCTCTGACTCTTGATTTCAGCTCAGGTCATGATCTCACAGTCTCAGTGCAGGTAGTGGAGAGCCTGCTTGGGATTCTCTGTCTCTGTCTCTCTTCTTCTCCCCTGTGCTCATGCTCTCTCTGTCTCATGAATAAATAAATAGCCACCAGTCTTTCACTGCCCCTCCTGCAGCATGCCTGTCCTTCTTGGCTGACTTACTTCTCACCGTAGTCTTCATGCATTTATCATTATCTGACATCCTGTATAATGTACATATTTTGTTTATCATTGTGTCTTCCCACTAAAATACCAGCTTTACGAAGGTATGGACTTTTATATGTCTCATTTGCTGCTCTATCCCCAAAGCTTAGAGCAACACCTGGCCCATAACACATTGTCGATCAATATTAATCACTTGTTTTTAAAATGTGTTTTACAGATGCTAGGTTCCACACATACTAGGCCCTAAAAGTTTCACTAGTTTCTCAGAAAAATACTTTGACATAAAGGTCATTAGCTGCACAAGGAGAAAGACATATTGAGTTACATAAACAATGGCAACTTTTAGATAAAGAACATATTATCTGGGGGAGGGGGTCTCTCATATAATATAAAACCCTTGAGGTCCAATAGCTAATAATCATTTGGTATATTTCTTTGCGATCCTTTTTTTGTGGTACTTTTGTCCTTAAGTGAAATCATACTTAACCTGTACTTTCATATTTTACTTTTATATTTATTATCAAAACATAAGGGGTGCCTGGGTGGCTCAGTCGGTTAAGTGACCAACTTCCACTCAGGTCATGATCTTGGAGTTCACGAGTTCAAGCCAAATGTGGACAGTTCAGAGCCTGGAGCTTGCTTCTGATTATATGTCTCCCTCTCTCTCTGCCCCTCCCCTGCTTGTGCTCTGTCTCTCTCAAAAATGAAAAAAATTAAAAAACTGTTATTATCAAAACCTAGGCATCTTCCTGTATAACTCAAAACCACTTGTAGAAATGATTTAAAATATCTATATATTTTTCAGTAGTATTGAAGGAGGGTATTGTGGTGGGGAGAGCTGTTTAGAGCCAATTACATTTATTTGTGAATTCTAACTCAGACAATAATTGGCCTTTGATCTAGATTAATCTTTTTAATTACATTGAGGTGTATAAAAGATTCAACCATGTAAAATATGATAATATCTTCTTTGCAGGGCACTTTATATATTTACATAAAATATATTTAAGCCATATAGCATGTATGTACTCAATACATACATAGTATGTACTCAATAAATGATTATATAGTCTACATATCATAACTATTTTTATATCATAATTATTTTAAACATATTGTTAGACAATAATATTGTTAAATTTTTTCTCTGCTCTAACAAAGTCTACTTGAAATAGTTTGTTTTTCTGATTAATCATATGATTAATCATAGCCTAGATTTCCACAAAAGTCACTTTAGTCATTGATAATAAATAATATCACATACCTCATTCTATGCATATAATTAGACTTATCACAATTTCTTTTATATCCTTCTAGTTCCTAAATTCTTCATTTTGATTATTCTCTGTTTTTTGGAATTGAAACTTTGATAATTTTTAAGTAACATTGAGTGTATTTTTTCAGAGCACTTGCATACCTGAAACTATCTTTCTTTTGTCTTATTTTAACCGGAATTTAGCTGTCTTTATAATTCGACTTTTGCAAAACCTTCCCTCTAAACTCTTTAGACTTTTTACTTTTCTTAACTAACTTCTGTTCATATAATTGCAAAGAGTTTAAGTCATGCTGAATTTTTTCAATTGCTTTTACTTGTTTTTTATTTTCTGGGAGACCAGAATATTTTTTTTTTTTTTTTTTTTTTTTTTTTTTTTTTTAGTTTATGTATTTATCCTGAGAGCGGGAGAGAGAGCGGGGTAGGGGGAGAGAGAGCTGAAAAGAAAGAGAATCCCAAGCAGGCTGGACACTCTCAGCAGGGAGCCTGACAAGGGGCTCAGACTCATAAACCCAGAGATCATGACCCGAGCGAAAATCAAAAGTCAGACGTTTAGCTGACTGAACCACCCAGACACCCCTGGAATGTTTTTTTTTTTCTTTCTGAAACACACTGAATCATATTTGAGATGTAGAATTTTATCTCCTTACACTACCAGGATAAGGACTATTGCTTCTATATTCCAAGAATATGTATTATTATTATTATTATTATTATTATTATTATAGTTAGATTCTAATCTTCATATCTATAATATTTATATTATATGCTTTTTAATATGTTCATTTATTTGACTGTCTTCATGTTCTTAAAAAATCTTCTGTTTTATATCAATGCCACTTAACTGATTTTCTGTAATGCCAATTTGACTCTTCATTAACAAAAATGCAGATTTTAAAGTCTGCTCTAGACTTCCAATTTTCATTTTCATTTTTAAAATTATCTTCAGACATATACCTTCCTCTTTCATATTACTATTGCTGTGTTTTTGTCTTAAGGAATATTTTCAAAAATCCATTATTTTTTTTTTAATTTTTTTTTTAATTTTTTTTTTTAACGTTTGTTTATTTTTGAGACAGAGAGAGACAGGGCATGAACAGGGGAGGAGCAGAGAGAGAGGGAGACACAGAATCTGAAACAGGCTCCAGGCTCTGAGCTGTCAGCCCAGAGCCCGATGCGGGGCTCGAACTCACAGACCGTGAGATCATGACCTGAGCCGAAGTCGGACGATTAACCGACCAAGCCACCCAGGCGCCCCTAAAAATCCATTATTTTTAATGTATGTGTAAGGTGGGGGGATTTAACTGTGTTTTATGTTTCTTGATCCCTCTAAAAAGAAAGATGTCTATGGCCTGGATTGCCAACATATGGTGCACCTATCTTATCCTATCTTCATCATCCTATCAATCATTATTTTGGGAAGGGAACAGTGTGCATTCTCCACTACTCTGGCTGTTGTGTTCATCTCAGCATAATTTCTATGCATAACCAGGACTGATTTAGTTGGCTGTGCTCTTTGAGGTGGGAGGTGGTTCCTAAACTTGCCATCTTCATATTACAGGGAAGAAATTATATGTGGTGAATAACATGACACAAATTGTTTTGTTTTGTTTCCATTAAACAAATGCTACACACACAAATAATAGTAAACCACATCTCTGAGCCTCTGCCCTAACATTTCCAACAACCAAATCTCTATCTCATCGGAGTTTGCCTTTAATAAGCACTGTTCTGGCCAGTCCTGCTTTTGTTAATCTTCTAACTGTGAATATTGATTGATTGATTGATTGATTGATTGATTAATGTTTATTTATTTTGTGCGAGAGAGAGAGAGAGAGAGCAGAGCGTGAGCAGGGGAGGGTCAGAGAGAGAGGGAGACACAGAATCTGAAGCAGGCTCCAGGCTCTGAGCTGTCAGCACAGATCCCAACGTGGGGCTCCAACCCACGAATTGTGAGAACATGACCTGAGCCAAAGTCGGATGCTTAACTGACTGAGCCACGCATGCGGCCCTCCTATTATTATTATTTTTCTAATGTTTATTTATTTTTAATTTAAAAAATTTAAAAATCCATGCCAATGTGTCCAAATTAAAGTTTGTTTCAGAGATACCACTTACTAGTGGTTCTATAAAGGTAAAATACAAGTACTAAAGCTATGTTGTTTTATATTTTCCTTATGAGAGGAAATTATGTTGTTTAAAGATATTTTAATAAATATTTAATAAAATGATCTTTGATCATTAATCAAAGTTCTGGGTTTACCTTTCATCATTTTCCATCAACAGTGTTTGGTGAGTGTCCTCAAATAGATAATTGACACAGCAGCAGGTGTTACTAATGGAAAAAGAAGTAACCAAAGCATTTGTTGCTCTATTCTTGATTTTTAGAACACTGAATATCACAAACTAACATACTGATTTTAACAAGTAAAAATGTAGTAAGAGAAAATACATTTTCCAAAATATCTTTTTTTTCATTTTACATAGTTTCTTGATTACATGTTATTCACTGTTATAAAATAAGGTACCCAAATTGCGTATATTTTGGTTTTGGTACAAAATTCCCCTTTTGTGAACTTTTCTCCTAGATTTAATTTTCTAATACTTTATAGACGTCCACTAATTCTTCAAATTCTGATGTTTGCTAAGAACAATGGGGGCATTATCTCATTCCTCAGTTATATTTCGGTTTCATCTGAACTGTTCAATCTCATTTTTGTCTCATGCCCACTTATTTTAACTATAATGCTGTACTAATGAACAACTATTCATGTTTTGTAACTACAAACCTATTGTTCTAACACTAATATGTATCCAATCATCCCCCATGGGATGGGATCCATCCTGAAATCTGCCCCCAATTTTATAATTTTGAATGCAACTTTTCTCACATATACCAACCCTCATTTTTTCTCTTATTTTCTCTGCCTTTAACTCACTTGATATTTTGTATTCCTTCTGACAGAGTGGGTTATTATCTGATTAAATAATAACATATCTATGAAAATATTATTTACGTATATGGTAGTATATCTATATACATATACACAAAGACATGTGTTAATCTTATCTACAAAATGTTAAGCCTTAAAAAGACATTATTAAAATAATAAATAGTAATTTAGAATGATCAAACCCATAATTTTTAAACTACTTTTTAGCAGGGTTTGCTCAAAACCTCTCTTATTGTGGAGAATGACAATGGAAGCAAAATACACACTTCTTATAGTCTAGGCTTTAAAATTTTCTGACAAAAGTCATCCAACTGGTTATTTTTAAAAGACTTTTTGTTTAGGGGTACCTGGGTGGCTTAGTTGATGAGCATCCCACTTCGTCTCAGGTCACGACCTCGCAGTTTGTGAGTTCGATCCTCGCGTCGGGCTCTGTGCTGACAGCTCAGAGCCTGGAGCCTGCTTCGGATTCTGTCTCCCTCTCTCTCCGCTCTTCCTCTGTTCACACTCTGTCTCTCTCTCAAAAATAAATAAAACATAAAAATTTTTTTTAAATAAAGAATTTTTGTTTGAATGAATTAAACATTCTACCTCCAAACCAACCCAAGAATTTTAATTCCTAGATGTGTTTACATGTAGAACTGTACCCAAATCATCCAAAACTAAATAATTGATTACCTTGAAAATAAATTTATGTCTGGAAAAAACACCAGCTTAACTTAATATCTGTTTGAATGTTTCCAAGTGTCTAGATATTAGTCATCTTTAGTCCTATAGAATGGTCTAGACGCTACAGCAGTAACTCATGATCATACTCTCAAATAATGGCAAGTAATCTCATATCTTACTCTTCTTCAATGGTCTGGTTTTCTTCTCTTAATTCTTCATGCCTTAGTGGTTCCAGGATTACTAAAATGTTGGTAAAATTCCACATTGCAACTAGTACTATAGAGTCTTCTAATTCCCTCCTTGGAGGAACTTACATTCCCATTATTAAATTGTATCTCTATCCAAAAGAAAAAAAAAAACAATCTGCTTGGTAGTTTATACATTTGAAAATTATGATGACCTTCTTCTTTACTTTGAAATAATATGTTGTCATTATAAAGTATATTTCCAATTTATAGTGTGTCTTTTTTTTTTTCTTTGGGAATTTAAAATACTTTAAATAATTTGGGCTTTGCCTGATTCCCCAGAATTGTAGAGTATGACTGATAACTGCCTTTAGAATCCTTAATAGCTAAATTACAATTATTATGCAAAGTCCTACAATAGACAGTTATATGGATTATTAAATGACTTTGCCTTTTTTGCAAACTATAATCATTTTCCTTTATTAGCTGAAGGATTTCATAATTTAAGGAAGATGAGAAACCTATAAGTCACGCTTTCAAATAAGGAACATGGATATTGCAAACATTAAATTCCCCCATAAAAATGTTAAGGCATCATTAAACTAGGTTCAGATTAATACAATTCAGTCAACTCTAGATAGATATCTCCCATAATAAGCTGAAACAATACCTAGTGATCTAAGATGTAAAATATTTTACTACAGCCAATTTATAAACCTATAAAACATACAGGTATCATTCAACCTCTTTATTAATAGTGCATGCCTTGTATTAAATCAAAACCATTTTAAAGGCCCCTCCCTTTTGGCATTCCCTTCCTCAGCTGTTGCCCCTCATTATGTGTTATCTCACTGAAGCTCATCCAAAGTGAATGACAGCATCTTTTTTACTAGAAGCAGCTTAGGCAATTCCCAGCCTAGTGATACAGCTTAACTATCTCTGAGATTTATAGACACACTTGCTATCCTAAACCTACAATATTCTATGGTCTCATGTTGATGTATTTGTTTCTCTGTAAGCAGATGTGGTTTTCTCACTTTGGAAAACTGTAATTTATTACTTTTTAGGTTCTTGCAAGTTGCTTTACGTGTGAATTACATTCACAAGAAAACTGATATTGCGACAACTTCAGGTTCTAGACTGTTTTGAAGTGGCTTAAAGCGGGTTTGTTCTTTTTTTCACATTTTTCCCCGATAAGAAAGCCAAATATTTTGTATTGTCTGAACTGCCAAGAGTTTGAATAAGTTATCTATTCTGGTTACCTATTATCACATAACCCCAAAACAATGGTTTAATAGCCCCCAACAATGGCAATTACGCTCACGAATCTGCAATTGGGGCAAGATTCTGTGGGCTAACTCGTCTCTGCTCTACTTGGCATCAGTTAGTCCAAGGGTAGAGGCTGGATACGCTCATATATTGAGTGGCTGTGTGGTTACTAATCCTGTGTGGTATCTCCAGCCCTGTGCAACCAGATTCATATATGTTGGGCAACCAGATTCATATATGTTGACTCATGGCTCCCAAAGCTAAATCCCAGGGAGGAGCCGATGGGAACAGGTGAGAACAGATGATGTAGGAACAGATCAAGCTCAAGCCCCTTTCCCAACCTGGTCCCCTTTTTTCCAGGTTTGGTAAATTGAAAAATAAAGTTGTAATAGATTTGGTATACAACATAATGATTTAATATATATATACACACACACACACACACACACACACACATGTATATGTTGTAAAATGATTACCACAATCAAACTGCAATCACATTAATTAACTATCTATCACCTCACAGTTATCTTTCGTGTGTGAAAGAACATTTGTTTGCGTTACTCTGTTCCATTGACTCCTTATAACAAGATGTGTCATCCCAAGTCATCTTGACAAAAAAATCAAGGTACAATAAATAAAATTGTAAAATATATTCAAATATTTGTATCCTTAACAGAGGAATTTTGAATTCTGACTCATCACAGACAGGTATGCATGGATTAAACTATTAAAGAATTTTCATACCATATCGACATTAGAGTTCTTGCATACCACATAAATTAACATGTTGTTTTTCACACCAAATTATCCCAAAAGAATCTTTTTTGAACTGGGAAAATAATTTTAAAGAATTAAGACCAAATTTCTAAAATGGAAATTATCCAAGAGAATAATTAGAACAAAATAAAACAAAAAATTAAAATATAATGGTTAAACTGATATATATATATAAATATATATGTATATATATATATATATTTACCTATGTACATATATATGAAGACAATATTGAAACTATAAAATATTAATAAAATCCTTGCAAACAGTTGACTAAAAAAAGCATAACATTGAATTTGCTAGAATAACATTACACAATAAAATTTATTTCTCATTTACATAGCAATCCAATCTGAATGTACCTAGTTGATAGAGAGCTTTCCTAAGCTTGAGATATTAGTGCCAGCCATAAGAGGACTGTGCCTCATTACACAGAGGTTACCATGAAGTTCTTTAGTAGAAGGAAATTATCCCATTTGCCAGTTTCAAGAAGTGCACTATGTTGTCTACCTTTTGTATGTTATGAAAAGTGGCCCATGGCACAGATTTCTAGGCAGCAATCAGTGGTTTTGCCAGTTGGCTAGAGATCAGCACGAAAAAAAACTGGGTGACGATGACAAAAAGGACCAGAGAAAAAAATGTGTGAATGGATCTCTTAGAACATAAAATAGTCATATCTTTGTGTATCATGTTTATGCCCATCAGAGAGCATCCACCAAGGAGAAGTCACTTTACAACCAGAGGGACAGGATGACCTGTCCTGCAGATATCAACCTGCCTCTTGGCCATCTTTGTGCTTACAACAACGATCCAGGATAACAGTGGTCATAGTGGCATGGATGGAAGCAATGCATGGGCTTATAATGTGGACTTTGCCTCAATATAACTGATTGAATATGTCACTTCTAAGTTTCCAACCAGCCACTATTAGAAATGGAACCTCTGCCCTGGATATAGCACTGTTTCTTTGTGGGCTGAGTGGGTGGGTAACAGGAAACAAGTTAAACACTGGTATCCAGGGGCACCTGAGTGGGTTAGTTGGTTAAGCGCCCAGCTCTTAATTTCGGCTCAGTTCATAATCTCGTGGGTTCGTGAGTTTGACCCCAGTCAGGCTGTGTGCACACAACTTGGAGCCTACTTTGGGTTCTCCCTCCCCTCCTCTCTCTGCCCCTTCCCAACTCCCACCCTATCTCTCTAAAAATAAATACATAAACTTAAAAATGCTGGCATCCAGATTCTGCTGTTCCAGGATTCTTTCAAGCAGCACAGTTTGATGACAACATTCCTACTGCCGACTCTGACCTATAGAGCACAGTCAGTATTAAGCTTCTCAAAATTGTCTGTGTCCCCTCACCAGTGCATTCCTCACTTTCTTAGTAAAGGAAATTCCTCTGAATTGTCCCAAGCACCACCATTACATGGTGGGTTCCTGGGCAAACCTACCATATCAATTCTAACTTCCCTACCTTTATGAATGTTCTGAACTATTTTGTATTCTACCACACAATGTTCTATTATTTCCACTACTTTTACTCCAGTCTATCATCAAGGCCAGACTTCTAAGGAACAGCAAAACTACATTGATGAGTTCTAGATGTCCCTCCTATAATGTGGAATCACAGTTCATGGTGAGTAACACCAAGTCAATGAATTCTCTCCTATGCAGACTAACGTTCTGTGTTACTGGTCCCCCACTTGCCTACCAACCTCTACTCAAGATCTTCTTCCAGCTTCACCCCCAGATTCTCGCTGATACATGTTAACTGGGGTACGTAGCACTGCTTGCACTCCCAGTTTAATTTCTGGGAGATGTAACCTTAATTATCAGTGATTTGGCTGAAGGTAGGCCGAGGGCCCCAACTTAAAAGGCAGCGAGGTCAGCGGCAGGGGCACTGAAGTACAGAGGGTAAACAGTTGATTTCTGAAGGAAACTGCACTCAGAGAAATCTGAGAAGGCCCAAAATGTTTGTCTAATACAATATTTCTTTCAAGGCAATAAGGTCTTCAAGGTTATATGTGTGCCAACCAGCTTTTACTTTTCCCCTGTGATGTATGGATCTCTATTATTAACTAAAAACAACCAATCCTTTTTATATGAAAAGGATCTTAGCTGTATAACTTAATTTGTGCTAACTACCCTTCTTATATGGAATACATGAAAGGCAGAATTTTTCATTATCAGACCAAATACAAACTATACTTACAGGCAGAGAATTCAACTTCTTAAGGTCTAAATTATAAGTGAAATAAGCAGTATGAGCAATAAGTAATATCAAGATGTAAACGATATCAAGAACTCACTGAGTTACTGGAAAGACACTTTAAAAATTAAATTCATGCATTTCTACCAAATTGATGAACTATAACTACATATTTCTTTCAAAGAAATAAATATAATAAAAGTAATCTGAGGCCTGTGGAGGTAGTTTAATAAAATCATTAAGCAGTTATACAAGCAAACTATACAGCAATGCATTGGTAAGTTATAGCGAGTGCCATTTTGTGTAATAAGGAAAAGCCTGGGTGTGAAGCATGAGTGTACAAGATACAAACAACCAAACGGCAAGCTATATATTTGAAAACACAGCTGTGGTTTATGTTCAGTCAGTTCATATCTCTAAGAGAACTATTTTTTTAATGCATACAAAGGGCAAATTTCATTATCATGTGGATATTTAAAACTCTCTGATATAATAAATCCCCTAGGATTACATGTCTGCTAAACAGATTTCCGTCTCTTTCCAAATACATTATTGATCAGTTTAGCCATTGATTTAGATCCACTGGGTCTTCTCTTTTCTTTGAGTTTGAAGTTTGTCAGGATGTCCTTGATAATTCTGATAAACATCATCTCTACCTCCAGACACTGCTCTGCTGCAGATAATTCACAGAATTGGCAGCGGTTATCCAATGCCAGCTTTTGCCCTTCTTCCCAGCCAACCTCTCGCACGTGACAGAGATCTTGCTTGTTACCAACCAGAAGCACCGCTGATTCCACAGCTCTGAAATGTAGAGGACAACTTTGGCAAAATTATTTTACATCTCTTTTTTTTTGCATTAGTAGGTTTATATAAAATGAATTAAGGACAAAAAAATTATTGTGTGTGTATATGTGCTTCTTATGGTCATATGTAAGTGTACGACACAAATCCCCAATTATTTACAAAAATTATAGAATGTGGTATGTGACACAGAAGTAACAAGACTATTAAAGCATAGGATTTGCATTGATACAAACCTATTCTTGAATAATGGCTCTGTTTACCAACAAGGCATGATTATTAATTTTCCAAGTTCCATTATCCTATATGTAAAACAATCGTGAAATAGCACGTGTTACATAGAATTCTCATGGAGATTTAATTAAATGATGTACATAAAAATACCTAGCACAGTCAGCAAAAGATGCTTACGAAGTATTATTTTTCATTTCCTTATCAATTGAAAGAGAAAGACTAACTAATGTGTTTTTACTGAATAGCTACTATAATTGAACAATTTAGATATAATTTTCCTAGGGAAAAATATTACTCAATACTCATTGTTGTTTGTTCTTTGTTATTACCCATTATACCATAGTCTAGAGATAAATGTTATAATCTCATGACCTTGTGCAATTTTCTATTTATTTAAGAAATATGTTTCTAGAGCTCCTGGGTGGCTCAGTCGGTTAAGCATCCAGCTCTTGATTTTGGCTCAGGTCATGATCTCACGGTTTGTGGGAGTGAGTCCCGCACCGGGCTCTGTACTGGCAGCACAGAGCCTGCTTAATATTCTCTTTTTCCCTCTCCCCTTGCCTCGCCCTCCCTGTCTCTCAATATAAATAATTTTTTTTAAGAAAAACATTTTTTTGTTATGATAATGTCTTCAACAAATATCAATAATTTTTCCTCGGTTACAGAGACAAATTTCTAAAACAGGGTTTCATTTGAAAGATAGAGTAAGACAACTAGTCCTTATAAATGCCATGGAACTCTGCCAAGTTATCTACTATAGGGAAGAAATGAATAAATGCAGTCTTCAACTCTATCTATAAAGATACTGTCTTTAGATTCTGCTAAAAGTCAGTTTCATTTGCATGATGGTGTGGGTGAGTGGTGAGGGGAAAAGCACTGTGTCTGTTAGACTTTTCAGGGTATTAATATTTTTTCTATAAAATTCAGAAGAGTATTGTAAAGGATTAATGGGGAAGGATAAGTGAAAAATTTGAAAGGTGACTCATAATCAGATGTAATTTTATAAAACAGTAACATATTTTGCTATCCTAGACTATCTACAGATTGAGAAGTGGAAATACTCTAAAAATTACTTAGTACATTAAGAAGATTGCCTGAAAAATGTCAAGTATAGGTGTTTTCATTTTTATGTTTTGACTATTCTTAAGTGATTCTTTTGATTTGGAAGAATAGTGAAGGAATTTTATTATTATCCCTTACCTAAGTCATGCTGCTTAAATATGAGGCATTTAATGCTTAAAACAATGAAGTTCAAAACAAAAATCTGTAATATGAGAGGAAATCAGAGCTGCAAGTTACCTCGGTAAAATCAAATCCTTTTCTCCTACCATGTTTCTATCAGTTTTATAACCAGAAAAATGAGGTCTAGAGATTAAAGTGGTTTACCTAAGGTCAATCAGATATAAACAAGCATTTACATCAATTGACTTCAGGGAAACAACATTTATCAATCATTATCCCATGGTTTCTTGTGGGCATTTAAATAGATATAAAAACACATATACCAATTTTCAGTAATAATATTGTGCTTCTTGCTTCCCAGATTAAAGTGTTATTTTGGATTCTAAGGGCAAATCTTATCACGAGCACAAAGAATCCTTTATATCAGCATGTCAAATAAAAATAAATATTTTAAATGGGAGAGGCTCAAACAAAAAAATAAAGAAAATGGGAAATTCATATGTGTAAATGTATATCTACTAATACAAGAATGGTTTAAGGCAGGTATGCCTTCCCTCATAGTTTCTTTGTGTCAAGACAATTAACAATGGGTAATCATTGATCAGTTCTTTATTTTAGGAGGTGAAACAGAGAAAAATGTATTCTCATACTTAGAATTCGTAATGGTTTGATTATTCAGTCTATTTTGCTTTGATAGATTGAACAACCCAACGACAAGGAATTGGATGCCAAATGTAACAAATTTGGATTTATTTAATATCCTTAACATTTTTGTGGGAATGAAAAGAAAAGGTTGAAAAGTGAACTATCTTGTGTACAGAGAACCATTTTGCAAGTGAGTGTCATGTTAACAATAGAAGCTGTCTTGTAAAATAGCCATTTACTCAGAGCAAGTAACTGTTTATGTCAGCCAGGATATAAAGTATTCTCATCTTATTCCTTTTACTACATGTGTAACTCCTGTGGAATGGAAGGTGAATTGTTCAGGGCTGTTAAATTTTGTAATTGGAAGGCTGTATTAAACTCTTCCTAATGATGCTTATAGCTATGATGATTTACTAAAAGGAAAGGCAAGAGGAATGGAGAATATCTTACCTTTTACAATGACTAGTTTGTGGCTCCCGAATTCTGTAGACCAGTGCTTTTGCAAAAGCAAATGAGGACCTGTCACTGATGTCATACACAATAACAAACCCATCTGCCCAATGCAGTTCACTTGTGAGGGAAAATTTTGCTTTCTTTGGCTGAAAATAAATCAAGCAAATTGAAACTGGTGGGATATTCCACCTGTATTTGACACTTCAGACAATTAATTAATGGTAACCCATTTTATCAAAAAATAGATAGATATTGGAGTTTATAATATTAAAAATAATCTCTTAAAATTTTAATTAAAATTGAGAACACATTTCAGTTTTAAGACTGGCAACTTTACATTTACTCTTACCCAATCTTCTTCAAATCATGATTGAAAAAAAATAAAATAAAATAATACTTTGCTTTACTTACTTGAGAACAAGGGTCATATATTTCTAGGTTCAGTTGCTTCCCTTCCAAATACAAATGCTTACTATAGATAGATTCTGCAAAATATACATATATTCAGTGTCATTATGGAAATACTCTAGAATTAAAAAAAATAAATTCATATTTGTATTACAGTCTTGCAAATTCAACTGGTCAGATTTTAGTGGAATAGAACAGTGGCTTTTTTTAACTGTTAGTGATCAAATACATGCATGTTATATTTGCTCATACATATATGTATTTCTTACAAATAAATTTTTCCACCATATCTAGTCAACTACATGCTTTTGTGCTTATCTACTTATCTTCCATCTTACAACTATGGACGAATTATCTGTGTTTCCAAGGCCAATCCATTCATAATGAACTAGTTACCATTTCCTCTGATCTACTGAAAGACATAACCATATCAATTCCACCTCTCTCTTCTGCATCATAAACTGCTCCTCTCTACTATATCATTATTAACCGCTGAATTTCTCCTAACTTAACAATCCTTTAGAACCCCCAATCTCTTCAACTATTGCCACATTGCTCTCCTAGCCTTTTAGTAAGTATCTACACCTCTGTGTCCAATTTCTGTCTCCATCTATCTCCATTGTTAGTACTATGATCCAAGCCATCATTAGTTTTTATTTAGAGTATTACAAAACCTCCTCATTCATCTCTCTGTTTTACCTCCTTCTTAACTCCCTTCTTGTGCCTAGTCTATTCTCAACACAGGAGAAAAAGTGAACCTTGTAACCAAATCATATCCCTTGTCTGATCAAATCTCTCCAATGGCTCCCCATCTCACTTGGATAAACCAAAGGCTTTAAAATGCCTGAAAATGTCCCTCTTTGTTTAATCTCCCATCACTTCTATGACTTCTTTGGCTATACTCTCTCAAATTATTTGCACACAAACTACACCATCCTCCATAGCGTTCCTCAACTTTTTTCAGAAATTCCCTCCCTCAGAATTTTGGTAATTGTTTCTTCTGCCTGGAATGTAATCCTCCAGATATCTTCATGGCTCAATTTCACCACCTTTATTTCTCTATCCAAATATCACCTTCTCGGCAAAATCTACCCTGACTACCCTATTTTAAATTTAAATTTTAACATACCATATTAGTGCCATTCCCCCATGATATTTTCTTTTTCTTTATAGCAGTTGTCATCATATGAAATAACTTATACTTTTTTTTTTTTTTAAATTGACCCTTCCTTCCAGAATATAAATCTTATGGGGGCTTGGATATTTGTCTATTTTGTTCAATACTGTAGCCTCTCTATCTAGAAGAATACCTGGGACATGGTAGGTGCTCAATAAATATTTGTTTAATGAATAAAAGACTTCCTTTCTGTAACTGTTCCTCCAGAGTTTAATAAAAGACCTACTTCTCTCCAAAATGGCACACTGACAAAAAAATCATGACCCATTCTGGCAACATAACCCATAGGTAAAAAGATATGGCAAGATTTGGAGAGCTGACTTCAGGGGTTAAGGATGCATTTTAAAATCCTTTTAGGTTACATTTAATGAAATTTGTTATAGTTTCATTAAACCTTAAAATACGTTTTCAGACAGTTCCTTGTAACTTCATAGGTTACTACTGACTGTGAACCCTACAAGTTCCTTCTAGACGTTTAAACATATCTACTCAAAATTCAAAAACTGCCAGCTGGTGTCACTAACTCTTAACTTTTTAAAATTTTATTATTTCCCCTTCTGGTCTTCATTTACAAGATGGAATCATTTTCTGCCAGTTTTTCCTCGTGCAGTGATGATCTTTTTGCTCATTTGTTTCTCTTTTCAAAATGTCTCTAAGTCATATATTTTTTAATGGAAATGTACCAGCCTGGAATGTATACACTTCATTTGTTTATATAACTATATCTTATAAAAGATTAAGGTGATTTTTTTTTGTTGTTGTTGCTGTTGTTATTTTTGGGTGTGGTTTTATTTGTGTTGGTTTGGTTTTGTAATTGTGGAACATCTTCTCCTGCCTGACTCTTTGTGTTATATTGACTTTTTTTGACAGAGGTTTTTCACCTGAGAATTTAAACAATAGGAATTTCTTTTTCTACGTATTTCTTCTATCATTAATCAGTTTTCAAGCACTTTCCCTAAAATATTCCCAATGTCATATGGATTGAAGTAGTATGTTAAATACCTGTAGAAAGTAATACAATATAATACCTTAACGTTAGTTTCTAAAATTCTGGAATAATGCTACCTCATGAATGGAGGCTTTCTTGTTTGCTTTCTTTCTTTTTTTGGTGGAGGAGATTATTTCTTATGGAAAACATGTTTTCAATTATAACTTCCTCTTAATCTAAGTAAGAATTATTGCACAAAAAAAATCAAAATCATTCCCCTTTCTTCCAACTCTCATAATTTTTTTATACTCTGCTGTTCTTGTTTAAAAAACATAAAGCAAAATCACTTTTCCCTCATGTCTTAAATCAGGTGAGTTATTAGTACTAATTAGTACTAATGTTGATTATTAATATTAGTATTAATATTGATTAATTGCTGAGCCAAAAATATACTCAAAACTCTGGCAAAGTTCCTCACTTTTTATTAATGCCTCACTCTGATATTTCCCATATGTCATGCTAATTCTGAACAAAATAAATTTAGAGCAGAGTTAGTAAAATTATTCTAAGATTATATTAAGACACTTGTTTTAGAATTTCTCTGAAACTTAGATAAGCAACCTAGATAATTTTGATATGATCTTTAATCAAGGTATAATTTTCCCATTATTTTCACATGGGAATAAATTAAAACAAGCTTTATTTTGTAGTTACTAGTGCTTTTATAATTAATATGTCTTCATCTTTCAACAAATGTTTATTTAATTTCAAAACTGTTTCATAGTTTACAAAAATATTCACACTGACACACCTCACAATATTAGGAGAAGGGGATCTTAGTTTTAATGTTCTTCTAATTCTAGACTGAAACAAACTGACTTCCTAATCCATCTCACTTAACATCAAATTGGGTAAATTTTATCATAAAAGCACATTCTATTCAAGTACCTATTTTGATATTTCCAACCAGAATCTGAATAAATAAGTTGCTGAAAAATGCAAAAATGGAAAATTCTACCAAAATGCTTCAGTGACCTTAATTGTGGTTTAATTAAAATGATGAAATTTTAAAGGTTAAAAAAAAAGTCTAAAGTGGTGACTTACCAAAATTAGAAGCATATTCTCCAATGAATCGCTTGGTAAGAAACCTTACTGTAAGTGCTACAAGACAAACAGGCTGGACTTAGGGTCTTTTCTGTTTTAGGATACAGATAACTTAGTTATGTACATAAGGTTTTATCTTTCAGCTCAAAAATTACCAAGCATTAATGCAGACCTTAAAGCTTTATTAAATTCTAGTCTAAATAATAGTCATCAAGATTTTCACTGTACAACCATAAAGATTAAAAGACTAGAAAGTGATCTGCCTATTCAAATCACTATGTAATTAATTCATGAATGCAAACAGGTAAGACAGCTTACTTTATGTAACAGAAACAGAGTTCTCATTAAGTTTCAGATTCAAGAACTATACCATCTCTTTATATTCTTTACCAGATCAAATCTGGCTCTAATAGTAACAAGGACAATATCACACATTTGTTTATCACACAGTTGTTTGCAAGGATAGAGGGACTTCAAAACCCAGGAAACAGAAAAAAGACCTCTAGTGTGGGTTTATCTTGCTGCAGCTCCTGGGTCTGGACAGTTGTCATCGTTCATTGAGATCAGGTAGCTCTATTGATGGCATCCTCACCACCATCATAACGGAACCAAAACCAAAATCCAGTAAAATAAAACAAAACCGTGACTTCCAAAGTCAGGGGCACCTGTTGCTCAGTCTGCAGGCATCTACAAAGCCACGCCCAACCTGTTTTTTCACCTCAGGAATGTTGCATTTAAAACATAATCCACAGGTCTCCCTGCATTCTTCTCCACCCTTAGGCTCCAAGCAGAAGAATCAGTTCAAGGCCATTGTTTGGCCACTAGTGGATGTGAGGGCAGGTGTGTTAGAGTGAGAAGTAGGTGGGATGGTGATGGAGTGATTTACTGTTATTCCTACAAATTAATACTTCAAACGGTTATCTTTCTCAAAGTGCCTGTAAGTTCTATAAATATACAGTTAATTGCATTACTTCCTCATAAAAATGAAAACTCCTAATGAAAAGTAGTATACATAATTATGTAGCTATATTTACCTATTAGGTCAATATATTTCTCACTCGTTTTACACTCTGCACCATGCCACAGTATGCAACACCACTCACCAGATTTGCCTGTTCCTTCGCCACCCAAGACAGCAAGCTTCACATCGTTCATCTTGTCTTTCTGATCCTTCTTGCTCAGTCCTGTCTTTTGGAGCTATACTGACTTGAGCCCAGCATGTGCTTTTTAAAATCCTTTTTACTAATGCTGCTATCATTTCTCTAAGGCCAACTCCGCCCCATATTCCTCCCATCCAATAATAACTTTAAAAATGTTTTCCTGGAGTCTTTTTAAACATATTCCATTTAAAAAAATAAACATTGCAGTTACTATTTAGACATAAAGTCTTCGTAAGTCAATAGTTAAGAATTTCACAGAAATTCTGCAGAAGATTCTTAAGTCAGCTAAGAAAGCTTAGTTCCCAATCCTCTACTTTTTGTGTACCAGGAATTTACCTTTCTAGGACCTAGAAAAATGATTTCTCTAAATAAGAAAATGAGGTTTTAGAGGATGAGTATACATTCCTGTAAATCTACTTTGACTGGATCAGTTTTGATTTTTCTATAAAACCTGAGCCTATATTTTCTTGGACTTTTTCTGTGAAAGACAAAGGGAGTAAGTTTACTCAGTCATGACAAGAAATGAGAGAAGGAAGAGGATGGCTGTCTCAGATGTAGTTGTTTAGGGGTGACAACAGGGCACATAAACACACAGCCCATGTTTTTGAGTCATACGAGGCTTTAATGAAAAATATGGACACTACAGAGTTTTATCTCTCCAATGTCTTTCTTAATAAGCTCTCTCTCTCTCTCTCTCTCTCTCTATTTTAGGTCAATAGACAATAGTATGGTTTCTGAGAAAAAAATAAAGCAAGCAGCTTCATGTTGTTTAAAAAGCAATAAGCAAAAAAAAAAAAAAAAGCAATAAGCAGAAACCTGTCATGTTTCCTTCTGTGGTACTGTGGTACCCCACATTACTGTCTTTCCTTTCTCTCTCTTCATTTGTATATGTATAAATTGGAGAGTTGAGAAAAGAGTACAACAACAAATAGAAGAACTCAACCTTGTGTACTAAATTTTGAGACCCAGGTAAAGGAGTTTCATTTCTAGGCTGGGTTGATCACAGGTATAATATGCTTTTAAAAATGCATTTATTTAGCAAACATTGAGCAACTGCCGCTTTTTATTGAAGATGTGTTGAGTTAACAAGGTCAACAATTAAAGAATTCATTAAGATTCCTTAGCGAATCTACAGTCTACTAAGATGAAAATTGACATAATTAAAATTATAATAGACATGATCATCATGATCATGGCTAAAACAGAGCTCTAACCAAGGGCTGAGGAAAGCAGAGCAGTGCATTGAAAGGTCTTCAAAAAGTAGGTAAAGCTTGAAACATGAGCAGGACCCAACAGAAGAAAGAAAAAGTGATTGGGAATTAGGGAGATGTGTCTATTCCAAAAGAAGAAATAAACTCTGTAAAGAAAAAGGAAAAAAAAAGGAAGAGAGAGTATGGCAATTTGTGATATCAAGGTTAACACATGAACCATAAAAAAAAAATTAAAAATAACCTATGTTCTCTCTGTAATCCATACACCTATTTTAAGAGTAACAGGTAATTATTTTTTTTTTATTAAGGGAGTTTTACTAGCTGATTTATTATAGTATGAAATTGAAAGTTTTTTCCTCTATTTGGAGAAATTATATTTTTATCTTAAGAAAGTTCTGACTGATGTCTTTAGAAAGTTTAGTATATCTACTGATATGAAGGAAAAGCTTAATTTCATAGCATGCATGATATTGAAAACAATATATAGATAGTTACATATATATACCTACATTTTTTTTTTTTTTTTTTGCCATATCCTGCTCCTCCCCACTGCCACTGAATTCCAAAACTAAATCTAATAAAAAAGCAGCCTAAGGGCACTTGGTTCCAGGGATCAAGCCCTGCCTCAATTCTCTCTCTCCTCTATGCCCCTACCTCCAAAAGCACACCCACTCATGCTCTCTCTCTCTCTCTCTCAAAATAAACAAACATTAAAAAAAAGCAGCCTAGTGTTGGAATAGAGTGAATATAATTATGCACATGCTTTTCTAAGAAACAGAGTGTCTATATATTTTTTGGCCTCAGGTAAAGGGTGCTAACATATGAATGTTCTGATAGACATATTACTTATACTACCCCAAATCCTTTCACCTTTCCCTAAATAAATATTTATTCACAACCAATATAATTTTTTGTTACTTTATTCATTTATTGAATGAACAAAAATTTATTGAGTGTCTACTATAGGCTTGGCACTATTTTCAATGCTAGAAACATATTAGTGAATAAAGTACTTACAGATTCTGTTCATTGGAGATGGACCTTAAATATTAAAAAATAAGTAACGATTACATATCAGGTATTCATTAATGCTATAATTTTATCTGTTTAATTTTGAGGTCAAGTTAACCGGCCCTTTTCAACTAATCTCATTTCCCTGTAATTTCTGTTAGAATAGATGCAAAGTTTTTTCACCAAAAGCTGCGGATTCAGAGGGTGGAGTGATTAAAAAAATCTCCAAGGAGAAAGATTATCTTTGTTCCATTATACTGTTCTAGAACATTAAAAAGATGGACTACTTCCCAACTCACTTTCTGTGTCTGCAATAATCTAAAATAGACATGAATGGTGTACATAGACAAACAGAAAACAAAGAAATCATAGAAATACAATGTTATTTATGAATATAGATCCCCAGGTCTGAAGTATATTAGCAAATCAAATCCAGAAGTGTATTTAAAGAGCCAATTGTAATGAGCTAGTAGAATTTATTCTAAGAAAGGCAAGTTGATTGAACAACAGGAAGTTTGGTAAAATATTCTAATACATTAGCATGATAAAGGAGAAAAACTGTATGAATAACCTGCTGCTAAAAGCATTTCATGAAATTTAACAACTGCTTAAAACAAAATACTTAGTAGTCTAAAAATACATCTAACTTGATTAAGTTTATATATTTTTAATCCACATATCAGAAAAATAACAAATACATATAGAATTTTTACTCTTAATTTCCTCTAAAAAGAGTATTTTGTCTGTTAATTTTAGCACAGAATTCTTAGTCCTATTCAATACAATGAGGGGAAGAAATTACATATATGAAAAAGGGGAGAAAAATAGTTACAACCTACAAATGATATTTTCCTTACCTGTATTTTATCTACATTATTAGCATACGTAAGATCATTCAGTAAGCTGGCCAAGTAAAAGAAAAACATAGAAACAATAATTCCAGATGATAAAAATAGCAGCTAACACATGTTTTACACAGTGTATAACAGGTAATTTTTTAACATGTTTTCCAAGTATAACTACATTTAACCCTCTGAGAAACTTCAGGTAGGTGCCATTATTATATAATACAAATACAGTCCTTTTTCACAAAGAAAGGAAAAAAAGAAGTAAAAAGAAGAAAACTAAAAAGGAATGTATAGGATTTATATGATGAATTCTCTTACTGAAGATTATCAAATAAGACTTGAATACATGGACAAACATAAATAGAATGGCCCAATGTTATAATTATTACCAAATCAATCTAAAAGTAAAATGCAATGACAATTAAAAGCCCAACAAAGATGGTTTGATTGAATGTAGACAGCTTATTTTGAAAAAGAAAATATGTAAGAATAAATGAGGAATTTTTAGGTAAAAGAGTGACAAAATACCTCTCATGAACCAAATAATACCTAAAAAAAATACTATTCTATTAAAATGTGATTGATAGGCTCATTAATCGAATAGATTTTTGAGTATAGAATTTGAGTACATAGAAATTTATTTTATTATGAATGCAATGCTTTTAATACATGTTATTTTTAAATTATGTTAATGCTATTAGAAAAAAAAATCTTAGAACAATGTGTTATATCTGTACCATATGCCACACAGAAAAATAAATTATGAATACTAAAATCTTAGTGTGAAAATTAAATTCAGAGAAGTCTACATAGCCTTTGACATATATATGAGAATCTTCCAAATAATTGTAGAGAGGGAAAAGTCTTCTTAAGAAATAGATCCAGGGGCACCTGGGTGGCTCAGTCGGTTAGTGTCTGACTTTAGCTCAGGTCATGATCTTGCTGTTCATGAATTTGAGGCCCGCATCAGGCTCTGTGCTGACAGATCAGAGCCTGGAGCTTGCTTCAGATTCTGTGTCTCCCTCTGTCTGTCTGCCCCTCCCCCACTCACGTTTTGTCTCACTCTTTGTCTCAAAAATAAACATTAAAATATTTTTTAAGAAAAAAATCTAAAGACATATACAAAAATATATACAGAAAAAACAATATAATGAATTTTCATAATTGATCTTTAAGTGTTGGTTATGTTAGTCCCATGGGATTATTTAACAAAGTGTGTGAATTTGTACGTTTAATAGAAAATAAGGGGGCGCCTGGGTGGCGCAGTCGGTTAAGCGTCCGACTTCAGCCAGGTCACGATCTCGCGGTCCGTGAGTTCGAGCCCCGCGTCGGGCTCTGGGCTGATGGCTCAGAGCCTGGAGCCTGTTTCTGATTCTGTGTCTCCCTCTCTCTCTGCCCCTCCCCCGTTCATGCTCTGTCTCTCTCTGTCCCAAAAAATAAATAAAATGTTGAAAAAAAAAAAAAATTTAAAAAAAAAAAAATAGAAAATAAGTTTCTAGCTACAAATGGATTCTTTTTAATCAGAATTGAGGTATTTGTTTCACTTCAAATTATAATCCATGTTTCTAAAAGAAAGTTCTAGCAGAGAACAAGTGTTTTTAAAATGGAATTACTGGGGCGCCTGGGTGGCGCAGTCGGTTAAGCGTCCGACTTCAGCCAGGTCACGATCTCGCGGTCCGTGAGTTCGAGCCCCGCGTCGGGCTCTGGGCTGATGGCTCGGAGCCTGGAGCCTGTTTCCGATTCTGTGTCTCCCTCTCTCTCTGCCCCTCCCCCGTTCATGCTCTGTCTCTCTCTGTCCCAAAAATAAATAAAAAACGTTGAAAAAAAAATTAAAAAAAAAAATAAAATGGAATTACTTCTGGATAATGTTATGTGATAATATGGAAATTTATAATGGAAGAGTAGTTTTTTTTTTTTTTAATTTTTTTTTTCAACATTTATTTATTTTTGGGACAGAGAGAGACAGAGCATGAACGGGCGAGGGGCAGAGAGAGAGGGAGACACAGAATCGGAAACAGGCTCCAGGCTCTGAGCCACCAGCCCAGAGCCTGACGCGGGGCTCGAACTCCCGGACCGCGAGATCGTGACCTGGCTGAAGTCGGACGCTCAACCGACTGCGCCACCCAGGCGCCCCTGTTTTTGTTTTTTAAGAAGAAAATGGTATTATTCTAATCTCACAAAGCACATGTTTTCAAACAGCTAACAGATTTAAAGTGCATTAAGAGTGTTCAGGTGTTTCCACATTATGTTGGGGTTAGGTAAGCAATCTAGGGAATATTTATAGAAAAAAAGAACATTTGATTGCTAAGCTCTATCTCTTCTTGTTCTCAAAGCACTTTATGTTATGTTTCATGACATAAATAGCACAGATAGCATTCTCAGCCAGAGATTAGGAGCAATTTCTCTGCAATCATAAATCCTCCAAAATCTCTTGCAAAGGAATTATTCAAACGCGGACATTTGCCTAAACAAATGATGAAGATATAGGAATGGTGGCTACTATACAAAAGCTCTATTAATATTAACAGTAGCTAGCATACAAAAACTTCTATTAGTCCACAGTCTGATTTGGGGGGCTATAATATATGTATTTTAGAACTAATATTTGCTTAGTACATCAATTTATGTTCTAACAGTTCACTTATTACACTTTCCTAATAGATTTCTTTTTTGTATGTGTGATTATTTTTGATGGATTGGCTATTTATTTGAACAAGTATGTAAAACAGATTGCTATGTAACAAAACTACTCCCACATTATTTGGTCTGGGAAGACTATTTTTAGAGTCTACACCTATTTTCAGTGTAGAGTCTATACTAAGTTTTTGGCTTATAGCCTCTTGAGTGTTTAAAATTTAACAAATCATACCTGAATACTGAACACCTACCTATTCTACAAATTGAAACTAATCTGAGTTTATCTTTTCTTTTTCCTCTTCCTCTTTGTGCCCCATTTCCCTTCCTGTTGGTGTGAATGTGTTTCTCCTTGCTTGCTTTCTTCCTTTATTCTTGGCTGCTTTTAAGAGGTTTTAGGTGCCTTTCTTCATCAGCAGTGTTCTAAAATTTCACAATGTTATTTTCTGGTGCATGTCATTGTTTTCATTAATTGTACTGACACTCACCTCACCTTCTAAATTTAGAGATTCCTGCATCTCAGTTCTAGGAATTGTTTTTGTATTATGCCTTTAACAATTTTTTCAAACTCTAGTTTTATGTGTTCTTCCTGTTTGAAATGGGCATTAATCAGATTTTGAAATTACAAGATTCATACTTTTTTTTTAAGTTTATTTATTTATTTATTTTGAGAGAGAGAGAGAGAGCACGAGCAGCAGAGGTGGAAAGAGAGAGAAGGAGAGGGAAAATCCTTAGCAGGCTCCGCACTGTCAGCACAGAGCGTGATCCAGGGCTCGATCCCACGAACTGTGAGATCATGAGCTGAATCAAAACCAAGAGTTGGGCACTTAACCAACTGAGCCACCCAGGATCCCCCAAGATTGCCTCTTAATACTGACATTTTCTCTCCTATTGACCTGTTCTGTATCTTTAATTTCTCCTTTATGCTTTATTTCATAGATTCTACCTTGAGTATGCATATATATATACATATATATGTATACACACACACAATTTTTAAGAGTGCTTTCTTATTTGTTGCTATCGTGTTGAAATAGTGTATACATTAATATCAATTTAAAGAAAAAGTTTGACATATGCTGCAGTAGAATTTGAAACTATATAATCCCTTTCATAGTTAACTTCACCTTTATGAGTTAGTTTTGTTCTAAATCACACTGTAATACAGTAATTCAAAATAGGAGAGATAGTTTACCAGACCAAAAAAAAACAAAAAACAAAAAACAAAACTAAAGGAGTTCAAGGAGTTCGTGACCACTAAGTCACACCATAATACATAAATATATGATTTTTACTATATGATATATGTGTGTAGGAATTTCAATTAAACAAGGTAAAGATGCTTATATCATTCCCAAACAACTTGAAAACTCAGTTGACATCATTAATAGAACTGACCTATGAAAGTTATGCCTTTCTAATCCTAAATCACTTTTAGAACAAGTTTTGAAAGCTAATCTTTCATTTGGGTATCATATTCTAAAGGAAAATTTTATTCAATATATAATGTTAGTAATTCACTAAATTACATGGGACTGTTTTTTTTTTAAGAAAAATAATGAATACCTCACCAATTTGCAAAGATTTTCAAAGCATATGTGAACTAAATAATTGAATGCCTTTGCTAATTTTTCTCAGCGTGCATACTTATAATTGCAATTATCTTTTCAAGGTAACAATTCAGTATTTATCTTACTCTTTTAAATTATTCTTGAGGTGTTTATCGTTTGATGAGGTTTTAGTTTCCGGCTACATATATAATAGTTGAAACATGATAGCTAATAGTAATTACAACTCAGCTATTTGCCCTCTCTATTCTCTAAAAATGTATGTCAGTCTTTCTGTAGGCGCTAGTAATTTTCCTTGAAGTTACTTTAGTTTTTGTCAAAAGTTTGTGAGTAGACTAAAAAAGAATTTTGTTAGCTCTTAGCTGTTTCCTAATCACTTTAAGTTGGTCAGTAGAACAAAAGTGACTATGGTCTTCAAGAACTGTCTTCCTCTGTGATGTGGCCGCTCTATCAGGAAGCTTGAGTGAGCAGCACGGGGTTTGCTACAGTGAGGGCACATTCTGCAAAAATAGGCATTTAAAAGGCTGAGCAATGCATTTGTGAGAAGGATATATTACTCATATTTTCTCAACTCCTTTCATTATCCTTTAGAAAGAAATAATCCAGGGGCACCTGGGTGGCTCCGTCGGTTGAGCATCTGACTGTTGGTTTTGGGTCAGGTCACGATCTTGCAGTTTCCTGAGTTCAAGTCCCGTGTCAGGCTCTGTGCTGGCAGTGTAGAGCCTGCTTGGCATTCTCTGTCTTTATTTCTCTCTTCCCCTCCCCTGCTCATGCTGTCTCTGTCTCTCTCAAAATAAATAAATAAACTTTAAAAAGATAGAAATAAATAATCCAAAATTAAATGTTCAGAATTCAAACTGAATCATACAATTAAATGGAATTGAATGAATAAAAAGTATGATTCCTCTGAAAGACTGTTATAAACAGACCTCAAAATATGTAAAGCTTCAAACAGAAGAAAAGTATATTTCCTGCTCACATAAAATACTAAATATGTGTTCCTGATCAGTGAAACATCTCTCCTCCAACATCTTCAATGTCTGGCTTCCAAATATCGTGCCCCAGGGCACTGGAAAGGGAAAAAGAAAGACAAATCATGTGTGGGAGGTTTGGGTGGGCTAGTCTGGAAGTGGTGCGCTTCTCTTCTGTTCACATAAACCTGAATCATAAATGAAACATCAGTTCTTTGGCTGTTCCTGTGTCTCACATGTTCTAGCTTTTGGACTAGCAATCATGCCATCAGTTCTGGTTCTCAGGTCTTCAGACCTGGACTGTAACTACACCATTGATTCTCCTGAATCCCCAGCTCACTGACTATAGATCTTAGGACTCCTCAGTCTCCATAGTCATATAAGCCAGTTTCTTATAACATGTATATTATTTGTGTGTATATATACACACATAATGTATATGTTATACATATATACCTATATATATCTATATATATATATCTATATATATCTATATCAGGTCCTATTGGTTCTATTTCTGTGAAAAACCCTAATATAATTTCCAAGATGAAATTTTATTTTCTCTAATAGTATATCTCAAAATGTAATTTGCTCAGGGTTACACAAAGAGTAAAGGCAAGCTGGCCTAAAGCCTACAGTCTTTCCACTATAACACCCCACAGATCTCTCCTTTCCCTGCTCATTGATTCTTATGTGAAATAAAACAGATTTTTCTCTCTCCAACATTTTTTGCAAGATTTTGATATTATTGCTTCAGCCTCAATGATGTTATTCCAATAGGGTTATGATACATGTTTATATTTGGCTTTTTTTTTTTTCTTACCTCATCTCCTTGGTTATTTTTTTGAAAAGTTGAGCCCATTAGAGCACCATCCCTTTATATTCATAAGTATAAAACCATGGTTAATTTTTTAGATATCTATTTTCTTTCTCATTTGAAGTAAATGTAATTGATTTTTTTGCAGGCTTGCTTTACACCAACTATTTTCTTCTATGGTTTTTTTCTAACTTAAAATTCTGCAATGACTTTCTTACATTTCTGCCAATTCTCTATTACAAAGAAAGCTATGTCCCACATTAGTTTGTTATTGCTGCAAAATAATTTACCATGGACTTAATGACTTAAAACAACCACATATTTATTATCTTGAAACTTCAATAGATCAAAAGACCATGCAGCAGTGTTTAACTGGGTTTTCTGATTTGGGATCTCACCAGCCTGCAAGCTAGGTGTCAGCTGGGGCTGTGATCGTCTCTGAAGCCTTATTGGTTAAAGTACTATTTCCAGTCTCCTTGTGGCTGTAGAACTCTGATTCTTCTCTTTGTTGTCGTAGTTGGTGGTGGTGGTTGTCGGCCAGGGACCTCTCTGAGTTCTTGGATACATACTGCTTACAGTTCTTGTCACTTGGGTTTGTCCATATGACCTTGCAGATAATAGATGGATAGATAGGTAGATAGATAGATAGATAGATAGATAGATAGATAATATAAACATATAGACAGATATTGATCGTGTGTTTGTGTGAGCCTTATACATATTTATCTTATTGTAATTATAGGACTGATATTTCATCATTTCTGCCATACTGTACTAGTTAGAAGCAAATCCCAAGCCCCACCTGCACTCAAGGGGAGGGGATCACATGGGATGTGTCTCACTGGGGATCACCTTAGGGTATATCTGTAATGTGCCCTAACTCTTTATTTGATGTTTGTTCTAAACAAAATATATCTTTATTTTGTTTTATTTTAGATGGCAAGTGTTAATGGTGATTAGATCACATTTCACATGAATAATTAAGCATGTGTGGACCTGTTTTTTAGTGTGTTCTATATAATTTTGAGTCAATGTGCTCCATATAATCCCATTAGCCAGTTATGTCTTGGAATTTCATCTTAAGAAAATGAATTAATAAGCCAGCATTTGAAAAGTGATGCATTTTTACTTGCATCATTTTGTTAGATATGGTCAGGAAGTAGGCCACACTGGTTGTGAGTGCTTTGGACAGTGAGATAAGCTTATACTATCTTTCTGGTTCTTTCCCACTCGGTAAGTCATCTACTTTGAAAATAAAAGAGCAGAGCTGCCTTCATTTCAAAAGATTAAGAAATACACAGTGAGTGCTTACTATGGGCCAGACATCATGCTAGGACATTGACAGTAAGAAAGGGAAATGAATAAAATCATTCATCCTCTGCCCTGGTAAAGTTTTCATTTTAGTGAGGAAGATTTAATATTTATATATCAAGTATAAATTGAGGTAAGTACAAGGTGCCTTGTATTTGCACATATAGGAGAAACCTAGCTAAATTCTAAAGGGTAGGTGGAATAGGCTGAATAGTGGCCCTTTAAGATATCAGGCTGTAATTAATCTGGAACCTGTAAATGTTAGAATATGTAGAAAAAAAGGATTTGCAAATGTGATTAAGTTAAGAATCTTGAGATGGGGAGATCATTGAAGCGGGCTCTAATATAATCACACGCATCCTTATAAGAAGGAGGCAGAGAGGAATTTGACATGGAAGAGAAGACAGTGGAACCACAGAGACAGAAATTGGAGTGATCCATCACAAGCCAACGAATGCTGAGCCACCAGAAACCAGAAGAAGCAAGGAATGGATTTTCCCTTAGTGATTCTGAGGGAGCAGGACCCTGCTGACACATCGATTCCAACCCAGTGAAACTGATTTTGAATTTTTGGTCCCCGGAACTAGAAGAGATACTTGTTTTGTGATTTTATGCCACCAACTTTGTGGTAATCTTTTACACAAGCCTTAAGAAACTAATAGAGAAGGTATTACAGACAGAAAGAACTGCTTGAACAGTCATAGAGTAGAAAGTAGATGGTAGATGCTGGGCACTGGAGTACCTCTGCATTACTGGAAAGCAAAAACTGAGTAGAAACGGTGAGAATCAAGGCTCCTTGACAAAATGAATACAAATTATGGTGGCCTTACATGGCATGCTAAATACATTGTCTTATAGGACATAAAGAGTTATGAAGGATTTTTTTTAAAATTTTTTTTAACGTTTATTTATTTTTGAGACAGAGAGAGACAGAGCATGAACGGGGGAGGGGCAGAGAGAGAGGGAGACACAGAATCGGAAGCAGGCTCCAGGCTCTGTGCCATCAGCCCAGAGCCCGACGCGGGGCTTGAACTCGCGGACCGTGAGATCATGACCTGAGCTGAAGTCGGACGCTTAACCGACTGAGCCACCCAGGTGCCCCAGGAGTTATGAAGGATTTTTAAGTAGAAGGGGCACCTGGCTGGCTCAGTCAGTGGAGCATGCAACTCTTGATCTTGGGGTTATAAGTTCGAGCCCCATGTTGGGTGTAGAGATTACATAAAAATAATTTTTTCAAAAAAAGAATTTTTAAGCAGGAGAGTAATACATTATTATTAAATGCTCCACTCTGGGAAGTAATATAAGATATGGTTTGAAGTAGGGAAATAGAGAAGGTAAGAGAAACTAAATAAGTACAAGCAGTAACACCTGTTATGTTATTTTACACTCTCAAAGGTTCTCAGAGTGACAATGGGATCAAGGGAATATTGTTTTGAGAAATGCTTGGCCAATAAAAATCTAAAATTCAGCAGGATTCGGTGATTAGGGAGGTGGTATGAGAAAGGGAGAATAAACCTAAGATGAGTACCAAGTTCTGACTCAAAATTATGAAGTTGAGAGTGGTGTTGTAACTGAGCACTTGCTTTGTTCAATTTCACTTATGAGAAGCAGTTTGAAGGAGCAAATGCTTCCCGTTTTGGGCATGTGAAGTTTGAGATATCCTTGGGGGTGTCCAGTAGTAAGCTGGCTGTACAAGTCTAATGTGAGAAAACAGGCAGAGCTGAAGGGAAAAGCAGTTCATCTTATCAATACACATTCAGCACAGAGTTAAGCTTGTTTTTATGACAGGGATTGCAAATTGATATGTGATTTTCTGGAAAAAAAAACCCACTTTGATCTCTATAGAAGAGAGAAAGCTATTTACAAAGAGTTTTCCACATTTGGCTTTTTTAGATGATTTCTTAAGCCAAAATGCCTTAGATATTTTGGATATTCTAAAAAAAAAAACACTAAATAAAATATTTCTGCTTATTTTAACAACCCCATAAATAAGCATTATGGATCCTATTTGTCCCAGTTTGTAAGCATGCATTCTGAGGCTCAGAGGGGATTTTAAGTATGCAACCCGGAGAAATTCTCCTAGTAAGTAGAAGCTAGAATTTAAGCTACAGTTTCTGTGATGCATAATTTCAGTAATTTTTCTACTGTATCATGCTGTCTCTTGCTTTTAATATACCTCTTCTCTAAGCTAGATGATTCTTATTGGTAGCATTTCTTGAAACTGATTTTTAAAATCAGTTTATAGTACCATATAACAGAACTGAAAATGTTACAGAAATTAATTTTCAAAACAAATTATAGTCCTATAATGTATAGCATAGCACTAAACATAGAGTGGGTGTCCCAAATGTCATATATTAATTGTTGGCTGACAATTTTGATTGTACCAATCAAGCCAAGATTCATCACCAAATTTTCATTTTAAAAGATGATGAGTTGTGTAAAGCCAAAGTATTATTTTAACTTCTCTTACACAGAAATCTTCTGTCTCTGATAGACTTTTTTTTTTAACTTATTTAAGCAAAGACTTGGTCTCTGTCACTCTAATAATTAAATTCTTTCCAAAGGAACTCTAGCTGAGAACAGAAACTTCCTTATTTAGAATCTGAAGTGAGGGGCGCCTGGGTGGTGCAGTCGGTTAAGCGTCCGACTGCAGCCAGGTCACGATCTTGCAGTCCGTGAGTTCGAGCCCTGCGTCGGGCTCTGGGCTGATGGCTCAGAGCCTGGAGCCTGTTTCCGATTCTGTGTCTCCCTCTCTCTCTGCCCCTCGCCCGTTCATGCTCTGTCTCTCCCTGTCCCAAAAAAAATAAATAAACGTTGAAAAAAAAATTAAAAAAAAAGAATCTGAAGTGAAATACCCTTTTGCAAATCTGTTTTAATTTTGTGATCCTTATTCTTACACTTGTTTTTCTTATTCAATGGTGACAATATTTAGCTATGTTCTTCTCTAGTTGCAAAGGGAACTGTATTTTGTTAGGAATATTTGAAAATACATTCACAAAAAGTGTATTTGATTAAGGAAAAATGTTGACAATTTTCTTCCTCAAGAACAAATTTTTTTTCATATTACCAATGCTTTGGTTGGTTTTCTGCCCTATATGGACACATATTTAAAAGCCATTTCCATCACTAGCCTGGTTCCTAAGAACTTGGATTTGTTCCCACTATTCCCTGTCTACCAGGTTTAAAGTTGTAATAGTGACCATTTGGAGAATTCTAGTTGAGCATCAGGCTTCTCTGAACTATAAGCCTGGACAGGCCAGCTGCTTCTCAGGAACTCGTCTCTAGGGTTGGGTTCCACATGCTCATTTCTATCGCAACCAAGCACATCCCTCTGTCTGGGGTATGCTCTATTTTTTAGTAATCATTGAAATCAAGTAGGCTTTAATACTTCAATCAAGTCATGCTGAATCAGAAAAGAATTAATATTTATACAAGCATACCTCAGAAATATTGTAGGTTTGGTTCCATACCACCACACTAAAGCAAATACTGCAACAAAGTTAATAAAGGTGTTTTTGGAACATATAAAAGTACAGTGCATATAAAAGTTATGTTTATACTATATGGTAGTCTATCAAGTACACAATAGCATAATATCTAAAAAGCACTTGTATACTTTAATGAAAAAATGCTTTCTTACTAAAAATGCTAACCATCATCTGAGTTTTCCATAATCACTGATCACAGGCCACCATAATAAATATAATAATAATAAAATTTGAAATATTGTGAGAAGTACCAGAACTTGATGCAGGCACAAAGTGAGCATATGCTGTTGGAAAAAAAAAATGGCGCTGATGGACTTAACTTCAGGCAGGGTTGCCACAAACCTTCAATTTGTAGAATCACAGTATATGTGAAGTACAATAAAATGAGGTATGTCAGTAGAAACAAAAAATATTCAAAAATGTCCAAGATAACCATGCACAGTAATAACTTTGGAGATGATCAGTGGTAATGAAAATGAATGAGCAATTCTGAAAAACACTTAGGAAAATTTGTTTGCAAAGACAGATTCGGTTTAGAATGATGACAACTTATCAGGTCTATAATATTGGTATACTAACTGCCTTATTAACAGTAGTGGGGAAACTGATTAGAAAAGATAATTTTGGTTTCAAGATATATTACATTTGAGAGTAATCTGATTATTAAAATAACTATTAAATTTATTACGAAAGAACTATATTACCTAGGGGCGCTGGGTGGCTCAGTCGGTTAAGCGTCTGACTCTTGATTTTGGCTCAGGTCATGATTCCACAGTTCATGGAATCAAGCCCTGTGAAGGGCTCTGTACTGACAGTGTGAAGATTGCTTGGGATCCTCTCTCTCTCTCTCTCTCTCTCTCTCTCTCTCTCTCTGCCCCACCCCTGCTCTCCTCACATGCACTTTCTCTTTCTCTCTCTCAAAACAAGTAAACATTAAAAAAAGAAAAGAAAACTACATTACACAAAATCTCCGTGATATTACTCAGTTTTAGAGAAGAGAAAATAAGAGTGAGTGTTAAATATGAACTAGTATCTCTCAGTCAGTCCATACAGAGAGATGGCCTGTGTTTCATTTTTATGTTATGTTTATTTTAAAACTTTCTGATAAAACAATCCCACTTATAGTGCCCATATAATACACATGGTAAAACAGATATAAAACAAAAGGGGATTCTTAACATGGTAGCTAATTAACTAAGGAGTGAATTCCCACCCCCATTTAAAGGTATTCAAATACAAAAACAAGCTAAAATTCTCTGGCTGGACTGGTGCCCCAAATTGCCAATTTATATTTATTTAATTTATTTTATTTATTTCTTTTAGTTAATATCCCATGATGTTCTTTCCCAGCAGGTTACGTCCTGGTAAGATTGCTTTCTCCTGAGGGCAGGCTTTGTTAAGAAGAACAGAATGATCTGGCATGTTTAAAAATGGTTCATTTTCTTCTCTCCTTGCCAGAAGCATGAGGGCATTTTTCTCTGGTTTACACTCTAAATAGCTTGTAAAGCTCCTAGAGGTAAAACTCACAAAAGTGTAGAGCTTCCCTGTAACTGGGTCCCCCTGGAGACTTTCTCACACTTGTCTGAAGTGAGCCTCCATCAATTCATCAACTACAGTTCAGGTTTTCCTATCCTGGCACTGGTTCCCACAGAGGGTTCTGCTCTGGTAAGTTGTGATTTTCCATATTTGCCTCTCTGTCTCTCCACCTAACGCTCTGCCTTGTGACTTCACTTTTCTAATGAATTTACGAAAAGTTGTTGATTTTTTCAGTTTGTTCGTTTTGTTACTTGTTATTAGGAGTGAATGACAACTTCTAAGCTCCTTACATAACAATAGCAATATTTCATTTTAGGGGGTGGGAAATTACAGAAATCTGGGAACAGAAATCTACACAGCATGCCAGTTGAAATAGGGTAATTATTATACTTATTTTACAGATGGTTAGCAGACTCAGAGGGATTACATAATTAGCTTATGATTTTACATCAGCAATTGGCAAATACATGTTTTAAATAAGTCCTGGCATTAATATTACATGCTAGACTTTCTTAGAACAATGAAAGCAAGTTTATGGAATTTCCATTTTTTAAAGCTGGAATACACATATCTCAGACACTCATCATCTTGTAAGTCACTAATCAAGCACTCAAACACATTTAAGTATTAGGCATGTAACATAACTGTATGAAATGGCAAGAAATGGATAGATATTAAAAAAAAGGAGAACTTAACATGGTAGTTAACTAAGGAGTGAATTCCCACCCCATTTAAAGGCGTTCAAATACAAAGTTAGAACAAAAATAAACTTAAATTCTCTGGCTGCCCCAATTTGGTGCCCCAAATTGCCAGTTTTTATTTCTTTCTTTCTTAAAGATTTTATTTTCTAAGTAATCTCTACACCCAGCATAGGGCATGGACTTACAACCCTGAGATCAAGAGTCCCATGCTCTACTGACTGAGCCAGCCAGGTGGCCCCCTCTCCAAATCGCCAGTTTTTTTAAAAACCTTATAAGCGATTAAATTCTAGGTTATTTTGTGAATTTTTCAATTTTTAACACCACATAAAACAATTTGATTATGATTTTCAATCATTTTGAATTCACCTAAACATAAGAAATCAGGATTTATGTCCTTAAACTATTGGTTCAAATCCAGGACTAAAATATCTCACATAGAAAACCAAAAAAGAAAACGAATACATACCAAAAATAAAGTTGAAAATAAATTATAAGACAAGCTAAAAATAAAACATATGGGAACAAAACAAATATACTTATCCTGAAAGTAATCTGATTGTAGAGTTCTAACTCTCCTGAAAGTAATCTGATTGCAGAGTTCTAACTCTCACTAAATATTGTGTTAGGTAAAAATACAAACTTTTGCAAACCCTACATCATTCAAACCTCACAATAATGATATCAATAACAACTCTTTTCCCTAAATCCTCAAAATTACACGTTATTATTGTTATTATTAGCAGTTTTTATGGTCCAAGTGACTTTTTAAAAGACTTATCCTCCTAATACAAATGTTCACCATTTCCTCTTGCATTTCAGGTCTTCCTTACAGAATAATTTCCTTCTACTGAAATAACATCCTTAAAAGTTCCTTTAGTGACCATCTCTTGGACATATGATAATTTTGTCTGAAACTGTCTTTATTTTTCTCTTGCTCTTGAGAGAGAATGTCTTTGGATATTTATTGGTTGCTATAGAGTGAGTGTGGCAAAATTTTCTTTTGCAAAAATATAGAAGCCTAGTACTCACCTGTTTCCTCTTCATTTTTATCATTCCCTCAGTTGCCACTATCATCATCATCATCATCATCATAACTGTGACTCTCTGTTTCTGAATTTAAATTTAAGAAAAACATTTCAATATTTTTTCATGTAAGATAATTTGACTAATGTCATAAAAATTTAAGATACTTAGTTTTATTCTTTCATTTAAATTCTAGTTTGTGGCAATTTATCAGTTTAGAAGTATAAACCTTAAGCTGTCTTGATGCAGCTTCAAAAAGGTTAAAATCTGGATTCATGAAATTAATCGCTCTTTCCTTCTTCCCTTGATCATTTTAACTCTGATCCAAATAAACAATTTAAATCTATTTGTGAAGAGATAATTATGCCAATTAAATTCAGTTGACTGCTCTCAAAAACTTAGAGCTTGGAAAATTAGTCTTTACAAGTTGTTGTAAATCTTTTTAATTCACAGCTAAGTTATTGGGGTACTTTGGTGGCTTAGTTGGTTAAGCATCCTACTTCGGCTCAGGTCATGATCTCGCAGTTTATGGGCTCGAGCCCCACGTCAGGCTCTGTGCTGACAGCTCAGAGCCTGGAGCTTGCTTCAGGTTCTGTGTCTCCCTCTCTCTCTGCCACCCCCCCTCTCTTTCTCTCAAAAATAAGTAAACAAAAAAAAATAACTTGGTTATTTTGAAAGTCTTGTGGATACTGAGAACATTATGGGCTTAGCATTAGATATGTATCCTATGTGTTTTGTAATTTTTACTATCTAATTTATATTGAGTAATCTTGAATAATCTAACTTTATTTCTGTAGGAATCATGGAATAAAAGTCCATGGTTGTTTATTTAAAAAGAAGAAGAAGAAGAAGAAGAAGAAGAAGAAGAAAGAAAGCAAGCCTGTCTCTTTAATTCCCCACCCAAGCTTGGTGGGAAAGCCAAAGAACATGAGAAAATTATAGAATCCATTGTTTCAAATATTCATTTTTTTAGGTTTATTTATTTGTTTATTTGAGAGAGAGAGAGAGAGAGAGAGAGAGAGAGAGAGTTAGTGAGCATGAACTGGAGAGGTACAGAGAGAGAGGGCGAGACAGAGAATCCCAAGCAATCTCTGCACTGTCAGAGCAGAGCCTGACATGGGGCTTGATCTCATGAATCATGAGATCATGACCTGAGCCAATATCAAAAGTCTGATGCTTACCCATCAGTGGGAAGGCCTTTCACTTCCACTTTCTAGAATCCTGCTTACCTTTTTTTAAATACTTCTTCTGGCCTTGGCTCTGGTATATATAATTTCTGACCTAATTTTCACTTTCTTGCCCATAGTTCATCTGTCTTCAAAATTTGTCCATACTTGAACTAAATTATTAATCAATCCATCTATTAGCTTTCACCTTCGGCAAGTCTCCTAAGTTCTCCTTCATGTGGCTTTTGTGAGTACAGACAACTCTGGTAAGACCAAAACCTCTCTTGGCTTTCAATCTAATAGACTCAGTTTTTTGACATTTTTAAGGCCTCTATTTCATAGATCAATAAGACTTGGAAAACAAATTGAAAGCATTAATGTCATTTCAAATTGACAACTTGCCTGTTCAAAAGAAAGCATCTGATCTGTGGGTGGAAATGTGTTAAGGACTTTACAGAGAATATGCTGATAAAGTTGACTTTTTCACAGCAGCGCAGTCTCAATGGTGTCCTGCATTTGATAAAATGACCCCTCAGATAATAGAAGACCCAACAAAAAATTGTAGTAGTTAAAACTTTGAAGTGCAAATTCTCAGCATCCACCAATGATAACCAAATAAATTCAAAAAAGTTTCTTAACCTTTTTTGTGTTGTGACTTCTTCATCTATAAAATACGCATAATAATAATGAATCAGGCAAGTAGCTGATGGAGGGATAAACAAATTCATGCACAGAGTAAACACTCAGTAAGTGCCACCTTGTTATGATTTTACTGTTCCTTTTGAAATCAGAAACATTTTGATTCTGCAAATCTCCAGCTCCTATCTACAAATCTCTCCAGTCTGAGAGATTGTTCCTGTCCTTCATTCTCTTAGCAAAGAATGTTGTATCAAAAGATATCAAAGAATGTTGAATGTTGTATCAATTCCTCAATTACAAACAAACATTCACTCTAGGTTCTGGAGTCTGAGCCTAACTATAGAATCTACTCATATATTAAAAATAGCAGATGACACATCTGTATTATCTGTCCCAGAGGATGCAAAGTATAGTTAAGTGCAACTCTAGCTGGCTTTGTTGTGATAAAGGCTCTGTGCCATTGAGTTACAATCTTGAACCAAGATTATACCTGGAAAGATGATTTCCTCTGTGTTAGTGGTCTTAACACTGGAGTGCACCTAAACTCCTTAAACTCTTGTTAAATGCAGCTTCCAGGACCACTCTAAAACCTACTAAATAAGAATTTCTGTGGGGCTATGCTTCAAGAAAATGCATTTTAACATGTACCCTAAGTAACTTTGAAGCAGATGGTAGTTGGTTACAACAGGATTGGAAAACCCCTCTCAAGTGCTATAACTAAAGGCCCAAGTGAGATAACTACAGAAGCCTAATGAACCTATTCACCCAGTCAACCCAATGTAATGTGAGATTAGTCCACCACTTACACATGCATGCCAATTTCCAAAGTAGTATCTGTCCAAGTATATTCTTTGGCCATTGCCATGGAAGATAACGCACATGGTGCAAGAAGCATGATGTTCCTCAGTTGTATTTCACAGAGTGAACATGAAGTTTAAGCCATGCCCTATAGAATGGGGAGCCAATTTGCATATTTGACATGTTTGAGGAACTGAAAACTTACACTCCTTAATATTGCATATCAGGGAGGAGAATTTACACCAGATAATGTAAAAATAGACATGGAGCAGATCATAGAATGTTTTGTAGGTTAAAGTAATGATTTTGAATTGTATTTTGAGAGCTAGGGGAAGCATTTATAGATGACCACTTTTGCCGCTGTGTAGAGAGTGTGTTACAGGAGGCAAGAGTGGAAACAGAGGGATGAAACAGGTTAACATAGCAATTTAGGCAGGAAAGAACAATGGCATGATTAAAACAAAGCAACAGAAATGAAAAGAAGAGTTTGTATTCAAGATGTATGAAGACAGAATAAGCAAGAATTTAGAAATAAGTTGAAAGTAATGAAAAAAGGTAAAGGAAGAAATCAAGATCCTTTAAGGATTTTGAATTGGGAGAAATAGGATTTATGGTACCATCAATGGTATTTTTAAAAAAGTTGGTGAGATCTGGGAACAACTTAGACGAGATGAAGAATCAAGAACTTGATTTGGAATCTCTTAAAGTTTAGCATGTTAGATGTGAGTCAGCTTCTCAGAGGAGATGTCTGGATAAAGATGTATATTTTGAATCATCAGCATAAAAACGGAGGATCTATATAAAAGGAAATATTTCTGCCAATCCATAGAGATTTGAACTGCTTGAGAAACAGCTATTGCCATTCATCTGGTTTATGTATTGTTTCTTGTAAAATTTCATTTTCAAATGAAGAGAGTTTCCGTTCTAAGAATGCTTTTGCCATCACACCAGCAGCATCAGCATAACCTGGGAACGTGTTAGAAATATAGAATTGCAGGCCCCATGCCTGCCTTATTGAATTGCTATCTACATTTAAACAAAATTCCTAGGTTATTCATTTGCACAATGAAGTACAAGATACAAGACAGTACCACTCTATGGTATGGTGGGGAAGAGGAAAAACAGTACTACTGCTATACATGGGAAGCTGCAGCCACTGACCTGCCCTCCAGGGTTTTAAAACAACTCTGATAGAACTTTAGGGGTGCCTGAGTGGCTCAGTTGGTTAAGCGCCCCACTCTTGACTTCAGCCCAGGTCATGATCTCACGGTTCATGAGACTGAACCCCACGTTGGGCTCTGTGCTGACAGTGAGAAGCCTGCTTAAGATTCTGTCTCCCTCTCTCTCTCCCCCTCCCGCCTTGCTTTCTATCTCTCTCAAAATAAATAAAAATAAACTTTAAAAAAATAATAAAATAAATAAAATAAAACAACTCTGATCAAACTTTAATATGCATTTGTGTATTGCTGTTGCTACACACAATTACGCAAAAGGATTCACCAACCAGTACGATAAGAAAGGCATATTCATCAAGGTCAAGAATATTTTCTTCATCTATACATCCTCAGTACCTATCTAGTATTTATATGTAATGTCAGTAGGTAGTATATCGAGGGGTAGTATATCGAGTTTTTCAACTACTCTTTTAAACTTCCCTGATTCATGAAGTCAATACAAAGCCCATATGCTTCATGGCTGTTGTATCATTCTCTTTAAATTACTTTTATTATTATTCTTTAATATTATAATGTAATTTGACTTGTATAATTTTTGTGTCATTTTAATTAAAAATGCTTCCTTTCTAACTAAAAGCTACTTTAAAAATTTTTTTTAATGTTTACTTATTTTTGAGAGAGAGAGACAGAGCATGAGCAGGGGAGGGGCAAAGAGAGAGGAAGACAGAATTTGAAGCAGGCTCCAGGCTCTGAGCTGTCAGCACAGAGCCTGGCATGGGGCTTGAACTCACGAGACACAAGATCATGACCTGAGCCGAAGTCATATGCTTAACAGATTGAGCCACCCAAGCACCTGAAGCTACTTTTTATTTTAAAACTAAATGACCATTTTTTGTGTGTGTATATGTATGAATAGTTAATACAATACATCAAAATGAGTTATAGATTAATTAAATTAAGAATATCTACAGATTTATAAAAAGCTTTTATTCATAAATAAGTGTTGTAGTCCCCCCCCCCACACCCCGCCCAATAGGAACAGGATGTACAACCAACCAAGAATTTGGTTTTGATTTAAAACTGATAGCACACAGCAAGGGTTTTTATAAAGGTTTACATAATGAGGCTTTCTGGGAAGAGCAGTGAGGTTTCCAAGCAGATCCAAATGGCTTAGATGATCAGAAAAAGGAGACTACCTTGATGTTTATTATAATTACAGGGTGGAGCTGGGGTAAGGGTTCCAGTGCACATAGAGAGGGCTTGCAGTATTCAAACTTTTCTGCTGGCACTAAATGTGGAAGCACTTTTGTGGTTACAAACCCACAAAAAAGTGTTTTGGAACTCTTGAAGTTTTATTATAATTAAAAATGTTTCTAATATTGACTCTTATCTTCTGACCTAAAGAAGCCTTTACTACTGTATTAGCAGAAGTTTATCCTAAAACCTCGGCATTACCACCATAATGAGAAAATAGAGGTTGAAAAGTTCTGAACCTACTCATGACTTTACTGTTTCTACTTTTAGAGCAGGGCTGACCTTTCTCAGGCGTTGGTTTTGAAAGGAACATTCACATGACTTTTGGAGACTTTAAAAAATTAGGAACTTTACCCTTGAGTTTGATATGATTGATGTCCATACATTTTTCACTTTATAGCCATGGTGGATGGCTATGATGAAAATTGATGTTATTTTGACAATTTGATGGTAAAAACTCTAAAGCATGTTCTTTTCTAAAAATAGCACAAAATGTCTATTCTGGAAATAGGAGCCTGGTAAATCAAATCCTGGTTACCTAAAATTATCATTTCTATTACATATTCATTTTGTGCGTGTGTGTCCGCTCTTCCTAAGATTCTGACATTTAAAAATGCATGTGAAAAAACAGTTCTTTATATATGTAAACTGACATGTGTTGAAAGAACATTGTGAAGATAGAATGTGCATTTCTTCTTTTAAAAAAAAGAGCAAGAATATTTCTGCTGTTGAAATTTTTATACTCCTCAAACCCAGTTCAAATCTACTTTGTCCTTCATATTTACCCTGGTCTATCCAGATACATTCAATCTCTCCTTTGCTTAAAGATCTCAACAAGAGAAAACAACCAGGTTCGTAGATACAGAGAACAGACTAGTGGTTTTGCCAGAAGCAGAGAATGGGCAAGTGGGTGAAATGGGTTAACAGAGTCAAAAGGTACAAACTTCTAGTTATAAAATAACTAAGTCATGGAAATGTAATATACATCATGGTGACTATAGTTAATAATGCTGTGGTACATTTTTGAAAGTCACTATAATAGTAGATCTTGAAAGACCTTATCACAAGAAAAAAATGTGTAAGTATGTATGGGGATAGATGTTAACTAGACTTATACGGTGATAATTTCATAATATACACAAATATCAAATAATTATGTTGTATACTTGAAACTAACATAATTTTATAGATCAGTTATATCTCAAAAAGAGGATTTCACTGTGTAGCCTTCATTTATAGTATTTAAACATACTCTGCCTTGATTACTGCTTTGAATTTATTTAACTCTACTGAAGCTTCTACTACAAAACTTTAGTCTTGGCTTGAAGATATATATATATATATATATATATATATATATATATATATATATACACACACACACACACATGTACACATACAAGTATACATATATACATGTATGTATATACATATATGTAAATGAAATTACAATCTTTACAAGATTAAAAAGCTATATGAGAAAGCAATATAGGGAGAAAGTACATAAATAGCTCTTTGGAACTGAGCAAAATATTTGAGGATATTTGTGTCCTCTAATGTACTGACCAAAAAGCACGCATGAAAAGGAGACTCTTGGGGTGCCTGGGTGGCTCAGTCAGTTAAGCGTCTGACTTCAGCTCAGGTCATGATCTCATGGTTTGTGAGTTCGAGCCCCGCGTGGGGCCCTGTGCTGACAGCTCAGAGCCTGCTTTGGATTCTGAGTCTCCCTCTCTCTATCCCTCCCTGGCTAGTGCTCTGTCTCTCTCTGTTAAAAATAAATAAATGTAAAAATAAATTTAAAAAATTATAAAAAAAAGAAAGAAAAGGAGACTCTTAATAATGAAGTAATTATTACTTAAGTAATAATTATTACTTATTAAGTAATTATTACTTAATAATGAAGTAATATGACCCATCTTGTGAAATTCTGTCAGGTACTCTCTATGTGCTTACAAAGAGTCCATGGCAGCTGGGAGAAAGGCTATGCATGGTTTCAAAATACAGAATATCGCTCACCCAGGCTGATCTTCCAACTATGACTATTAAGAATCCAACTAACAATCGCAAACAAATTTGGAGTCTGATCTGGCACACTTTCTGGCAGTACTAGCCATAACAACAGGTTGTTTTCACTATCCCTTTGCATCATGGAAGGAGTAATGATTTATCCTCAGAGTAATAGGTTCATATACCAGATCAGATTTGCTTTCCTAGCTGGAATGTTTTGGTCAGAACCACTATTCTTGCTTTATCTATTATTTTGACATTCCACGTATCATAGGAATTTCATTTCATGGCAAACATATGGAGGGAGAACCTATTGGAGGTTCAATTATAACATCATTTGGGATACACAAACTACACATTTGGGAGGCTATCCTATAATATATGGTACATTCCTCAAAGCAGAGGCCCAGTAACAAAGGAACAGCTAAGAAATCCACTTTCCTATATCTGTAAACTTCATCAGTTGGTTAGGTTTTAGTTCCTAAAAGAGAACTAGAAAGTTTCTACTAAGGCACAGTCACGATTCTATTACATTGGAAACTGAAACAGCCCCTGACCATTTTGGGCTCTCAAGGCAGATTTAGGAAGGCAAACAAAGTAAGGGATCATTGTAGTGAATGATTCTAAGTCCTCAGATGAGCCACTATTACTCAGTGAGGATAAGGAACATATATTTGAAAACCAGAAGTTACCACTGATGCGCTGCTTAGTAGTCCTTGTATGAGAATGCTAGTACATTGGAAATATTTAAATGCCAACTTGATAGACACATGACCACCAAGGATTCAATCTATGCAAATCTGCAGGTTTCTCCATCACCTCGTCAGCAGAAGAATTTTGTCTAGCTGAGATACTGATGGAAGGTAATCCTCAATCACAAGCACTAAATGTAATTATTTTGGTTTTAGTCATTAAAACCTTGATTAGCAAAAAAAAATAATAATTTATTGTCCATCATTTAAAACAATTTTGTAATGTTTATTTATTTTTGAGAGACAGAAGGAGACAGAGCCATGAGTGGGAGAGGAGCAGAGAGAGAGGAAGACACAGAATCCAAAGCAGGCTCCAGGCTCTGAGCTGTCAGCACAGAGCCAACGTGGGGCTCAAACTCAAAAACCATGAGATCATGACCTGAGCCGAAGTTGAACGCTTAACCAATTGAGCCACTCAGGTGGCCGTATTGTCTGTCTTTTTATCCGCAATTTTTTTCATGTATTTTAGTGGTGATGAAATATTTTGCCACCAGAGGATTGGGTATATAATTATGTATATATAGCCATCTAATTATTTACGAGGTTTTTTTTTTTAACTTCCACTACTCTATTCATTTGGAATTTTATGCAGTTTGAAGTATTTACATCTCTCTTCAATAATTAATTAATAAGGGTGCCTGGGTGGCTCTGTCGGTTAAATGTCTGCCTCTTGATTTCAGCTCAGGTCATGATCTCACAGTTCGTGAGTTCGAGCCCCAGAGCCCCATGTTGGGCTCTGTGCTCTGTCAGCAAGGAGCCTGATTGGAATTCTCTCTCCCTCTTCTCTGCCCCTACCCCACTCATGCTCTCTCTCTCACTCTCTCTCAAAATAAATAAATAAACTTTAAAAATAATTAATTAATAATTCTACTGTTATTATTTGATTTTAAATTTATTTATTTTAATTATTACATATAAGGAATGATTTCTCAAATGGTTTGAAATATAAGTTTCATTATTTACCAACTCATTTTGTGTGAGGCAAAATAAACACATATTATTTCAACTGCTAGCAACAGAATTTCTTTTAGTATAGGACTCCTTTTTTAAATTTTTTATTTTAAGTAAACTGCATGCCACATGTGGGGCTGGAACCACAGCCCTGTGATCAAGAGTCACATGCTCTACCAACTGAGCCAGCCAGGCACTCCTAGCACTTTCTTTAAGGAGGAACATTTTGACAATTGCTTAGGGATGAAACATGATTCTTTAAAATCATGGGGCAAGATGTATATGCTCCAAAGACATAAGCTCAAAAAGGGGGAGCAGAATTCCTAAAGAAGAGGATACTAAAAAAAAAAAAAAAAAAAAAAAAAAAGGGAAGAGGAGAATGTCAATACAGAGCAAGTCCTAGGTGAAACGTTAGGATAGGTGGCCAGGTGGCAGAAGGACTTTGAAGAGTGGAGATTTCCGCCCTGTTTTTATTCAACAAATATTTATTGAATTCTTCTGGCAAAGACATTTACTTGAGTCCCTTAGGTATTAGGTGACAACACCCTCATAAATTTTATATTTTGGTGGGAGAGAAAGACAAGAAATACAAAGTTAAGGGAATATAAAAATTTCTAACACCAATATTGAGAAAATAAAACACTTAAAGAACATAATGAAGAATGTGCTTGATATGGAAATTGAGATAGGATGGCTAGTTAAGACAATCTAAAATATTTCTATTGCTGTTACATAAAAATTATACTATCTGCAAACTTGTGTGTTCTGTTAAAAGTTTATTATTTCAAAGAACAAAGATGACTTCCCTCAGTAGGCTAATATGGAAAGGAACTCTGAGGCTGAAGCATGAGATATAACCCACTGGAACTGAGAGGCCAGCAATGGACTCACAGCTAGACAGTAGCAAAAAGAGGGGCTTCTGGGTGGCTCAGTCCCTTGAGCATCCAACTTTTGATTTCAGCTCAGGTCATGATCTCGCCATCATGGAATTCAGCCCCATGTCAGGCTCTGCACTGAGCCCCCTCTCCCTCTGCCCCTCTCCCTCACTTGCGCGCACTCTCTCTCTCTCAAAATAAAAAATAAATAAATAAATAAATGAAACAAACAAAAAAAAAGATAGTAGCAAAAAGAGGGATGACCTCAGCTAGCATGTAACATACATTTATATACCTATACTTTGTATTCGATCTCATTTATTTTTCACCTATTCTTATAGCAATATTGAACTCTATTCATTTAGGCAGCATTATAATTTATTGATAATAGGTGTCCAACATTTGAGTTCTTTTGAAACATTTTTTGTTTTTTTTAATATTAAAATAATTTGTCAGATTTTAAAAAACTTTTATTTGACTGTGATGTGCATCTGTTTTTCACATAATGATGGGTGGACTGAAGTTGGTATAATATAAAATGGTATATAAGATATATAAAATGGTATAGAAGATAATATAAAATAATATAATATTATATTCAGAACCAGAAACTGAACTTCAATATTTTTTCCCATAACCTAGTCATATCATCAGAGATAGGAGGAAAATATCAAAAATTAAAATAAAAAATGATAAATATAATTATCATCATAATGTATTGCAAAAAGGAAAATGTGTAGAAGTAAGAAAAACTCAAATTCAGGAAATTTTTGTCATTTGCCTTTCTCTCAGTGCCCCAAAGTCACAATAATGAACATGTCTATACCGTTTATCAAGTTTTACATTACATTTTACTCCAGAATTAAAATATTTTTAGAACCACTATAGGAAGCACATAGAATATTATCCTTAATATTTTACATTTTATATCACCTCTTCTTCATCTGTTTCACATGCACAGAGGAATGAAACTATTCAGTGAAAATCTAAAAGAATGAATTGTTGTGTGGCAGTGTGTTTCCTAAGAGCAATTACATTTTAAGAAGAATAAAAACAATTATATTTATTTGTTTTCTGTATACTTCCTTTCTTTCTTCATGTACAGGTTATTCTGGACTAGTGTTATGACCCCTTTTAAGAAGTTCCATAATGGTAGCTGCTTGTTGTTTTTTTCTTTTTAATATTTTATTTATTTCTGAGGGCTGGGGGGGGAGAGGGAGGGAGGAGAGGCAGAGAGAGAGGGAGATAAAATCTGAAGCAGGCTCCAGGCTCTGAGCTGTCAGCACAGAACCCAACTCGGGGCTCAAACTCACAAACTGTGAGATCATAACCTGAGTGGAAGTTGGACGCTTAACCAACTGAGCAACCCAGGCTCCCTGGTAGCTACTTGTTCTGATAAGAATTATATTTCAAATATGGATAAGCCTAAATTAATAAGATATGGTTGTAAGGAGACATTATTAATTTTAGTCATCTGACCTATTTAATTACCATTAGCTTCCTAGGCATTGAACTAAGAATTATTCTTATTAACCCTTCTCACATTTGCATACATTTTGAAGGAATTCTGAAAACAAGAAGTATGCTATATAATTCATAGGATCACAGGACATTAAAATGTAATGTTTTAAATGTTGCCATTAAAATTTAGTTTGAATCTTAAAAGTTACTTGAATTAATAATAAAAATAACTTAAACAAACATAATATGGTTAGTAAATGGCTTGGCATATAGTAAATGCTCAGTAAATGGTAGCAATTATAAATAATTTAGAAAGGGAAATAATGCTCTTGTCCCTGGATATGTGATTGTTCATAATCATATGTAGTTTGCAGCTGTGTTCTTAAATTGCAACAAAGTTTAGAACCATTTAAAATGTAAAATCTCATTAGTAAGACACAGACTCAGTAGATGTTAAAAGCTACATTAGAAAGTTAATAAGTAAAATAAGTAATGTTCTTCTTAAGAATACTTAGAAAACTTTATGGTATTATTGGTTAGTCTTTTCATTGGCTTGAAATTTATTTCTCCAACTCAAGAAAGATTATCCATGCATTCATTCGTTTAATGTTTATTCAGTGACTCCAACATGACAGTGTTCAGTGTGGATGATATGAGTTGGTCTGCCTGAACTAGCCTTTTCTTAATCATGAATGTCCATCAAAATAACCCAATTCTCTCTTACTCTTGATCTATGCCTCCTTCTTCATTCCTTCCTTATTGCTTTCTCACCTCTTTTCCTCTAAACCTTCACTGGTAAAGAATAGATTTTGGTAACATCAAGTGTGCTTCCTTCAGAATATCATCTATAGTCTCTGAGTTTTCCCCGAGTGACTGAACTACAAATTGGGATCACACATTTGATAAATTAATTAAATGATGTGTAAGTTTTTCCAATTAAAAGCCAGAGTAGGTCAACAGTTTATCACAATCCAAGACATATCTTTCTCACTTTTTTTTTCCTTTCAAGTTGCACATGCCCTGTGCAAATTTGCCATTTCTCTTGTTCATTCTATTCCTCTTTTATGTTGCTCATTAAAATGTTACATTTTATACCCAATATTGTTCACACTCTACAAGGTTTTTATCACTTGGATAAAAGCAATCTACTTGATGCACAGCTGGTTTCCAGTATGATCTAATTGCTTTTGTGATACATCTCAGACACCTAATGCCACACAGAACATTGCTGCGCTTTTTCACATAAGTAAATTAAATTACTTGCAGATGAACTTGTTTTATAACATGTACCTGGAAAAAGTTTCAGCTCATTTAGTGAAATGTCTAACATCAAATTTCATTGAAAATGTGCCTGCATTCAGTGTATCTTTTATCTCTGATTTATTTTGGTTTCTTACCACATATTTCTAAACCATAAATTGTTTATAAATATTGATGCTATTTTTTCATTCCAAATTTTATGCCTTTATATTAATGATTTCTTTTTATTTTCAACTCCAATATACTAATCAAATTTATAATTAAAGAAGTTTAACTGAGCTGTATTTTGTTTTGCATGATTATTTAACTGCTACTAAAATAAACCGTATCACTTAAAGACTATGACCCACATTTCTGAAAATCAGCTAGTTGGTTTTAATTTTACATCTCTGCACCATTTTTAAGGGATCGAATTTTGTCAACTTGCATTAGATTATGTTTATTTTAACTTTCAAATAAAAAGATTTCTAGCTTAATACCATATGTTCATTAAATGTTTGCATCATTTTATATGTAAGTGAACATTTTTCCAGTTTTATTTTATGAGGCAAAGGGTAAAAATACATAGGCAGAGAGTAGCAAAGAAAACAATATAATTGCTCTACTAAAAGTTTAACATTATTACCTTCATTTTTCATTTTAGAAATTGAGATTTTCGTAAAAATAATCATGTTTACTACACCTATTACTTTGTATTATCTTCGTCTAATGAAATATTGAGCAGAAGCATGGGTTGGATGGAACTGGTAGCAGAGGGACATTTTGTAGGCAAAATAAAATAAAATCACTAAAAAGCATTTATTCCTAATTATTTAAGATTTGAGAACTTTACATTTGTAGAAATTTTTAAATCATGATGTATAAATACTATTATCTTTCACCCAAGTATAAGTAGGCATGTATTTTATATGATTATTCAATTCTATCAATGCATGTATATGAAACGTTTGCTTGCAGTTTACAAAAAGTGGTGACTATTTATGGGAACTGCATATTTTTTGTATTTGCAGCATAAAATCACTAAATAAGCTTTTAAAGTTCTAAGATGTGTAAAAATGCCTGAACTGTGTGTAACAATAGAATAAATTAGATACTAATGAGTATTGGAAGCAATCAAATAGTCTGGGGGACTAAAATGGAAATATAATGACAAAGATGGATTAAGAATATTGATGAGAGAGAAGCACAATTAGAAATTAGATAATAAAAGCAAACTGCCATAGGACTAATCAAGTAGATGTATCACTTGGAAAAAAGTTCAATAGGGTGTAATCACCATGAAATGGTATAAAATATATGTGGTACATTTGTGCACTCTGAATTTAAAGATATTTGGACAAAGTTTAGAAACACTAAATACATATGCAAAATGTAGTCATGATTGAAAGAATTCAATCAAACCACATTCTAAAACTATTTTAAGAATTGCTCTATTTCAAGAATTGCTTATGAGAGATACACGAGAAGCAAAAACTATAGAGAACATATATGAGAAAAACAACTTAGAAAAGAATCCATATCAATACATGTCAAGATTAAACCATGTCCTGAAAATAACCCTTTTGTGTCAAATACAAAGACAGATTATTAACACAGTTTAAAATCAGCTAAAAATGGCATACACTTCCTAGTATATAACTAGTTATAATTTATGGAAACAGAAAATATGGGCTAACTAAAGTAAAGGTACATTCAGCATAAAGCAAACATTACTCCATATGGATAAACTCATCTCTTCTGAAGTTTCCCTTAAGACCGCAAAGGAATTAATGAGTGTCATCATCTACACTGCCTTGTACCGATTACATTTCATTGTAAATTATATTCACGGTTGGTAACTGTTTTACAAAATATTTTTTAATTTATTTTAATGTTTATTTATTTATCTTGAGAGAGAGAGAGAGAGAGAGAGAGCAAGCAGGGAAGGGGCAGAGAGAGAGAGGAAGAGAATCCCAAGTAGGCTCCATGCTCTCAGCGCAGAACCTGAGGTGGGGCTTGAACTCACAAACTGTGAGATCATGACTGACCAAAACCAGGAGTTGGTCGCTTAACTAACTGAGCCACCCAGGTGCCCCTATATTTTATTATTTTAATGTTTATTTTTATTTATTTATTTTGAGCAAGAGAGTGTGTGAGCAGAGAAGGGGCACAGAGAGAGGGGGAGAGAATCCCAACTAGGCTCCATGTTCAGCACAGAGCCTGATGAGGGGCTCGATTCTGCTACCAGGAGCTCATGACCTGAGCTGATACCGAGTGGGAGACTCAACTGACTGAGCCATCCAGGTGCCCCACACAAAATATTTTAAGTCAAGTAGCTGAATGTTTAATTGCCTTCTAGAGAAGTCTAGCATTGATCTTATTATGAATTTATGACAGTTGTGATATAGTATTTTTTTTCAATTTTTATTCAATAAAAATGATTTGGGGGCCTGGGTGGCTCAGTTAGTTAAGTGTATGACTTCTGCTCAGGTCATTATCTTGCAGTCTGTGAGTTGGAGCCCTGTGCTGGGCTGTGTGCTGACAGCTCAGAGCCTTGAGCCTGCTTCAGATTCTGTGTCTCCCTCACTCTCTGCCCCTCTCCCATTCATGCTTTGTCTTTCTCTGTCTCTCAAAAATGAAATAAAATAAAAAATGATTCAAGAGCTTAATATATAATGGTATAAGTTATTTATCATGCCAATATGAGCAAGAAAGTTTAAAAAAAGACAAAAACCTAAGAACTGAATTATGGCCAGACAAGAAAATTACGATTACGAAGCCAAATAATATTTTTGTTTCTGTGTAATGCAACTGTAATATGTAGTAAACTAGAAATAAAAATACCATCCTAAAATTTTAAGATGTATGATATGTAGCTGGAGAAATAACACTTACACATAAAAAAAGACCAGAGGGACTCCTGGGTGGCTCAGTTGGCTAAGCGTCTGACTTCAGCTCAGGTCATGATCTCGCGGTTTGTGGGTTGGAACCCGTGTCGGGCTCTGCGCTGACAGCTTGAAGCCTGGAGCCTACTTCACATTCTGTCTCCCTCTCTCTCTGCACCATCCTGGCTTGCACTTTGTCTCTCTCAAAAATAAATAAACATTACAAAAAAAAAAAATACCGGAAACTCCATGGCACAGGATCTATAACTGCAGTTAAACGGTGATAAACATAAATGCAAGCGTGTGTGTGTGTGTGTGTGTGTGTGTGTGTGTGTACGCGTGTGCATGTTGTGTTAAAGAGGTTTCAGGAAAGCCTTCCTGGAGTTGGTACTTGAAATGAGTGGCTTTATTTACCTGCAGGGGAGAGTAAAAGTTACAAAGTTCTGAAACTGAGGCAGTGAAGACAAGGCATTGGACTATGACGCAGTACAGTATGTCTGGGCACAATCAAATTTGTGTTGTTGAAAGGAAGGAAAGAAAGGGAGTTGTTCAAAATGAGACTGGTGAGACTGGCAAGACGACTCATTTAAGGGCTGAACGAACGGAATCCCATTTGAGGAGCTTAGCATTTAGAAGGATTGGTGAGGCATTTATCATTTTCATAATGGGAGTAGTATGCTTGCTTATATTTACTTTTTAGGTTCACATTTTTGTCATGAGTGTGGAAAATAAATCTAACACTTCTGTTTTCAGTTATATGGCAGGATAGAATTACCCAAACAATTTTCTCTCTTGATACAACTACAATATCAGATAAAATACACTAAAAATAATTATCTTTAAATGCTGCTAACTGAGTGAAAGCAACACTTTTGAAAGGGAAACTAGGACAAAACCCAGAGATAAATGAATGCTAACGACAGCTTAACCCTTGAATGGAATTGTCAAACAACTGGGGCACCGAGGTGCTGCCTAGGCTCAGAGCACTGGATACAAATGTCTGGCCTCCACTTCTGTGTATAATGTTCAAGCCACTGCGTGAAACTAACCAAACCTTAGTTGAGTAACACTTGGAAAAGCAGAGAAAGAATAAATGATTTGATGGCACTGGAAAGCAAAAACAGACCCAGAAAATTGAGAGACTGTGATCCTCGATTCAAAAGAAATACTCAAGGTAGGCATTTACCTAACTTTGTCCGTGAGGCCTTTCCAGTTTGCTGCCTTACCATGGATTAGGGCCCCAACAGAAAGGAGTGGTCTTACTGGTCTGAGAAGATGACAGGTTGGAAATCACAGTTGCCAGCGGATTTAGAAATTGGAAGGCAAAATCCTGATGCAAAAGGAACAAAATCTTGGTATTTGGAAATGACATTAAGTAACTGTATTTGACACATCTCTGAAATCTACGGAACAAAGACTCTGCTGGACCCCACAAAGTGATTAGGAGTGAAACGGAAGCCAGCTGTGGGGTCCGCCTGCAGCCTGTCAAGGGGGTTAGCTTATGGTAGACCTTGCTCATATTTGGATCTTGTGGAAGGTTGTCAAGGGGTTATTTTTGAAGGGCTTTCCAATAGGGGACACATTCTCAGCATGAAGAACAGTATCTATCATTGGTAGACATCGAATGATAGAAGCAGGTTATTGTAAGTGCCTTCTGGAGGACCTGCATCATCCTTTAAAAGAAAGCTGCAAGAATGTTTCTGACACTAAAGTATTCCTAACAATCTGAAAACGTCTCAAAAAAAAACCCAACACTGGAAAGTACCAATATCTAATTGCAGGGAAGGTTATTGAGGGGATGTGACTGCCGGTGGACTCATGAGCTGAACTCAGTAATC